>NC_092045.1:9742270-10087642 GCF_003086295.3 Arachis hypogaea
ATAAATTTTACCAGTTTGTTTCTCATATTTCTTATGTCACTATTAATTAGTTCGATATATTTTGATACTATACTAGATATTGATAAAACCTGAATTTCAAAGTCACGGAATAGTGTGGAATATAGGCAAGGACTGAACAATTTTTAGACTTTGCATTTGTGAAGGCATCCTCCGATGGCATGATAGTGTCCATGTTCTAAATGCGGGTTTCAAGTTATGCAAACAAGAGAGGATGCAAACAAGAGAGGATGCGTCATGGTGAGAAGCTGGTTGAAGAGAGACCTGGATTGGGATGAGTAGATGAAAATTTGATATTCCAAGTGAATCAAACGCACCAAATGGTTCAACGAGGCATTCAATTTCATGATGCAACATGGGAGTGAGGATATCACAACAATCAAACATGCAGAAGATGATGAAGACGTGTTACCGTACTTGTATGAAGGTCCAAGTCGCGCGGCGCGGGATTTTAACGATCTACTTTCAGATGGAGAGCAGGAGTTATATCTCGGATACTCAAAGTACTCCAAATTATCGTTCTTAGTGAAGCTTTATCATATCAAGTGTATGTGCGGTGTGATTGACAAGGCAATGACAATGATTCTTGACTTACTGCGGGGCGCATTCGAACAAGCAAAACTTCCAAAGACAGTGTATGAAGCCAGGAAGACAATAAGAAAGTTGGGTATTGAATACACCAAGATATATGCTTGTCCAAATAATTGTATGCTGTACTGAGGTGATGATGAAAACTTGACTAGGTGCAAGCAATGTGGGTGTTCAAGATGGAAGCAAAAAACTAAAAAGGGCTCTATTGTTAGGCTCAACGTACTTGTGAAGAGAAATGAAAACCGATAGCAGCCAAGACTCTTCGTTACTTTCCTATCAGACCATGAGTGCTGCAGTTATTCATGTGCAGCAAGACATTAATTGATATGTTATGCCATAAACAAGCATGTAATAACGACAGTTTCCTTAGGCATCCAAGGGACGCCGAAGCATGGAAAAAGTTTGATGCAAAGCATACTAATTTTTCGACGGATCCACGCAATGTTTGCCTAGCCTTGGCGAGCGATGAATTTAATCCCTTTGGGAATATGAGCACAAAGTATTCCATCTGGTCTATGATTTTTATTCCGTATAATCTTTCACCATGGCTTTGCATGAGGAGACATCTTTCATTCTATCCATGCTTATTCCTGGGCCAAAAATGCCAGGTAACGACATAGATGTGCAGCCTTTGATAGATGAGTTGAAGCAATTATGGGATGGCATTGAAACGTATGATGCAAAGAGGAAAACACTTTCAAGATGTGTGCGGCACTGATGTGGACTATCAGCGACTTTCCAAGATTGGAAAACCTATCAAGCTGTAATATGCACAGTGGGTTAGCCTGTCCTACGTGTAACTTGGACGCTAAGCCACATCGGCTGAAAGACAGTCGAAAATGGTGTTTTATGGGCCATCGACGCTTTTTGAATCATGGACACAAATACAGACTAGACCAGAATATATTTGATGGAAGGTCGAAGGTAGAGATCCACCAAAGAAGTTATCCAGAACTGATGTATTGAGGTGATGAGCGGATATTTTATACGCTTTTGGGAGTAATTTCATGTAGATTTTAGCATGTTTAGTTAGTTTTTAGTAGAATAATATTAGTTTTTAGGAAAAAATCATATTTCTGGACTTTACTATGAGTGTGTGTATTTTTCTGTGATTTCAGGTATTTTCTGGCTGAAATTGAGGGAGTGAGCAAAAATCTGACTCTGGCTGAAAGAGGATTGCTGATGCTGTTGGATCCTGACCTCCCTGCACTCGGAAGGGATTTTCTGGAGCTACAGGAGTCCAATTGGCGCGCTCTCAACGGCGTTGGAAAGTAGACATCCAGGGCTTTCCAGCAATATATAATAGTTCATACTTTGCGTAAAGATAGACGACGTAACTTGGCGTTGAACGCCAAGTACATGCTGCTGTCTGGAGTTAAACGCCAGAAAAATGTCATGATCCGGAGTTGAACGCCCAAAACACGTCATAACCTGAAGTTTAACGCCAAGAAAGGCCTCTACTCGTGGATAGCTTTAGTCTCAGCCCCAGCACACACCAAGTGGGCCCCAGAAGTGGATTTCTGCACCAATTATCTTAGTTTATTCATTTTCTGTAAACCTAGGTTACTAGTTTACTATTTAAACAACTTTTAGAGACTTATCTTGTACCTTATGACATTCTTAGATCTGAATTATACACTTTGTGACAGCATGAGTCTCTAAACTCCATTGTTGGGGTGAGGAGCTCTGCAGCGTCTCGATGATTTAATACAATTCCTTTGTTTTCCATTCAAACACGCTTGTTCTTATCTAAGATGTTTATTCGCGCTTAATTGTGAAGAAGGTGATGATCCGTGACACTCATCACCTTCCTCAATTCATGAACATGTGCCTGACAACCACCTCCATTCTACATCAGACTGAATGAATATCTCTTAGATTCCCCAACAGAATCTTCGTGGTATAAGCTACATAGATGGCGGCATTCATGAGAATCCGGAAAGTCTAAACCTTGTTTGTGGTATTCCGAGTAGGATTCCGGGATTGAATGACTGTGACGTGCTTCAAACTCCTGAGGGCTGGGCGTTAGTGACAGACGCAAAAGAATCAATGGATTCTATTCCAACTTGATTGAGAACCGACAGATGATTAGCCGTGCTGTGACAGAGCATAGGAACGTTTTCACTGAGAGGATGGGAAGTAGCCACTGACAACGGTGACACCCTATATAGAGCTTGCCATAGAAGGAGCCTTGCGTGTGTTGAAGGATTTCAAGGAAGAGTTGAAGTTCAAAGGACAAAGCATCTCCAAAACTCCAACATATTCCCCATCACTGCACAACAAGTAACGCTAGTATTCTCTATTAGTTCAACTTACAATTTTAAATAGTTTGGCTTTTTACAACTAAATCCAAATAACTTTATTGGCCTCCTGACTAAGATTAATAAAATAAACATTGATTGCTTCAAACCAATAATCTCCGTGGGATCGACCCTTACTCACGTAAGGTATTACTTGGACGACCCAGTGCACTTGCTGGTTAGTTGTGCGAATCACAAATTCGTGCACCAAGTTTTTGGCGCCGTTGCCGGGGATTATTGAGTTTGAACAATTGAAGGCATATTTTATTTCTTAGATTAGGAATAATTTGTTTTTATAGAGTCATTAAATTCTGATAGGATAGTTTCTTTTCAAAAATTTCTTTTCAAAAAATTATTTTTCTTAATTAATTGTTAATTTTTCGTAAGTTTAGTGTCTTATTTTAAGTTTGGTGTTAATTGCATATTTGATATTTTTCTTTAAATTTTCGAACTTGTGTTCTTTGTTCTTCATTGATCTTCAAGTTGTTCTTGGTTATTTTTCTTGTTTGATCTTGCGTTTTTCTTGTTTTGTGTCTTTTCTTGTTTTTCTTGTGCTTTTTCAAAACATTAACTTTCAAAAAAATTATACTTTTATCCACAAAAATACTATATCTTTAAAATACATTACATTTTTAACTCAGTTGGTTATAGCGTTGGCTTATGTTCTTGGCAATTGGGCACCAGTTCTTTTGAAAATCTTTTTCAAAAATAATTTTTCTTGATTTAATCTGTGCCAAACTCTAAGTTTGGTGTTTTCTTGTTAAGTTTTCTTTAATTTTCGAAAATTTGTCTTAGTTTTCTAAAAATTTTAAGTTTGGTGTTCTTTCTTTTGTTCTTGGTGTTCTTGTGAATCTTCAAGGTGTTCTTGAGTTTTCTTGTGTCTTGATCTTAAAATTTTTAAGTTTGGTGTTCCTTGGTGTTTTCCCTCCAAAAATTTTCGAAAATAAGGAGCACTAGATCTAAAAATTTTAAGTCTTGAGTCTTTTGTGTGTTTTTCTCTTTCATCATAAAATTCAAAATTCAAAAAATTTTCTATTTTCCAATTAATTTTGAACTACTTTTTTTTTTCGAATTTTTTTTAAAAATTTAGATTTCAATTTCAAATTATTTTTCAATTGCTTTTGTTTCGTTTTTATTTTATAAAAATTAATTTTTTTTAGACAATAGCAACATACATACCATCTCTTTTATTCCATTATGGAATTAAGGGGGAATGATCAGTCCAGGAGGACTCTGGGGTCATATGCTAACCCCACTACTGCTTCATATGGGAGTAGTATCTGTATACCCTCCATTGGAGTTAGTAGCTTTGAGCTGAATCCTCAGCTCATTATCATGGTGCAGCAAAACTGCCAGTATTCTGGTCTTCCACATGAAGAACCTACAGAGTTTCTAGCACAATTTCTGCAAATTGCTGATACAGTACATGATAAAGAAGTGGATCAGGATGTCTACAGATTATTACTGTTTCTATTTGCTGTAAAAGATCAAGCTAAAAGGTGGTTAAATAACCAGCCTAAGAACAGCATAAAAACATGGAAACAGCTGTCAGAAAAATTCCTGAATCACTATTTCCCTCCAAAACGGATGACACAGCTAAGGCTAAGCATCCAAGGCTTCAAACAAGGAGATAATGAATCCCTTTATGATGCCTGGGAGAGATACAGAGAGATGCTAAGAAAATGCCCCTCTGAAATGTTTTCAGAGTGGGTGCAATTAGACATCTTCTACTATGGGCTTACAGAAAAAGCTCAGATTTCTCTAGACCACTCAACTGGTGGATCTATACATATGAGAAAAACAATTGAAGAAGCTCAAGAGCTTATTGATACAGTTGCCAGAAATCAACATCTGTACCTAAGCAGTGAATCTTCCATGAAAGAAGAAGCTAAAACAGTAACTGCAGAACTCAGTCCGGTGGATCAGGCTAATGAATTTAATCAGCAATTAGACTTTCTAACTCAGCAGCTGGCTGAATTCAAGGAATTATTACAGGAAACAAGAATGGCTAACAAGAACATGGAAGTGCAATTAAAGCAGACAGAAAAGCAACTGTCAAAACAAATAGCAGAAGAATGCCAAGCAGTACAATTAAGAAGTGGGAAAACATTAAATACCTCACTTCAAAGCAGCAGGAAGCCAAGAAATGAACAGATGTCTACTCAAAATTCCTCTGAGGACAATCAGAGCCCAGAGAGGAATGGTGCTGGCGCTGAACGCCCAGATCATGCTCATTCCTGGCGTTCAACGCCAGAAACAAGCATGTATCCGGCGTTGAACGCCCAAAAGGAACATGGTTTTGGCGTTCAAACGCCAGTAACAAACAAGGAGATGGCGTCTAACGCCACTCCAGCTTCCACTCCTGGCATTCAAATACCAGTGGGTGATCAGTCACATACAAGTGCTGATAACAACCCTTCTAAAAAGGCTTCCCAACCCACTTCTGTAAGCAATAAACCTGCAGCAACTAAGGTTGAGGAATACAAAGCCAAAATGCCTTATCCTCAAAAACTCCGCCAAGCGGAACAGGATAAGCAATTTGCTCGCTTTGCAGATTATCTCAGGACTCTTGAAATAAAGATTCCGTTTGCAGAAGCACTTGAGCAAATACCCTCTTATGCTAAGTTCATGAAAGAGATCTTAAGTCATAAGAAGGATTGGAGGGAAACTGAAAAAGTTTACCTCACTGAAGAATGCAGTGCAGTCATCCTGAAAAGCTTACCTGAGAAGCTTAAAGATCCTGGGAGCTTTATGATACCATGCACATTAGAAGGCACTTGTACCAAGCAAGCTTTATGTGATCTTGGGGCAAGTATCAATCTGATACCTGCATCTACTATCAGAAAGCTTGGTTTAACTGAAGAAATTAAACCAACCAGGATATGTCTTCAACTTGCTGATGGCTCCATTAAATACCCATCAGGCGTGATTGAAGACATGATTGTCAAGGTTGGGCCATTTGCCTTTCCTACTGACTTTGTGGTGCTGGAAATGGAGGAGCACAAGAGTGCAACTCTCATTCTAGGAAGACCTTTCCTAGCAACTGGCCGAACCCTCATTGATGTCCAAAAAGGGGAGGTAACCTTGAGAGTCAATGAGGAGGAGTTCAAGTTGAATGTTGTCAAAGCCATGCAACATCCTGACACCCCAAATGACTGCATGAGTGTTGATATTATTGACTCTCTGGTAAGAGAAGTCAATATGGCTGAGAGTCTCGAATCAGAGCTAGAGGACATCTTTAAAGATGTTCAGCCTGATTTGGAGGAATCAGAGAAAATAATAGAACCTCTGAAAATCCCTCAAGAAGAGGAGAAACCTCCAAAACCCGAACTCAAACCATTACCACCATCCCTGAAATATGCATTTCTAGGAGAAGGTGATACCTTTCCTGTAATTATAAGTTCTACCTTAGAACCACAGGAAGAGGAAGCACTAATTCAAGTGCTAAGGACACACAAGACAGCTCTTGGGTGGTCCATCAGTGATCTTAAGGGCATTAGCCCAGCCAGATGCATGCACAAGATCTTACTGGAGGATGACGCCAAGCCAGTGGTTCAACCACAAAGGCGGCTAAATCCAGCTATGAAAGAAGTGGTGCAGAAAGAGGTCACTAAATTACTAGAGGCTGGGATTATTTATCCTATTTCTGACAGCCCCTGGGTGAGCCCTGTCCAAGTTGTCCCTAAGAAAGGTGGCATGACAGTGGTTCATAATGAAAAAAATGAACTGGTTCCTACAAGGACAATTACATGGTGGCGTATGTGCATTGATTACAGAAGGCTCAATACAGCCACCCGAAAGGATCATTTTCCTTTACCATTCATAGACCAAATGCTAGAAAGACTAGCAGGTCATGAATACTACTGCTTCCTGGATGGATATTCAGGTTATAATCAAATTGCAGTAGATCCCCAGGATCAGGAGAAAACAGCATTCACATGCCCATCTGGAGTATTTGCATACAGAAGGATGCCATTTGGCCTGTGCAATGCACCTGCAACCTTTCAGAGGTGCATGCTCTCAATTTTCTCTGATATGGTGGAAAAATTTCTGGAAGTCTTCATGGATGACTTTTCAGTATTTGGAGACTCCTTCAGCTCCTGCCTTAACCATTTAGCACTTGTTCTGAAAAGATGCCAAGAGACTAACCTGGTTTTAAACTGGGAAAAATGTCACTTTATGGTGACTGAAGGAATTGTCCTTGGGCACAAAATTTCGAACAAGGGAATAGAGGTGGATCAAGCTAAGGTAGAGGTAATTGAAAAATTACCACCACCTGCTAATGTTAAGGCAATCAGAAGCTTTCTGGGGCATGCAGGATTCTATAGGAGGTTTATAAAGGATTTTTCAAAAATTGCCAAACCTCTGAGCAACCTGCTAGCTGCTGACATGCCATTTATCTTTGATAAGGAGTGTCTGCAGGCATTTGAGACTCTGAAAGCTAAATTGGTTACTGCACCAATCATCTCTGCACCAGACTGGACATTACCATTCGAATTGATGTGTGATGCCAGTGACCATGCCATTGGTGCAGTGTTGGGACAAAGGCATGACAAGCTTCTGCACGTCATTTATTATGCCAGCCGTGTTCTAAATGATGCACAGAAGAATTACACAACCACAGAAAAAGAGCTACTAGCAGTGGTTTACGCCATTGACAAATTCAGATCCTATTTAGTAGGATCAAAAGTGATTGTGTACACTGATCATGCTGCTCTTAAATATCTACTTACAAAGCAAGATTCAAAACCCAGACTCATCAGATGGGTGTTGCTTCTGCAAGAGTTTGATATAGAAATAAGAGACAGAAAAGGGACAGAGAATCAAGTGGCAGACCACCTGTCCCGAATAGAACCAGTGGAAGGGGCGTCCCTCCCTTTCACTGAAATCTCTGAAACCTTTCCGGATGAGCAACTGTTTGCCATCCAGGAAGTGCCATGGTTTGCAGACATTGCAAACTACAAGGCAGTGAGATTCATACCCAAAGAGTACAGTAGGGTGCAATCAAAGAAATTAATCACAGATGCAAAGTACTATCTTTGGGATGAACCATATCTCTTCAAGAGATGTGCAGACGGAGTAATCCGTAGATGTGTGCCTAAAGAAGAAGCACAGAAGATCCTTTGGCATTGCCATGGATCACAGTATGGAGGACATTTTGGAAGTGAGCGAACAGCCACAAGAGTCCTCCAAAGTGGCTTCTACTGGCCTACTCTCTATAAAGATTCCCGAGCATTTGTGCTTAATTGTGACAGTTGCCAAAGATCAGGCAACCTGCCTCACAGTTATGCCATGCCTCAACAAGGAATCTTGGAGATTGAGTTGTTTGATGTATGGGGCATTGACTTCATGGGACCTTTCCCATCATCATACTCAAACACTTATATTCTGGTGGCAGTGGATTATGTATCCAAATGGGTGGAGGCTATTGCAACACCCACTAATGACACTAAAACAGTGTTAAAATTCCTCCAGAAACATATTTTCAGCAGATTTGGTATCCCTAGAGTGTTAATCAGTGATGGAGGCACTCATTTCTGCAATAAACAGCTTTACTCTGCTCTGGTACGTTATGGAGTTAGCCACAGGGTAGCTACTCCATATCACCCACAAACTAATGGGCAAGCTGAAGTCTCAAATAGAGAACTCAAAAGAATCCTGGAACGGACTGTAATTAACCGTAGAAAGGATTGGGCAAGATGCTTGGATGATGCTCTGTGGGCATACAGAACAGCATTTAAGACCCCTATAGGGACCTCTCCATACCAGCTTGTGTATGGAAAGGCATGTCACTTGCCAGTGGAACTGGAACACAAGGCCTACTGGGCAACCAGATTCCTAAACCTTGATGCCAAGTTGGCTGGAGAAAAACGATTGCTCCAGTTAAATGAGCTAGAGGAATTTAGACTCAATGCTTTTGAGAATGCAAAAATTTACAAGGAGAAAGCAAAAAGATGGCATGATAAGAAATTGTCATCCAGAGTCTTTAAACCAGGGCAGAAAGTTCTGCTATTCAATTCTAGGCTCAAATTATTCCCTGGGAAATTAAAATCCCGGTGGAGAGGTCCATATGTAATCACAAGCGTATCACCATATGGATACATAGAACTTCAGGATAGTGACTCTAACAAAAAGTTCATTGTTAATGGACAAAGAGTTAAACACTATCTTGAAGATAATTTCGAGCAAGAATGCTCAAGACTGAGACTTCATTGAAGATCAGTGACAGTCCAGCTAATGACATTAAAGAAGCGCTTGCTGGGAGGCAACCCAGCCATGTACAAAGTTTAATTACTAATTAAATAAATTTTCTTTCTTTACAGGTTTAAAGTCTAAGTATCTTCAAAGGTGAAATAGCAATTGGTTGAAGTCACAGAGTTACAGGAAAATTTGGAAGCTCACTGGCGTGAAAAAGCCAGTAAGAAATACTCTGGGCGTTGAACGCCCAAAAGAAGCACCCACTGGGCGTTTAACGCCAGTAAGGGTAGCCATCTGGGCGTTAAACGCCAGAAAGGAGCATCTTCTGGGCGTTAAACGCCAGAAAGATGCACCTTCTGGGCGTTTAACGCCAGTCTGCTAGCATCCTGGGCGTTCAGAAAAACGCCCAGTGACGAAGGACTTCCTGGCGTTCAACGCCAGAAAGAAGCACCAGATGGGCGTTGAACGCCCAGGAGAAGCAACATGTGGGCGTTAAACGCCCAAAACATGCATCGTTTGGGCGTTTAACGCCAGGATGGTGGGAGGAGGTACAAATTCGTTTTTCTTCACACTTTTTCAAAATTTTATGTTTCAAAAATATCATCTTCAATTCCAAAAGTTTTTATCCTAATTTCTAAAAACCCTGATTTCTAAAAATCCACGTTTCAAAAATATTAAATATATCTTAATCCATAAAGCCAAATGGTTTTCCAATCCAATCCAACTCTTTTAAGTTTATTTTCAAAACTCAATTATCTTTTTAAAATCTTTTTCAAAATTAAAAATTTCAAAATTATCTTTTAAATTATGATTTATATCTTTCTTTTTTTAAAACTATATCTTTTTCTTATCATATCTATCTTTTATAAATCATATCTTCTATCTTATTTCTTTTTTTTCGAAAATTTCCCACCCCCCTCCCTATATATTGTATTCGGCGCCCTCCTCATCATCACCATCCAACACTTGCTCTCCTTCTATCCCTCTTCTCTCTTCTCTCTTCTCTTTTGCTTGAGGACAAGCAAAGCTCTAAGTTTGGTGTGTTTTATCTGTGATCACAAAAACATACCCACTAAAGATCATGGCTCCTAAAGGAAAACAACCCAACCCAAGAGGCAAGAAAGAAAGCAATCCAAAGCCACTCTAGAATCAAGGGAAGTTCTTAACTAAAGAACATTCAGACCATTACTACAAGATAATGAGTCACAGATCAGTGATCCCGGAAGTCAGATTTGATCTGAAAGAAGATGAATATCCGGAGATCCAAGAGCAAATTCGAAACAGGAATTGGGAAATTCTGGCCAATCCTGAAACGAAAGTGGGAAAGAACATGGTTCAGGAATTCTATGCTAATCTATGGCAGACAGAAAGGCAAAGAATCATTGGAGCTGCTCTCTTTGACCATCGGACTGTAGTCAGAGGAAAGATCATTCATACCAATTCTGACAAGATCAGGGAGATATTTAAGCTTCCCCAACTGAAAGATGACCCAGACTCCTTTAATAGGAGAATGATGAGGGTCAATAAAGGGTTGGACAAGGTTCTGGAGGACATATGCATCCCTGGAGCCAAGTGGACCACCAGCACAACTGGCATCCCAGTTCAACTCAAAAGGGAAGATCTGAAACCAGTAGCCAGAGGTTGGCTGGATTTCATAGGACGTTCCATATTGCCCACCAGCAACCGTTCTGAAGTCACTATTAAAAGAGCAGTAATGATTCACTGCATCATGTTGGAAAAAGAAGTGGAAGTCCATCAGCTGATCTCATGTGAGCTATATAAAATAGCAAACAGAAATTCTAAGGACGCCAGACTGGCTTATCCAAGCTTAATTTCTATGCTTTGCAAAGATGCTGGAGTAAAGATGGGAATAACTGAATATATCCTAATTGAAAAGCCCATTACTGGAATATCAATGGTCACACAACAGCAACAAGATGATTCAACCAAGAGGAGAGCACAAGAAGCCCTCCCAGAACTGCCCCAATTCGAATATTGGGAACATCTTGAGGATTCTATTTCCAGATTGCAAGAAGCTATGGATCAAATAAAGGAAGAACAGAATAATCAAAGTAGCATGATTTGCAAACTGCTCAAGGAACAAGAGGAGCAAGGGCGTGATCTAAGGGAGCTGAAGCGCCAAAAATTAATCCTTGAACAACACCCCACAGATTAGAGGAACATCTACTCCTCAAAACAACAGGTTGCTGAGTTCCAATTTTTGCTTTAGCTTAGTGATAGTATTATTATAGAAATTCACCTTAGGAGATATTTAGTAGTAATTAGTATGTCTATTTTGATTTTATTTCCAATTAAGCTATAATTTATTTTTCTCATCATCATCAGGCATGAATAAAGTAGTAGATTTTTTTTAGAATAAAGAAGTAATCTATATTTTTCGAGTTCTTAATAATAAAAATTATAATTAATTATATGTGGTGGCAATACTTTTTGTTCTCTGAATGAATGCTTGAACAGTGCATAATATGTACTTTGAATTTGATGAATATTGGCTCCTGAAAGGATGAGGAACACGAAAAATATTATTGATGATCTGAAAAATCATGAAATTGATTGTTGAAGCAAGAAAAAGCAGTCAAAAAAAAAAGCCATGAGCACTAAGTAAGAGTAAAAAGGATCCAAGGCTTTGAGCATCAATGGATAGGAGGGCCCAAGGAAATAAAATCCAGGCCTAAGCGGCTAAACCAAGCTGTCCCTAACCATGTGTTGTGGCATGCAGGTTCAAGTTACAAACTTGAGACTGAGTGGTTAAAGTCGTGATCCAAGGCAAACAGAGTGTGCTTAAGAGCTCTGGATACCTCTGACTGGGGACTTTAGCAAAGCTAAGTCACAATCTGAAAAGGTTCACCTAGTCATGTGTCTGTGGCATTTATGTATCTGGTGGTAATACTGGAAAACAAAGTGCTTAGGGCCACAGCCAAGACTCATAAAATAACTGTGTTCAGGAATCAACATACTACACTAGGAGAGTCAATAATACTATCTGAATTCTGAGTCCCTAAGGATGCCAATCATTCTAAAATTCAAAAGATACAGGGAGATGCCAAAACTGTTCAGAAACAAAAAGCTACAAGCCCCGCTCATCTAATAAGAATCTGAGCTTCAGTTAAAACTCTAAAATATTATTACTTCTTAATTTCTGTTAGAACCTATTTTATTCATCTAGTTGCTTGAGGACAAGCAACAGTTTAAGTTTGGTGTTGTGATGAGCGGATATTTTATACGCTTTTTGGGAGTAATTTCATGTAGATTTTAGCATGTTTTAGTTAGTTTTTAGTAGAATAATATTAGTTTTTAGGCAAAAATCATATTTCTGGACTTTACTATGAGTGTGTGTATTTTTCTATGATTTCAGGTATTTTCTGGCTGAAATTGAGGGAGTTGAGCAAAAATCTGACTCTGGCTGAAAGAGGACTGCTGATGCTGTTGGATCCTGACCTCCCTGCACTCGGAAGGGATTTTCTGGAGCTACAGGAGTCCAATTGGCGCGCTCTCAACGGCGTTGGAAAGTGGACATCCAGGGCTTTCCAGCAATATATAATAGTCCATACTTTGCGTAAAGATAGACGACGTAACTTGGCGTTGAACGCCAAGTACATGCTGCTGTCTGGAGTTAAACGCCAGAAAAACGTCATGATCCGGAGTTGAACGCCCAAAACACGTCATAACCTGAAGTTTAACGCCAAGAAAGGCCTCTACTCGTGGATAGCTTTAGTCTCAGCCCCAGCACACACCAAGTGGGCCCCAGAAGTGGATTTCTGCACCAATTATCTTAGTTTATTCATTTTCTGTAAACCTAGGTTACTAGTTTACTATTTAAACAACTTTTAGAGACTTATCTTGTACCTTATGACATTCTTAGATCTGAATTATACACTTTGTGACGGCATGAGTTTCTAAACTCCATTGTTGGGGGTGAGGAGCTCTGCAGCGTCTCGATGATTTAATACAATTCCTTTGTTTTCCATTCAAACACGCTTGTTCTTATCTAAGATGTTTATTCGCGCTTAATTGTGAAGAAGGTGATGATCCGTGACACTCATCACCTTCCTCAATTCATGAACATGTGCCTGACAACCACCTCCGTTCTACATCAGACTGAATGAATATCTCTTAGATTCCCCAACAGAATCTTCGTGGTATAAGCTACATAGATGGCGGCATTCATGAGAATCCGGAAAGTCTAAACCTTGTCTGTGGTATTCCGAGTAGGATTCCGGGATTGAATGACTGTGACGTGCTTCAAACTCCTGAGGGCTGAGCGTTAGTGACAGACGCAAAAGAATCAATGGATTCTATTCCAACCTGATTGAGAACCGACAGATGATTAGCCGTGCTGTGACAGAGCATAGGAACGTTTTCACTGAGAGGATGGGAAGTAGCCACTGACAACGGTGACACCCTATATAGAGCTTGCCATAGAAGGAGCCTTGCGTGTGTTGAAGGATTTCAAGGAAGAGTTGAAGTTCAAAGGACAAAGCATCTCCAAAACTCCAACATATTCCCCATCACTGCACAACAAGTAACGCTAGTATTCTCTATTAGTTCAACTTACAATTTTAAATAGTTTGGCTTTTTACAACTAAATCCAAATAACTTTATTGGCCTCCTGACTAAGATTAATAAAATAAACATTGATTGCTTCAAACCAATAATCTCCGTGGGATCGACCCTTACTCACGTAAGGTATTACTTGGACGACCCAGTGCACTTGCTGGTTAGTTGTGCGAATCACAAATTCGTGCACCATGAGGCAACAGTCTAATGTGCACGTTTCATTTGGGAAGAGTTTAACTATGACCTCCGAAAAAAGATGCAATGGTCAGGATGCGGATGAAGATGACTCGCATTGGAAGAAGAAGAGTGTTTTCTTTGACCTCTCGTATTGGGAGGATCAGATGTTACATCATAACCTTGATGTGATTCATATAGAAAAAAAACGTGTGTGACAATGTGGTCTTCACTATCTTAAACAATAGTGGCAAATCAAAAGACAATCTTAAAGCTCGCAGAGATTTACAATGCATGGGCATAAGGCCTGAATTATGGCCGCTTGGCCGGGGAAAGATGGTAAATATCCTTCTGCAATATTTGTGATGTAGAATTTATAGAGGGATGTATTCCTAAAGACTTTGCAGAATGTGGTCTTTCCAGATGGTTAGTATAGCAATGTTGCCCGTTGTGTTGATTTATGATGAGCGGATAATTTATACGCTTTTTGGCATTATTTTTAGTATGTTTTTAGTATGTTTTAGTTAGTTTTTATTATATTTTTATTAGTTTTTAGTTAAAATTCACTTTTCTGGACTTTACTATGAGTTTGTGTGTTTTTCTGTGATTTCAGGTATTTTCTGGCTGAAATTGAGGGACTTAAGCAAAAATCTGATTCAGAGACTGAAAAGGACTGTAGATGCTGTTGGATTCTGACTTCCCTGCAATCGAAGTGGATTTTCTGGAGCTACAAAAGTTTAATTGGCGCGCTCTCAACTGCGTTGGAAAGTAGACATTCTGGGCTTTCCAGCAATGTATAATAGTCCATACTTTGTCCGAGATTTGATGGCCCAAACAGGCGTTCCAAGTCAGCTCAAGAATTCTGGCGTAAAACGCCGGAACTGGCACAAGAATGGGAATTAAACGCCCAAACTGGCACAAAAGCTGGCGTTTAACTCCAAGAAGAGTCTCTACACGAAAATGCTTCAATGCTCAGCCCAAGCACACACCAAGTGGACCCGGAAGTGGATTTTTATGTAATTTACTCATCTTTGTAAACCCTAGGCTACTAGGTCTCTACAAATAGGACCTTTTACTATTGTATTCTCATCTTGGTAGCTATCTTTGAGTAGTCTTATGCTATCTTAGATCATGGGGGCTGGCCTCTCGGCCATGCCTAGACCTTGTTCTTATGTATTTTCAACGGTGGAGCTTCTACACACCATAGATTAAGGTGTGGAGCTCTGCTGTACCTCGAGTATTAATGCAATTACTATTGTTCTTCTATTCAATTCAGCTTATTCTTGTTCTAAGATATCACTTGTTCCTCAACTTGATGAATGTGATGATCCGTGACACTCATCATCATTCTCACCTATGAACGTGTGCCTGACAACCACCTCCGTTCTACCTTAGATTGAGTGGATATCTCTTGGGTTCCTTAATCAGAATCTTCGTGGTATAAGCTAGAATTGATGGCGGCATTCAAGAGAATGCGGAAGGTCTAAACCTTGTCTGTGGTATTCTGAGTAGGATTCAAGGATTGAATGACTGTGACGAGCTTCAAACTCGCGATTGTGGGGCGTTAGTGACAGACGCAAAAGAATCACTAGATTCTATTCCGACATGATCGAGAACCGACAGCTGAATAACCGTGCTGTGACAGAGCGTGTTGAACATTTTCACTGAGAGGACGGGACTATAGCCATTGACAACGGTGATGCCCAACATACAGCTTCTCATGGAAAGGAGTAAGAAGGATTGGATGAAGACAGCAGGAAAGCAGAGAGACGGAAGGGACAAAGCATCTCCATACGCTTATCTGAAGTTCTCACCAATGAATTACATAAGTATCTCTATCTTTATTTTATGCTTTATTCATAAATCATTCATAACCATTTGAATCCGCCTGACTGAGATTTACAAGATGACCATAGCTTGCTTCATACCAACAATCTCCGTGGGATCGACCCTTACTCGTGTAAGGTTTATTACTTCGACGACCCAGTGCACTTGCTGGTTAGTTGTGCGAAGTTGTGATAAAGGGTTAAGTTTGCAATTGAGCGTACCATGTTGATGGCACCATTGATGATCACAATTTCATGCACCAAGTTTTTGGCGCCGTTGCCGGGGATTGTTTGAGTTTGGACAACTGACGGTTCATCTTGTTGCTTAGATTAGGTATTTTTTAGAATTTTTAAGAATGAATTCTAGTGTTTCAAGGTGATGTTCTTATCATCACCAAAACTGATTGATCTTCATCAATTTAGCTCTTGAATGCAATGTCTTGCTGAAGCTTGACTAGCCATGTCTAATTCCTTTAGACTGAAGCTCTAGACTAACATTGCATGATTCCTGGAATTCTTATTAAAAATTTTGAATCTCTTTATTTTCTTCTCCATATAATTTTCGAAAAAAACAAAAAAAAATTACAAAATCATAAAAACCAAAAATATTTCTTGTTTGAGTCTAGTGTCTCATTTTAAGTTTGGTGTCAATTGCATGTTTCTGTTCTTCTTGCATTTATCATGTGTCTTCATTGATCTTCAAGTTGTTCTTGATGATTTACTTGCTCTGATCTTTAAATTCTCTTGTTTTGTGTGTTTTGTTGTTTCTCATATGCATTCTCAATTTGTTAGTGTCAGTAGTATACAAACTTCTAAGTTTGGTGTCTTGCATGCATTGTTTATTTGATTCTAGTTGCATTTTGATTTTTTCTCATCATTAAAAATCCAAAAAATTTTTAATTTGTGTCTTTTCAACTTAATAATGCAGAGAATTGAAGATTCAGAACATACAGCAGAGGAATTACACAGAAAAAGCTGGGCATTCAAAACGCCCAGTGAAGAAGGAAAACTAGCGTTTAAACGCCAGCCAGGGCACCTGGCTGGGAGTTTAACGCCCAAAAGGGTAGAGTTTTGGGCGTTAAACGCCAGGATGGCACAAGAGGGAAGATTTTGTTTTTAATTCAAATTTTTTTCAAGTTTTCAAAATTTTTCAAAATCAAATCTTTTTCAAATCATATCTTTTCAATCATATATTTTCAAAATCAATTTCTTTCCATTCTCAAAAATACTTGCTAACAATTAATGATTTGATTCAACATTTCAAGTATGTTGCCTTTTCTATTGAGAAAGGTTTAATGTTTGAATCATATCTTTTCTTGTTAGCCAAGTCATTGATTTTAAAAATCAAATCTTTTTAAATTGTTTTCAATCATATCTTCTCAATCATATCTTTTTAAAACTATATATTTTCAATCATATCTTTTTAATCACATCTTTTTCAAAATAAGTTTTCAATCATATCTTTTTGATTTCTAATTTCAAAATCTTTTTCAAAAATCACTTTATCTCTTTCCCAATCATATTTTTCGAAAATCATTCTTCAATTTTTCAAAATGTTTTTAAAATCTTTTTAAATTTATTTTCGAAAATTTCTTCCCCTCTTCTCACATCCTTCTATTTATGGACTAACATGTACAATTCGAACTCTATCTTTCTAAGTTCGAATTCTTCTACCTCTTCCTTCTATTTTTCTTTTCCTCTGACACCTCAAGGAATCTCTATACTGTGACATAGAGGATTCCATATTTTCTTGTTTTCTTCTCTTTCATATGACCAGGAGCAAAGACAAAAGTATTCTTGTTGAGGCTGACCCTGAACCTGAAAGGACCTTAAAGCGAAAGCTAAGAGAAGCTAAAGCACAATTCTCTGTAGAGGACCTAATAGAAATCTTCAAAGAAGAAGACATGGCAGCCGAAAACAACAAATATTCCAACAATGCAAGGAAGGTGCTGGGTGACTTTACTGCACCTACTCCTGACTTCTATGGGAGAAGCATCTCTATCCCTACCATTGGAGCAAACAACTTTGAGCTTAAGCCTCAGTTAGTTTCTCTAATGCAACAGAATTGCAAGTTCCATGGACTTTCATTGGAAGATCCTCATCAGTTTTTAGCTGAACTCTTGCAAATCTGTGACACTGTCAAGACCAATGGGGTTGACCCTGAGGTCTACAGACTTATGCTATTCCCTTTTGCTGTAAGAGACAGAGCTAGGATATGGTTGGACTCACAACCTAAAGAAAGCCTGAACTCTTGGGAAAAGCTAGTCAATTCCTTCTTGGCAAAGTTCTTTTCACCTCAAAAATTGAGTAAGTTTAGAGTGGAAGTCCAAACCTTCAGACAGAAGAAAGGTGAATCCCTCTATGAAGCTTGGAAAAGATACAAACAATTGATCAGAAAGTGTCCTTCTGACATGCTTTCTAAGTGGAACATCATAGATATCTTCTATGATGGTCTGTCTGAAATGTCCAAGATGTCATTGGATAGCTCTGTTGGAGGATCTCTTCATCTGAAGAAGACGCCTGCAGAAGCTCAAGAACTCATTGAAATGGTTGCAAATAACCAATTCATGTACACTTCTGAAAGGAATCCTGTGAACAATGGGACGAATTAGAAGAAAGGAGTTCTTGAGATTGATACTCTGAATGCCATATTGGCTCAGAACAAAATATTGACTCAGCAAGTCAATATGATTTCTCAAAGTCTGTCTGGAATGCAAGCTGCACCAGGCAGTACTAAGGATGCTTTATCTGAAGAAGAAGCTTATGATCCTGAGAACCCATCAATGGAAGAGGTGAATTACATGGGAGAACCCTATGGAAACACCTATAATCCTTCATGGAGAAATCATCCAAATCTCTCATGGAAGGATCAACAGAGACCTCAACAAGGTTTCAACAACAATAATGGTGGAAGAAACAGGTTTAGCAATGGCAAGCCTTTTCCATCATCTTCTCAGCAACAAATAGAGAATTCTAAGCAGAGCCATTCTGACTTAGCAACCATGGTCTCTGATCTAATCAAAACCACTCAAAGTTTCATGACTGAAACAAGGTCATCCATTAGAAATTTGGAGGCACAAGTAGGTCAGCTGAGCAAGAAAGTCACTGAACTCCCTCCTAGCACTCTTCCAAGCAATACAGAAGAGAATCCAAAAGGAGAGTGCAAGGCCATCAACATGGCCGAACTTGGAGAGGAGAAAGAGGCAGTGAGTGCCACTGAGGAAGACCTCAATGGACGTCCACTGGCCTCCAATGAGTTCCCTAATGAGGAACCATGGGAATTTGAGGCTCACACTGAGACCATAGAGATTCCATTAGATTTACTTCTGCCATTCATGAGCTCTGATGAGTATTCATCCTCTGAAGAGGACGAAGATGTCACTGAAGAGCAAGTTGCTAAGTACCTTGGAGCAATCATGAAGCTAAATGACAAGTTATTTGGTAATGAGACTTGGGAGGATGAACCCCCTTTGCTCACCAAAGAACTGGATGACTTGACTAGGCAGAGATTACCTCAAAAGAGACAAGACCCTGGGAAGTTCTCAATACCTTGTACAGTAGGCACGATGACCTTCAAGAAGGCTCTGTGTGACCTAGGGTCAAGCATAAACCTCATGCCTCTCTCTGTAATGGAGAAGCTAGGGATCTTTGAGGTACAAGCTGCAAGAATCTCACTAGAGATGGCAGACAATTCAAGAAAACAAGCTTATGGACTTGTAGAGGATGTTCTGGTAAAAGTTGAAGACCATTACATCCCTGCTGATTTCATAGTCCTAGAGACTGGAAAGTGCATGGATGAATCCATCATCCTTGGCAGACCCTTCCTAGCCACAGAAAAGGCTGTGATTGATGTTGACAGAGGAGAATTGATCATTTAAGTGAATAAAGAATCCCTTGTGTTTAAGGCTCAAGGATATCCCTCTGCAACCATGGAGAGGAAGCATGAAGAGCTTCTCTCAAAACAGAGTCAAACAGAGCCCCCACAGTCAAACTCTAAGTTTGGTGTTGGGAGGCCTCAACCAACTTCTAAGTTTGGTGTTGAACCCCCATATTCAAACTCTAAGTTTGGTGTCGGGAGGTTCCAACATTGCTCTGAGTATCTGTGATGCTCCATGAGAGCCCACTGTCAAGCTAATGACATTAAAAAAGCGCTTGTTGGGAGGCAACCCAATGTTATATTTTTCTAATTTCCGTTATTATTTTATTTTTTTGTAGGTTGATGATCATGGGAAGTCACAAAATCAATTGAAAAAGCAAAAACAACATGAAAAATAGAAAGAAAAATAGCACACCATTCTGGGCGTTTAACGCCAGAAAAGGGCCCCAGACTGGCGTTAAACGCCAGGAAGGGGCAAGAAGCTGGCGTTAAACGCCAGAAATGGGCACCAGCCCGGCGTTTAACGCCAGAATTGGCAGAAGGAGCATTTTTGCTCGCCACTTGGTGCAGGGGTGAATTTTCCTTGACACCTCAGGATCTGTGGACCCCACAGGATCTCCACCTACCACACCATTCTCTCTCTTCTTCACCCATTCACCAATCACCTCAACACCTCTTCCCCAAAAACCCCTCACCTATCAAATCCCACTATTATCTTCACCACTCACATCCACCCTTCATAAAACCCCACCTACCTCACCATTCAAATTCAAACAACTTTCCCTCCCAACCCACCCTCACATGACCGAACCCTACCCCTCTCTCCACCCCTATATAAACCCATCTTCACCCCTTCATTTTCACACAACCAAAATACTACTTCTCCCCCTTGGCCGAACCACAAAGCCACCTCCATCTCCTCTATTTCTTCTTCTTCTACTCTCTTCTTTTTTCTTTTGCTCGAGGCCAAGCAAACCTTCTAAGTTTGGTGTGGTAAAAGTATTGCTTTTTGTTTTTCTATAACCATTTATGGCATCTAAGGCCGGAGAAACCTCTAGAAAGAGGAAAGGGAAGGCAAAAGCTTCCACCTCCGAGTCATGGGAGATGGAGAGATTCATCTCAAGGGTGCATCAAGACCACTTCTATGAAGTTGTGGCCATGAAGAAGGTGATCCCCGAGGTCCCCTTCAAACTCAAAAAGGGTCAACTTTGATCAAAGGTTGGACCAAGTCCTCATAGACATTTGTGAAGAGGGCGCTCAATGGAAGAGCGATTCAAGAGGGAAGCCGGTTCAACTGAGAAGGCATGACCTCAAGCCCGTGGCTAGAGGATGGTTGGAGTTTATCCAACGCTCAATCATTCCCACTAGCAACCGGTCCGAAGTTACTATAGACCGGGCTATCATGATTCATAGCATCATGATTGGAGAGGAAGTAGAAGTTCATGAGGTTATATCCCAAGAACTTTATAAGGTGGCGGACAAGTCCTCTATCTTGGCAATGTTAGCTTTCCCTCATCTCATTTGTCACCTCTGTTATTCAGTTGGAATTGACATAGAGGGAGACATCCTCATTGATGAAGACAAGCCCATCACTAAGAAGAGGATGGAGCAAACAAGAGATCCCACTCACCATGAAATCTCTGAGACACCTCAAGGGATGCACTTTCCTCCACAAAACTATTGGGAGCAAATCAACACCTCCCTAGGAGAATTGAGTTCCAACATGGGACAACTAAGGGTGGAGCACCAAGAACATTCCATTCTCCTCCATGAAATTAGAGAAGATCAAAGAATCATGAGAGAGGAGCAACAAAGGCAAGGAAGAGACATTGAGGAGCTTAAGCACTCCATAAGATCTTCAAGAGGAAGAACAAGCCGCCATCACTAAGGTGGACCCGTTCTTTAATCTCCTTGTTCTTTATTTTCCTGTTTTTTGAATTTTTATGCTTATGTTTATCTATGTTTGTGTCTTATTACATGATCATTAGCGTCTTAGTGTCTATGCCTTAAAGTTATGAATCTCCTATGAATCCATCACCTTTCTTAAATAAAAAAAATGTTCTTAATTGAAAAGGAGAAGGATTGCATGAATTTTGAATTTTATAGCAGATTAACCATTTTGATGTGGTGGCAATACTTTGACTTCTGAATGTATGCTTGAATAGTGCATATGTCTTTTGAATTTGTTGTTCATGAATGTGGGCTCTTGAAAGAATGATGAAAAAGGAGACATGTTACTGAGGATCTGAAAAACCATAAAAATGATTCTTGAAGCAAGAAAAAGCATTGAATTCAAAAAAAAGAAGAAAAAGAAAAAATTAAAGTTGTGATTCAAGGCAAAAAGAGTGTGCTTAAGAACCCTGGACACCTCTAATTGGGGACTCTAGCAAAGCTGAGTCACAATCTTAAAAGGTTCACCCAGTTATGTGTCTGTGGCGTGTATGTATCCGGTGGTAATACTGGAAGACAGAGTGCTTTGGGCCACGGCCAAGACTCATAAAGTAGCTATGTTCAAGAATCATCATACTTAACTAGGAGAATCAATAACACTATCTGGATTCTGAGTTCCTATAGAAGCCAATCATTCTGAATTTCAAAGGATAAAGTGAGATGCCAAAACTGTTCAGAGGCAAAAAGCTAAAGCCCCGCTCATCTAATTAATACTGATCTTCATAGATGTTTTTGGAATTCATTGCATATTCTCTTCTTTTTATCTTATTTGATCTTCAGTTGCTTGGGGACAAGTAACAATTTAAGTTTGGTGTTGTGATGAGCGGATAATTTATACGCTTTTTGGCATTATTTTTAGTATATTTTTAGTATGTTTTAGTTAGTTTTTATTATATTTTTATTATTATTTAGTTAAAATTCACTTTTCTGGACTTTACTATGAGTTTTTGTGTTTTTCTGTGATTTCAGGTATTTTCTGGCTGAAATTGAGGGACTTGAGCAAAAATTTGATTCAGAGACTGAAAAGGACTGTAGATGCTATTGGATTCTGACCTCCCTGCACTCGAAGTGAATTTTCTGGAGCTACAGAAGCCCAATTGACGCGCTCTCAACTGCGTTGAAAATTAGACATCCTGGGCTTTCCAGCAATGTATAATAGTCCATACTTTGCCCGAGATTTAATGGCCCAAACAGGCATTCCAAGTCAGCTCAAGAATTCTAGCGTAAAACACCGGAACTGGCACAAGAATGGGAGTTAAACGCCCAAAATAGCACAAAAGCTGGCGTTTAACTCCAAAAAGAGTCTCTACACGAAAATTCTTCAATGCTCAGCCCAAGCACACACCACGTGGGCCCAGAAGTAGATTTTTATGTAATTTACTCATCTTTGTAAACCCTAGGCTACTAGTTCTCTACAAATAGGACCTTTTACTATTGTATTCTCATCTTGGTAGCTATCTTTGAGTAGTCTTATGCTATCTTAGATCATGGGGGCTGGCCTCTCGGCCATGCCTAGACCTTGTTCTTATGCATTTTCAACGGTGGAGTTTCTACACACCATAGATTAAGGTGTGGAGCTCTGCTGTACCTCGAGTATTAATGCAATTACTATTGTTCTTCTATTCAATTCAGCTTATTCTTGTTCTAAGATATCACTTGTTCCTCAACTTGATGAATGTGATGATCCGTGACACTCATCATCATTCTCACCTATGAACGTGTGCCTGACAACCACCTCCGTTCTACCTTAGATTGAGTGGATATCTCTTGGGTTCCTTAATCAAAATCTTCGTGGTATAAGCTAGAATTGATGGCGGCATTCAAGAGAATCCGGAAGGTCTAAACCTTGTCTATGGTATTCTGAGTAGGATTCAAGGATTGAATGATTGTGACGAGCTTCAAACTCGCGATTGTGGGGCGTTAGTGACAGACGCAAAAGAATCACTGGATTCTATTCCGACATGATCGAGAACCGACAGCTGAATAGCCGTGCTGTGACAGAGCGCGTTGAACATTTTCACTGAGATGATGGGACTGTAGCCATTGACAATGGTGATGCCCAACATACAGCTTGCCATGGAAAGGAGTAAGAAGGATTGGATGAAGACAGTAGGAAAGCAGAGAGACGGAAGGGACAAAGCATCTCCATACGCTTATCTGAAATTCTCACCAATGAATTACATAAGTATCTCTATCTTTATTTTATGCTTTATTCATAAATCATTCATAACCATTTGAATCCGCCTGACTGAGATTTACAAGATGACCATAGCTTGCTTCATACCAACAATCTCCGTGGGATCGACCCTTACTCGCGTAAGGTTTATTACTTAGACGACCCAGTGCACTTGCTGGTTAGTTGTGCGAAGTTGTGATAAAGAGTTAAGTTTGCAATTGAGCGTACCATGTTGATGGTGCCATTGATGATCATAATTTTGTGCACCAATTTGCGACAGCGCAAGTTATCTTAGTTGAAAAGTCATGACTGCCATATTCTAATGGAACAATTACTCCCAATTTTGGTGAAGAATGCACTTCTGAGTCCGGTGTCCAATGTGATTGCAAATTTGTCATCAATTTTCCGAGAATTTTGTGGGAAAGCCATAAACCCTATGCAGCTTGCTGAGCTTCAGAATCATGTTATGCAAACCCTGTGTCAGATGGAAATGATTTTTCCTCCATCATTCTTCACCGTCATGGTTCACCTCACGCTGTGCATCTCGTTGATGAGGTTACTCTTGGTGGACCAGTACATTATCGGTGGATGTATCCAGTAGAAAGGTTAGCTTGCTGATAAACCCCTTTAGTACACTCAATTGAATTAACTGTGTATAGACTGAGCATTTTATTGTATGTATATAAAAGGTATTTAGGACGTCTGAAGCAATATGTTCGTAATAGGTCACAACCAGAAGGCTCAACCGACTAGGGGGAGTTGATGATGAGCCCATTGATGTTCTTCATAATTCAGGGGAAAGTATGTTCCCAGCTATTGGAAAGGCATTAGGGGCCGTTTTGCATTTCGAACTCACTCCAATGGAAAAACATCAAGCTCATCGTCATGTGCTAGTCAACTGTGATGCCATGGTTCCGTTCGTTGAGTAAGTATACACATGTATTTCTAAAACACCAATATAACTCTTTTCTCCCAGTGACTAGTTAGACTAATTTTCTTTTCTCCCATAAAGTACATTTAGGGAAAAGACAAAGTAATGTTTGCGTCATCAGGCAAGGTCGCAAGCTAAGATAGATAGTGTCGTCCATGCATAATTTCCTCGGTGGTTAAAGCATGAGGTTGATAGAATACTAACCTGACCAATGTGTTTTTAGCCTGGAATTAGTACTCTATGAAAATCGATTTTAATATAAAGCATGAATGTTATGTGGTTCCAGGTTTCTATGGAAAGTATGCTTCATTCGAAAGAATTGAAGTTGCTTGCGTGCGGTCCCATGATTCAGGCAAGACGTTTTGGGGTGTAAAATGTTAATAGGTACAAGTTTAGAACTATCACAAAGGAAAACGGGCTGAAAACACAAAATAGTGGAGTATATATATCATCTAATACAAGAAGTTATGCAAGCATGCGTGATAATAGAGTAGTTATTAGTGGTGTTCGGTATGACAAAAAAATTATAGACATAATTGAATTGAATTATAGTTGTTCCTTCATAGTGGTATTGTTTAAATGTGTTTGGGCTAATACCACTACCAATAGAGGCATCAAACAAGACCATTGGGGCTTACCAGCGTTAATTTCTCCCGTTCGATTCACACTGGTAATCGAGAAGAAGATGAACCGTACATATTGGCATCGGAAGCTCAGCTTGTATATTATGTGAATGATGAAGAAGATAAGAAATGGAGTGTTGTGGTTCATGTGAAACCAAGGGATTTGTACGACATGTGAGAAGAGAATGAAGAAGCTGAAGTTGGTTTTTCTCCACAGTCAGGGTTGAACATGTCAGCGGAAGGTGACATTGGAGTTTTACTGTTGACAAGGGAGGAAGATATAGAAAACCTCATAGAAAATGCTTCAGAGAATTTCGATGATGTCGCGTAATGCTTATATGAAGCATTTTAATGTAATTTAAAAAGGATCTTTCTATCATAAACTAAGCTAAATAAACTCAACGTTGTACGTTGTTTTCTTTGGTTACTTTATACTTGTGTAGTTTTTATTTGCAATTAAATATTTATGTTATTGTGAATTTTCATGAGTAAAAGCAAATTTTTCGTTTCTTTCAACGATTTTAATACGGAAAAGTTAGTTTACGTTAAATCTTTAATGTTGTTTCAGTTGTTGTTTTTCTTAGGGTTGCATTTTTGATAATCTTGCTATCTATTATTCAATATAATTTTACTAGTGTTACGTTTTGAAAACAATAGTGAACATAACATGACGATGGAATAGAACCAATGAAAATTGAGGACTTTTCGTCATCCTCTGCAAGCAAAACAATTGCTACAGAGCTTCTGTTTAAGAATTTTGCCCAAACTACTAACAAGGGTGATGGTAATTTTTAAAAATTTGTGTTTAGTTTTAAAATTGTCTTAGCATCTTATCGTTTGTTTTTTTTCTAAGTCAGTATTTAATGACTTCGGAGTTCTCAGTTTCTTCTATGTATACTCATTTTGTTATGTGCATGTTGATATTTTCAGTTTTACCTGAATATTCTAGAAAAATAGTTTCTGACAGTCTAGATGGAAAAGAGTATGATTCAGAAGACAATTTAGATGTTATCTCCTCTATTGCAGTTGGCAGATCCATGCAGTTTGATCTCAATAAGGTTCCGGAAGAACACAATGAATCTTTAGAAGACCAACAAGATAAACAAGATGATATACATGTTAAGAAAAGGTGCTTTGATATGAACAAAATGCCATGGTATGGAGATGAAATATCAGATCCTGTAAAATGTGAAGTCCATAGATTCTTGACAGAGTATTTTTTGCCAGGTCAATACGATGTTGGAGAGAAATTTTGATCTTTTATTATAAGAGTTACGTTGATTCTCTTAATTTAAAGATTTGGCTCACAGTTGTACATGTTTATCTACTTTTAGAGTTTCTTGATTTAGGTTTAGTAGGGCATAACTTCAAAGAGGAGTAACTTTGATTTATGCTATCTAGAACTTTATTTTAACTTTATAAATTCAGAGTATGATTTTATTGTCTTATTTTACATCCATGTTTGAATGCAAATTTAAATATCAATAAAGTAAACAAGAAATCTTATTGGTAAATTTGTTCACATGAGTTAACATATATAGCTTATTTAACTTGTGAATTTTTTTTACGTAAAACGAATGTAGAAAAAGTGTTACGAGTTTAAGAAACAATGATTTAAACATATGTAGCTTAAGATAGTAGTCTATACTTAACTAGATTATACCCAGATGGTTATTACTAAAGAAAACATTGCAATATGTGGTAATACGTGTTTTGCAGCGGTTTAAACAAAGCTGCCGCAAAATGTAAAACAATAACTCACCCGGTGGTACATATAGCGGCGGTTTTCAAAAAGACGCCGCTAGATACAAACCTGATTGGATTATAGTGGCGGTTAGAGAAAAACCGCCGCTATATGTAAGCCGAATTGCGGCCCCAACCCTTAACCGTCGCTATATGCACCGCAGGTTGTCGTTTTGCGGCGGTTTTATAAGACCGCCGCAAAATTTTTGCCCCTATCTGCCAGAATTGGTGTAGTGATCTATATGCTAACAAGTAGTAAATCAAATCAACTAGATTCGATTTATATCGATATACTGCACAAGTAGTATGTTGACAAGTAGTAAATCAAATCAACTAGATTTGATTTATATCTATGTTCTGCACAAGTAGTAAATCAAATTAACTAGATTCGATTTACATGTTTTTAGTGTACTAATAGTAAATCAAATCAAAGCAAAGCAAATTGATTCTATTTACATGTATTTAGTGTAAATCAAATTTGATTGATTCGATTTATATAGAGTTACAAACGAGACAGGCATGTGACACAATTCAATTTATAACATTTATGTAATATTGGTTCCAATCTGTTTATCCATTTAATTTACACTATTTAATATCTTATGCACAATACATGACTTATCTCTCCAAGCAATTTTGGGTAGAGGTGATCACGGGTATCGGATACTCGATTATCCCTCCGAACTCAAATCAAACCAATTAAATTGATTTTGAAACCAATGGATAATTGGGTCCAACTCGAACCAAATCAATGACTCTCTCTAGTAATCGAACTGAACCAACCTATGGATCCGCTGATGTATTAATTAAGTAAAAGAATAAAAATTTAAAATATATATGCCTTTTAATAATTCTAACCCAGTAACCCTAATCTAAACAAATATTGCAGCGGCGCTCTCACCCATGGAATAAACCTTAGTAGATCTTCCTCAATCCTCACCACCTCACCGTTACTCATGCAACCAAATCGTCGGCAGCTTCCTCTTCGTCGTCGGCATCTCCGTCAGCATCGTCTCTGTCAGCATTGTCTTTTCTATCATCTTCTCTGGTAGCGGTAGCGTTGTCTTCTTTGTCAACGTCATCTTCTCCAGCAGCCAACTTTGTCTTCCGTCAGCGGCATCCTCTCCAGTAGCCAGCTTCGTCTTTTGCCAGCGTCATCCTCTCCAATAGCCAGCTTCTTCTGTCAGCGTCGTCCTCTCCAGCAGCCAACTTCCTCCAGCGTGCGTCAACGTCTGTGGCGTCATCTACTATTCAACAACACCGTCACCTCCATCTGTGGTGGTCGTCTTCTCCGATTAGGTAAGTGTTAATTTTTTTATGTTATCTGTTAAAGTGTTAATTGTTTTACTTTCTGTTCAATTTTTTATTATGTTATCTGTTAAAGTGATAATTTTGTTGAAGTAATTTTTTTGTCTGTTTATTTTTTTGTTGAAATTATAAATGCTTAATTCTTTTTGATATTTTTTTTCAATTTTTAATGTTATGAGTTCTTTTGAAATACTAAAATGTATAAAACTTATATGTAGTTGACGGTTCTGTACTTCTGTTATGTGTTTCGCAGCTTCAAAAATGGGGAAAACTAACCCTGTAAGTGACACTATTGTTAAAAGCACTTCTTTTCCAAGTGCAGCCACTCCCACTGCCATTGACGATGGTATTTCTGATGAATTTTAATGTGTTTAGTGTTTAATATGTTTGGAATTTAATGTGTTTAATTTTTAATGTGTTTGGTATTTAAAATGTTTGGATTATTTTTATTGATTTACATGTTTATTTTATTTATAGAATTTTTAAAATAAAAATTTCACTTTTTTAATTTTTTATAAATTTCTATTTCATTGGGTACAAAATTATTCGAGTTGAACCAATCCATTCTTAATCAATTTGGTTTGTCTCGAGTACATATACAAAAAAACGTAAATCTAAACCAATTATAATTCAATTAATTTGGTTCTAATTTCACTCCAAATCTAAACTAATCCGATGGTAAACACCCGTAATTTTGGGCATAAATTGTGGTATACAAGTATAGTTTTTTTTCTTAGTATACTAACAACATAAAACTTGATTTCAACTAACGATTCATGCATGTATTTTTACTACATAAGCTCTAGTAGTTTTGCAAATTTTTTATTTTTTCTAAAAAAATTGTACAAAAATTATGATTTATATCAATATTGGGAGAATAAAATTGTAATACATTCAATTTTAGGACAATAACAATATTGATCTTCAACTAATTTATTTAAGTAAATTACTCTTATAACTTTCCTAGATTTGTTCTACCAGCATATGTATACAATTTTTTCTTGTGGACTCTTATTTATTTCACGTATTATTAGTGAGATCTTAATAAGATTTTTACATTATATATTAATTTATCTACCAAATTTTATTATGTATTTATTATGTATTTTCGATTTTAGATAATGATTATTTTATTATTTTTGCTACATGTATACTTTTTCTACACTATTTGTATTTATTAAATAGTATTGACGGTATTGATGAAATATCTCTTTTAATTATTAATTGCTACGATTATATATAAAAAGTGTTGTGATAAGTATGAGGTGGATATCCATTTATGTGTGCGGTTCTATTTCTTAATATTACTCAAGTTATTAAGAGAGATTATAATTAATTAAGTTTAAAAATGGTGACTCTTATAAGTATAACACCCTAGCTATTAGAATGCTACGCTTCCGGCTGTGGCACTCTGATAGATTGGGTATTACGATGACTCTTAAAATATTTAATACTAAAATAGGAGCCTATTTAAAACTTAAAGCGTATAACCCGAAAAGAAAGACTTTTTAGTTAGAGACATACATACAAACCAAATATAGTACTTATAAAGAATATATATATATATATATATATATATATATATATATATATATATATATATATATATATATATATATATATATATATATACATACATACAGTAATAATTTTCAAGCCCTATCCCTCTTATAAGATTTATAAAGTTAAAAGCGAGGGAATAATAAATAATAAATAATAACTAAAGCAATACAAAACAACGTGAAAATAATAATTAGGTAAACTCTTCATGACTTCTGCGTCTATATCCTGAAAAGGAAAAAATTTGTAAGGGGGTAAGAACATCATCCTCGAAAGGGTTCTTAGTAGAGTGTTTTAAGAATTGTTATAAGAAGATATTTTTAACGAAAACTATGTTCAAGCTCAAAAGTTATCGTTGTCTTATGATTCTATTCAAACATCGACATATAATTAAATTCGAAATTCCAACACTCATATTTCAATTTCGTAAAAGTTCCATTCTTTATAAATAGATATAATATTCAATATAAATACCAAGGGATCAATCATCCCAAACTCACCAATCACGGCTTCTGGCCCAATATACAATTAAATCTCGGTTTCCGACCCAACAAAACTTATCACCACTACTTAAAATAGAAATCAGTCACAAGCACAAAGAAATACAATGCAAACACACTTAGAGAACAGTTACAGCAAATATCACAGTTATCAGTTAAACAGAACTTATTAGATACGCAAACCAAAATAATTTAATCACACCCAAACAATGGCCAACAAATACAGTATGATGCATGCCTGTCATACTGGCCGTGAGCTCACGGGTCGGTTACTTTGCCAGAACCCGACACATTGGGTAGCTAACCCGGATATCGTCCTTTTGAAAACCGGTGGGTGGTACAACACCACGAACCCCACCTGGTGGGCGGTACACCACCACGAACCCCACCATTGCGAGCGGTACACTACCACAAATCTCGCAAGATCTTCAATTGGAAAACAACACACATATGTGGACAGTAAACCACCACGAACCCCAAACAATATTCTCTTAGAAACATGTGGGTGGTACACCACCACGTATCCCACATACATCTCGACACTAGGCAAGCGGTAAACCACCACGAATCTTGCCAGGTTAAAGCTCAAAACAATTTCATTTTTATTTGAAAACCAACATCACTCCTTATAATCTTTTCCAAAACCCCCAAAACCACCTTACTTAAAACAAGTTCTTCTTTCATACAAAACCCAATTCTTACTTAACCAAGATTTTTTTCCAACCCAACTTCAAGACCATTTAAGATTAAAACCTCTTTCAAAATACTAAAAGAATCATCTATTAATTAAACCTCACGGTAGGGTCTCGAGACTTTAGGGAGGATGACAATCAATCTCGTTCTTTAAAATCATTAAACTCCTTGAATCATAGTTCCTTAAAATGTAGTTCTTTAATCAAACTCAAAACATAAAGCTTTTCTTAATAAATCAAAACTCAAAATATAATCCTTTCTTAATAAATCACATTCAAAACATAAAGTTTTTCTTAATAATTCAAATCCAAACATAAATCTTTTCTTAATAAATCAAATCCAAGGCATAACCCATTTTATTAATAGTTCGAACTCAAAATATAAATCTTTTCTCAATAAAGCTCAAAACATAATTCTTTTATTAATAAATCAAACTTAAAGCATAGCTCTTTATGTAATAAATCGAAATCAATAATATGATTCTTAAATCAAATTTTCTTTTTAAGTAGTGCTTCAAATAAAGTCTCAGAGTTTCATAAAATTTTGGCAGCACCAACCCTAAAATTCGGACTTTGCCACCCTTTTTGGGTCCCAACTAAACCAAACCAAATGCCTGTCAATCATTCAAATCACTTTCAAATTCTCAGAATCTTTTCCGATAAATCAACAAAATCCATTCCCAATATCTCAAATCATTTTAAACTCCAATTCATTTTCAATCTCAAATTAAACCCCAAACCAAGAAAAATCATTTTACATAGTATTTAATCAAACCAACTTTCTAACTCAATAATCAGAAACAGCCACAGCCCAATCATCATGATAATAACCTTAATCCAAGTATAAAACCTGACTAAACATCTTCAATTAATTCAATAAACCATTCAAACTTGCATTTACATTCATTCCAGGCAACTCAGTTCAATTCATAAAACTTACGAAATCATAAAGACATTTTTTCATATTAATATCAACTTAAAACAATTCTCGATAGTAAATTAAGTTTAGAAAATCACCCCAACCTCGATATGTCGAACCCACATCTCGAACGCGTCAAAGAATTCCTTTCGCCTCAACCCGAATCCAATGGCAGCTTCAAAATCACAACGCCACACACTCTCGTAATAGCATAAACAACTCTAAATCACAACATGCAACCTCGGTTACTAAATCCCAAGAACATTAATGTTGTGAAAACCTTAAAACACAAAAAGGAATATGAATGGTGAGGGTTCTAAGATAGAGACACTTACTACAGTAAAAGAACAACGCAGTAGCCACTTCGAACTTATCCGGCAGCAGCTCCGACGGTGTCGAGAAGCTCCAGTGGTTCAGTAACAACCTCAATTTCGACATAAAAACCCATAAAATTAATCTTACAACATCCATGCATCAAAATCCTTAACCACAGATATCCAAAGCGATTATAGTAAGAGCTTCAGAGCACGCACAATTTACTGTGAAAAGGAGAATGATGGAAGTGGAGCAACAACCCCGATGGCAACCTTCGACTGAGCTCCTACGCGATTCTATCTCCTCTCACACGCATCCTTCTCTCTTGACAGAACAGTGGCAGTGATAGCATGGGTACAGCAGCGACGCTAACAGGCTTCACGGCGAGGGCAACAGCGATGACATAAGCCTCGCGAGATGATGACAGACGAGAGGGCAGTGGCAGCTTCACGGTGAACTGGCAAATTCTTTCTCACTCTTCGCGATTCTGCTTTGACGGCGGCTCCAAGGTGCACTAGTGGCAACGGCGAGCTAGGTGGTGGCGCGATCAACTCCCCCTCTCCTCTCCTTTTCCACAGCCCCGAGCCTTTTTCCCCTTTCTTCTTTCCTTTCTTCTTTTCTTTCTTTCTTTCCTTTCTTTGTTTCTTCCTTCCATGAGTGTGGTGGAGGGTGGGGGGATTGGTGGTAACTAGGGTTAGGGTGGGTTTAGTTAGGTTAAGGCTAGCGGTTTAGTATAGGTATTTTATTTAAAAATAGGGGTAGTGATGTAACTTTTATAAAATAAATAAAAAGTAGAATAATAATTACTTCACCTACTTAACATGGATACTAGGTGCCGAAATTCATCTTGATTCAATGGATCTTAGAGATACCATTAAGGCTGAAAATAATGCATTCCAGAAGGATAAAGCCAAAGTCATGATCTTCTTTTGTCATCATCTTGATGAAGGATTGGAAAATAAATATCTCACACTAAAAGATCTTGCAGATCTGTGGAAGAACCTTGAAGAAAGATAATCATCAAAAGATAGTGACACTTTCTCAAGTCCGATATGAGCGGACACACTTGCGTCTACATGATTTTGAATCCAGAAGTGAATACAATTTAGCAATATTTTGAATTACCTCACGAATGAAATTATATGAGAAAATATAACTGATAATGACATATTAGAGAAAACTTTCTTGACCTTCCATGCCTCGAATGTGCTCCTACAGTAGCAATATTGAGAAAAAGAATTTTAAAAAAATTTTGAGCTAATTTCTTGTCTTCTTGTTGCTGAATGTAACAATGAATTGCTTTTGAGAAATCATGAAGCACACCCAGCTGGCGTCACCCCATTTTCTGAAGAAAATGCGGAAAATGATAACCCCAGATGAGGTAAATGGCAAGGTTTTGGTAACAAAAAAATTATGGAAGAAATAAAAATTATGTTCACAAGAAATGATCTCACCAGAAGTGGGATAAAGAAAGAAATGATAGGCAAAATAAATTAATAGAGGATAAATGTTTTCGTTGCGGTGGAAAGGTTCATTGGTCACGTACCTGTCGTACTCCAAGGCACCTAGTTGATCTTTACCAAGCATTCTTGAAAAAGGATGACAAAGGAAAGGATACAAATTTTATTTCAAAAGATGTTGCTGAAAATTACACCACTCATTATGAAGTATCTGATTTCTTTGAGGATCTTGAAGAAAATATTGGCCATTTGATCAATGATGAAAAAGTTTAATATTTAGGTTTATTAAGTACTAATATAAATAAATACTGTAAAAAAACTTCTTGTTAAGTTTTATTCCCTATGTATTTGAATTTCAAGTATGATGTACATAAATAATGTTTAATAAAATATTTAAGTTTATGTTTATGAATTTTAAAATCACTAAATGTGTCAAGTTCGAAAATAATAATAATAATAGTAATAATAATAAAATTTTAGTATATGACACTATTTTATGTACAGTGCTTCTTAGAAAAATAATTCCAATCAGGAATACAATTTTATTGCGCATGTACTGGTATTCATTTTATTATTATTATTTGTCTTTGAAGAAAATAGCAAGGATATATAATGAAGATGTTTTCCTTGCGAATAATGTAAGTTCACATACCATTCTCAAAAGTAATATATATTTTATTCATCTTGTACTAAAAGAAGAATATGTTAATACTATTATTGGCTCAGGCAATATGATAGAAGGCTACGAAAGAGTTATAATTTTGTTTTCCAGAGAAACAAAATTCATAATAAATAATACACTATTGTCTACCAAGTCTCTAAGGAACTTGTTAAGTTTTAAAGATATTCGCCGAAATGGATAATATATTGAAACAATGAATGAGCAAAATCATGAGTACTTATATATCACAACTCATGATTTAAATAAAATCTTATATTTGAAAAGTTACCCTCACTTTAATTTAGGTTATATTATACTAAAATTAGTGCAATTGAATTATATGCTATTGTAAACCAAAAGTTTACTAGCCCAAATGAATTTATAATTTGGCTTGATCGATTGGGTCATCCTGGAACAATAATGTTGCAGAGAATTATTGAAAACTCCCATGGACATTCACTAAAGAACTAGAAGATTCTTAAATCTAGTGAATTTTGTTGTACTGCATGTTCTCAGGAAAAACTAATTTTAAGGCCATCACCAGGAAATATAGGACTTGAGTCTCCTGAATTTCTTGAAAGGATTCAAGGGATATATGTGGACCTATTCATCCATCGTATGGATCTTTTAGATATTTTATGGTCCTAATAGACGTATCTTCGAGATGGTCACATGTGTGCTTATTGTCTTCTCGCAACCTGGCGTTTCCAAGATTACTTGCTCAAATTATTCTATTAAAAGCACAGTTTCTAGAAAATCCAATTAAAGCAATTCATCTTGATAATGCTGGTGAATTCAATTCCCAAGCATTTGATGCTTATTGTATGGCTAACAGAATAAGCGTTGAACATCTAGTAGCTCATGTTCACACAAAAAATGGGTTAGTAGAATCACTTATTAAATGCCTCCAATTAATTACTAGACCTTTATTTATGAGAACAAATCTCCCAACCTCTGTTTGGGGTATGCAATTTTACATGTTGTAGCACTTATGCGTTTGAGACCAACAAGTAACCATCAATTCTCTCTTTTGCAATTAGCTTTTGGCCAGCAACCAAATATTTCCCATTTGAGAATATTTGGGTGTGTGATATATGTTCTAATTGCCCCACTTTCTCGCACAAAACTGGGACTCTAAAGAAAATTGAGAATTTATGTGGGATATGATTCTCCCTCTATAGTGAGGTATCTTGAGATACAAATAGGAGATGTGTTTAAAGCTCGATTTTCAAATTTTCATTTTGATTAATTGATGAGCGGATAATTTATACGCTTTTTGGCATTGTTTTTAGTATGTTTTTAGTATGATTTAGTTAGTTTTTAGTATATTTTTATTAGTTTTTAGTTAAAATTCACTTTTCTAGACTTTACTATGAGTTTGTGTATTTTTCTGTGATTTCAGGTATTTTCTGGCTGAAATTGAGGGTCCCGAGCAAAAATATGATTCAGAGACTGAAAAGGACTGCAGATGCTGTTGGATTCTGACCTCCCTGCACTTGAAGTAGATTTTCTGGAGCTACAGAAGCCCAATTGGCGCTCTCTCAACGGCATTGGAAAGTAGACATCCTGGGCTTTCCAGCAATGTATAATAGTTTATACTTTGCCCAAGATTTGATGGCCCAAACCGGCGTAGCAAATCAGCCTCAGAATTTCCAGCGTTTATCGCTGGAACTGGCATAAAACTTGGAGTTAAACGCCCAAACTGGCATAAAAGCTGGCGTTTAACTCCAGAAAAGGTCTCTACACGAAAATGCTTCATTGCTCAGCCCAAGCACACACTAAGTGGACCCAGAAGTGGATTTTTACGTCATTTACTCATTTCTGTATACTCTAGGTTACTAGTTTACTATTAATAGGACCTTTTGACATTGTATCTGTACCTCATGACACTTTACACGTTTCTTTGTGTACCTTCCACAGCATGAGTCTCTAAACCCCATGGTTGGGGGTGAGGAGCTCTGCTGTGTCTTGATGGATTAATGCAATTACTACTGTTTCTTATTCAATCATGCTTGCTTCCATTCTAAGATATTGCTTGTGCTTAAACCGGATGAATGTGATGATCCGTGACACTCATCATCATTCTCAACTATGAACGTGTGCCTGACAACCACCTCCGTTCTACCTTAGATTAAGTAGATATCTCTTGGATTCTTTAATCAGAATCTTCGTGGTATAAGCTAGAACTGATGGCGGCATTCAAGAGAATCCGGAAGGTCTAAACCTTGTCTGTGGTATTCTGAGTAGGATTCAATGATTGAATGACTGTGACGAGCTTCAAACTCCTGAAGGCGGGGCGTTAGTGACAGACGCAAAAGAATCACTGGATTCTATTCCGGCCTGATTGAGAACCGACAGATGGATAGCCGTGCCGTGACAGGGTGCATTGAACATTTCCACTGAGAGGATGGGAGGTAGCCACTGACAACGGTGAAACCCTTGCATACAGCTTGCCATGGAAGGAGCCTTGCGTGTTTGAAGAAGAAGACAGTAGGAAAGCAGAGATTCAGAGGATGGAGCATCTCCAAAACCTCAACCTGTTCTCCATTACTGCAAAACAAGTACTTATTTCATGTTCTTTTACTTTTCACAATCAATCCTGATAATTATTGATATCCTGACTAAGATTTACAAGATAACCATAGCTTGCTTCAAGCCGACAATCTCCGTGGGATCGACCCTTACTCACGTAAGGTATTACTTGGACGACCCAGTGCACTTGCTGGTTAGTTGTGCGGGATTGCAAAAGTGTAATTGCAATTTCGTGCACCAAGTTTTTGGCGCCGTTGCCGGGGATTGTTGAGTTTGGACAACTGACGGCTTATCTTGTTGCTTAGATTAGGACTGTTTTATTTTTGTTGGTTTAGAGTCTTTTAGTTGAGTCTAGTTTCATATTTTAAGTTTGGTGTCAATTGCATGCTTTTGTTTTTCTTTTAATTTTCGAATTTGCATGTCCTTAGTCCCTTTTTGATCCGTAAAAATTCTAAGTTTGGTGTCCTCTTTGTGTTTTTCTCTTAAAATTTTCGAAAAATTAGTGTTTGATTTTCTAAAAATTTTAAGTTTGGTGTCATTTTGTTGTTTTTCTCTTTCCTCATTTCAAAAATCAAATCTTATTCATAAAAATTTTTCAATCATATATTTTTAATTGCTATTTTCAAAATCTTTTTAATTGACTAATTGATTCAGTTCTCAATTTGCTTTGATCTTATTTTCTTTTTAATATTCGAATTTTTATTTTATCTTCTTTTTTTATTTTATTTTTTTCATTTAATTCAAAAAAAACAAAATTTATTTATTTGCAATCCATATCATTTTCCTTTATCCATTATGGACCTAAGTGTGATTGATCAGTCCAGAAGGACTCTGGGGTCATATGCTAACCCCATTACAGCTGCATATGGGAGTAGCATCTGTACACCTCCCATCAAAGCAAGCAGCTTTGAGCTAAATCCTCAACTCATCATCATAGTGCAGCAAAATTGCCAGTATTCCGGTCTTCCACAGGAAGAGCCTACTGAGTTTCTGGCACAGTTCTTACAAATTGCTGACACAGTACATGATAAAGAGGTGGATCAGGATGTCTACAGACTATTACTGTTTCCATTTGCTGTAAAAGATCAAGCTAAAAGGTGGTTGAATAACCAACCTACAGCAAGCATAAAGACATGGAAACAGTTATCAGACAAATTCCTGAATCACTTTTACCCTCCAAAGAGGATGACACAGCTAAGGCTGGACATCCAAGGCTTTAAACAAGAGGATAATGAATCCCTTTATAATGCCTGGGAGAGGTATAGAGGTATGCTAAGAAAATGCCCCTCTGAAATGTTTTCAGAGTGGGTACAGTTAGACATCTTCTACTATGGGCTTACTGAAAAAGCTCAGATGTCTTTAGACCACTCAGCTGGTGGATCTATACACATGAGGAAGACAATTGAAGAGGCTCAAGAGCTTATAGACACTGTTGCTAGAAATCAATATTTGTACTCTAGCAATGAGTTCTCTCCAAAAGAGGAAGTCATGACAGTAGTCACTGATCCTAATCCTCAAGAACAGATGATTGAGCTTAATCAACAATTGCTCCTGATGACAGAACAATTAGCAGAATTTAAAGAGATGCTCCATAAAACTAAAGTTGCTAACAAGAACATAGAACTGCAGTTGAATCAAGCAAAACAGCAAATATCTAAACAGATAACAGAGGAATGTCAAGCAGTTCAACTGAGTGGAAAGACACTGAATAACACTGCTCAAAAGAGCAAAAGGCCAAATAAGGAACAATTGACAGAGGATAACCAACCCACTGTTCAAAATCCCTCTGAGGACAGTAAGAGCCCAGAGAGGAATACTTTTGGCGTTCAAACGCCAGAGAGGGAAGGAAAGTTGGCGTTAAACGCCCATTCCTTGCCCAGTTCTGGCGTTCAAACGCCAGAAAAGGGGGAAAAGTTGGCGTTAAACGCCCATTTTCCACCCAATCCTGGCGTTCAGACGCCAAGGGAAGATCAGACACCTAAGAGTGCTGACAGTAATCCCTCTAACAAGGCTTCTTCAACCACTTCTGTAAGGAATAAACTTGCAGCATCTAAGGTTGAAGACTATAAAGCCAAGATGCCTTATCCTCAAAAACTCCGCCAAGCGGAACAGGATAAGCAATTTGCCCGCTTTGCAGACTATCTAAGGACTCTTGAAATAAAGATTCCGTTTGCAGAGGCACTTGAGCAAATACCTTCTTATGCTAAGTTCATGAAAGAAATCTTAAGTCATAAGAAGGATTGGAGAGAAACTGAAAAAGTGTTTCTACTGAAGAATGCAGTGCAGTCATTCTGAAAAGCTTACCAGAAAAGCTTCAAGATCCAGGAAGCTTTATGATACCATGCACATTAGAAGGTGCCTGCACCAAGACAGCCTTATGTGATCTTGGAGCAAGCATCAATCTAATACCTGCATCCACTATCAGAAAGCTTGGGTTGACTGGAGAAGTCAAACCAACCCGGATATGCCTCCAACTTGCTGATGGCTCCATTAAATATCCATCAGGCATAATAGAGGATATGATTGTCAAAGTTGGACCATTCGCCTTTCCAACTGACTTTGTGGTGTTGGAAATGGAGGAGCACAAGAGTGCAACTCTCATTCTAGGAAGACCTTTCCTAGCAACTGTACGAACCCTCATTGATGTACAAAAAGGGGAAGTAACCCTGAGAGTCAATGAGGATGAGTTCAAGTTGAATGCTGTAAAAGCTATGCAGCATCCAGACACAACAAATGACTGCATGGGCGCTGACATTATTGACTCTCTGGTAGAAGAGATCAATATGACTGAAAGCCTAGAATCAGAGCTTGAGGACATCTTCAAGGATGCTCAACCTGATCAAGAAGAACCAGGGGAAACAAAGGAATTTTCGAAAATTCCTCAGGAGGAGGATAAGCCTCCCAAACCTGAACTCAAACCACTACCACCATCCCTGAAATATGCATTTCTGGGAGAGGGTGACACTTTTCCAGTGATTATAAGCTCTGCTTTAAATCCACAGGAAGAGGAAGCACTGATTCAAGTGCTAAGGACACACAAGACAGCTCTTGGGTGGTCCATAAGTGATCTTAAGGGCATTAGCCCAGCTAGATGCATGCACAAGATCCTGTTGGAGGATAATGCCAAACCAGTGGTCCAACCACAAAGGAGGCTAAATCCTGCCATGAAGGAGGTGGTGCAGAAAGAGGTCACTAAATTACTAGAGGCTGGGATTATTTATCCTATTTCTGATAGCCCCTGGGTGAGCCCTGTCCAAGTTATCCCCAAAAAGGGAGGCATGACAGTGGTTCATAATGAAAAAAATGAACTGGTTCCTACAAGAACAGTCACAGGGTGGCGTATGTGTATTGACTACAGAAGGCTCAATACAGCCACCAGAAAGGATCATTTTCCTTTACCATTCATAGACCAAATGCTAGAAAGACTAGTTGGTCATGATTATTACTGCTTTTTGGATGGCTATTCAAGTTACAACCAAATTGCAGTAGACCCTCAGGACCAAGAGAAAACAACATTTACTTGCCCTTCTGGCGTGTTTGCCTACAGGAGGATGCCTTTTGGTCTGTGTAATGCTCCTGCAACCTTTCAGAGATGCATGTTATCCATCTTCTCTGATATGGTGGAGAAATTCCTGGAAGTCTTCATGGATGACTTCTCAGTATATGGAGACTCATTCAGCTCCTGTCTTAATCACCTAGCACTTGTCCTGAAAAGGTGCCAAGAGACTAACCTGGTTTTAAACTGGGAGAAGTGTCACTTTATGGTGACTGAGGGAATTGTCCTTGGGCACAAAATTTCAAGCAAGGGAATAGAGGTGGATAATGCAAAGGTGGAGGTAATTGAAAAATTACCACCACCAGCCAATGTTAAGGCAATCAGAAGCTTTCTGGGGCATGCAGGATTCTACAGAAGGTTTATAAAGGATTTTTCGAAAATTGCAAAACCTTTGAGTAACCTGCTAGCTACTGACACACCATTTGTGTTTGACACACAGTGTCTGCAGGCATTTGAGACCCTAAAAGCTAAGCTGGTCACTGCACCAGTCATCTCTGCACCAGATTGGGCATTGCCATTCGAACTAATGTGTGATGCCAGTGACCATGCCATTGGTGCAGTGTTGGGACAGAGGCATAACAAGCTTCTGCACGTCATTTATTATGCCAGCCGTGTTCTAAATGACGCACAGAAGAATTACACAACCACAGAAAAAGAGTTACTTGCAGTGGTCTATGCCATTGACAAGTTTAGATCCTATCTAGTGGGATCCAAAGTGGTTGTGTACATTGACCATGCTGCTCTTAAATACTTACTCACAAAGCAGGATTCAAAACCCAGGCTTATCAGATGGGTGTTGCTTCTGCAAGAGTTTGATATAGAAATAAGAGACAGAAAAGGGACAGAGAACCAAATAGCTGATCATCTGTCCCGAATAGAACCAATGGCTGGGACGTCCCTCCCTTCTACTGAGATCTCTGAGACTTTCCCAGATGAGTAACTCTTTGCCATTCAGGAAGCTCCATGGTTTGCAGATATTGCAAACTATAAAGCTGTGAGGTTCATACCCCAGGAGTACAGCAGAGTGCAAAGAAAGAAATTAATTTCAGACGCCAAGTACTACCTATGGGATGAGCCATATCTCTTTAAGAGATGCGCAGACGGAATGATCCGCAGATGTGTACCCAGAGAAAAAGCACAAAGGATCCTATGGCACTGCCATGGATCACAGTATGAAGGACATTTTGGAAGTGAGCGAACAGCCACTAAAGTCCTCCAATGTGGCTTCTACTGGCCTACTCTCTATAAAGATGCCCGAGAGTTTGTGCGTAACTGTGACAGTTGCCAAAGAGCTGGTAACTTGCCTCACGGATATGCCATGCCTCAACAAGGGATATTAGAGATAGAATTGTTTGATGTATGGGGAATTGACTTCATGGGTCCATTCCCACCATCATACTCAAACACTTATATTCTGGTGGCAGTGGACTATGTATCTAAGTGGGTAGAAGCAATTGCTACACCCACTAATGATACCAAGACCGTGCTGAAATTCCTCTAGAAACACATCTTTAGCAAGTTTGGTGTTCCCAGAGTACTAATCAGTGACGGGGGCACTCATTTCTGCAATAGACAGCTATACTCTGCTATGGTTAGATATGGAATTAGCCACAAAGTGGCAACACCGTATCATCCACAGACAAATGGGCAAGCTGAAGTCTCTAACAGAGAGCTAAAAAGAATCCTAGAACGGACTGTGATAGCCCGAAGAAAGGATTGGGCAAAGAGCTTGGATGATGCTCTGTGGGCATACAGAACAGCATTCAAGACTCCTATAGGAACCTCTCCATACCAATTGGTGTATGGGAAGGCCTGTCATCTGCCCGTGGAACTGGAACATAAAGCCTACTGGGCAACCAGATTCCTAAACATGGATGCTCAGTTAGCTGGTGAAAAAAGATTACTCCAGCTAAATGAGCTAGAGGAGTTCAGACTCAATGCCTTTGAAAATGCAAAAATTTATAAGGAAAAGGCAAAGAAATGGCATGACAAGAAGTTGTCATCCAGAGTCTTTGAGCCAGGACAAAAAGTTCTGCTCTTCAACTCTAGGCTCATATTGTTTCCAGGAAAACTTAAATCCCGGTGGAGGGGTCCGTATGTGATTACAGGAGTGTCACCATATGGATATGTTGAGCTTCAGGATATTGATTCTGACAAAAAGTTCATTGTTAATGGACAGAGAATCAAGTATTATATTGAAAGCAATTTTGAGCAGGAATGCTCAAAACTGAGACTTGAGTGATTCTCAGTAAAGGTCCAGCTAGAGACAGTAAAGAAGTGCTTGCTGGGAGGCAACCCAGTCATTAGGAGGTTATATGATTTGTTTTTACAAAGGCAAGTATCAAAAATGAAGGAATTCACAGAGTTACAGAAGGATTCAGCTCAAAAAGCAGAGAAAAAGAGCTTACTGGCGAAAAAATGCCAGTAAGGGGCATTTTGGGCGTTAAACGCCAGAATGGGTACCATTCTGGGCGTTTAACGCCAGGAATGGTGCCATTTTGGGCGTTAAACGCTAGAATGGGCACCATTCTGGGCGTTTAACGCCAGGTGTGCAGCATCCTGGGCGTTTAGCAAAATGCCCAGTGATAAAGGAATTCTGGCGTTTAACGCCAGCCAGGGCACCTGGCTGGGTGTTAAACGCCCACAATGGACAACAAATGGGCGTTAAACGCCAGAATGGATGCCATTCTGGGCGTTTAACGCCAGAAAGGTGGGGGACCAAGATTTTGATTTTCAAATCAATTTTTTTCAAATTTTCCTTTTCTTACCCATACTTTTCTACATAAATACATCTTAACCTTTCATCATTCACCTTCAAATCTTCAAAAATCAAAATCATTCTTCAAATCCCTCTCAAATCAATCCCATATCTTACTCAAAAACTCACTTTTTTCTCAAATTCTCTCCATATCTTCTCAAATCTCCCTTCAATTTTTTTCGAAATCTCCTTCCCCCCTTATAAAAACACGTTTGGCCTCCTCATTCCCCCACACCATTCGAATTTGCTCTTCTCCTCCCTCTCTTCTTTCCTTTCTTTTGCTTGAGGACAAGCAAACCTCTAAGTTTGGTGTGCTTTTCCGTGATCACTAAGCCAAGATTCATCAAGATCATGGCTCCTAAGGGAAAACAAACCAATTTAAGAGGAAAGAAAGAGAATAATCCAAAGAATCTTTGGAATTAAGAGAAGTTCTTAACCAAAGAACATGAAGACCATTATCACAAGATAATGGGTCTGAGGTCAGTGATCCCGGAAGTTAAATTTGATCTGAAAGAAGATGAATATCCGGGGATCCAAGAGCAAATTCGAAACAGAGGATGGGAAGTTCTAACCAATCCTGAGATAAAGGTTAGAAGGAATATGGTTCAGGAATTCTACTCAAATCTGTGGCTAACAGATAAGCAGAGAATGACTGGAACTGCTTACCATACCTACAGAACCATGGTAAGAGGGAAAGTTATGTACTTCCATCTGGACAAAATAAGAGAAATCTTCAAATTGCCTCAACTGCAGGATGATCCTGAATCGTTTAATAGGAGAATGGTGAGAGCAGATAAAGGGTTGGATCAAATTCTAGAGGACATATGCCTCCCTGGAACTAAATGGATAACCAATTCAAAGAGTGTCCCAAACCAACTCAAGAGGGGAGACCTCAAACCAATTGCAAGAGGTTGGCTAGACTTTATTGGGCGTTCCATACTGCCCACTAGCAACCGTTCTGAGGTCACTATCAAGAGAGCAGTGATGATTCATTGCATTATGCTTGGAAAAGAAGTGGAGGTGCATCATGTGATTGCTTGTGAGATCTACACAATTGCAAATAAGAATTCCACTGAAGCCAAATTGGCTTACCCAAGCTTGATCTCCTTGCTCTGTAAAAACGCTGGGGTAAAGATGGGGATAGATGAATTCATACCCATTGAACATCCAATCACCAAGAAGTCAAAGGAAGAACAGCAGAATCAGAACTGCATGCTCTGCAAATTGCTGAAGGAACAAGAGAAGCAGGGGCGTGAACTCCAAGAGTTGAAACGCCAAAAGCTCTCATCTCAAGCTGAGGGAGCATCCACTTCTCAAAATCAAGGTTGTTGAGTCCTAACTCTGTGAAAACCTCTATCATTAGGAGCCTATTTAAATTTTTGTTTTCTATTTTTTATTTTCTAGTCTCATCTTATATCTATTTTTTTTGAGTTTTGTTCTTAATTCATAATTAATAAAATTTAAAATTCATGTCTTAAAGCTATGAATGTCCTATGAATCCATCACCTCTCTTAAATGAAAAAATGCTTTAATCACAAAAGAACAAGAAGTACAGGATTTCGAAATTTATCCTTGAAACTAGCTGAATTAGTTTGATGTGGTGACAATAATTTTTGTTTTCCGAATGAATGCTTGAACAGTGCATATGTCTTTTGAATTTGTTGTTTTGAGAATGTTAAAATTGTTGGCTCTTGAAAGAATGAAAAAAAAAGAGAACTATTATTGAGGATCTAAAAAATCATCAGATTGATTCTTGAAGCAAGAAAAAGCAGTGAATACAAAAAAAAATTCGAAAAAAAAAGAAAAAAAAGAAAGAAATAAAGTTGTGATCCAAGGCAAAAAGAGTGTGCTTAAGAACCCTGGACACCTCTAATTGGGGACTCTAGCAAAGCTGGGTCACAATCTGAAAAGGTTCACCCAATTATGTGTCTGTGGCATGTATGTATCCGGTGGTAATACTGGAAGACAGAGTGCTTTGGGCCACAGTCAAGACTCATACATTAGCTATGTTCAAGAATCATTATACTCAACTAGGAGAATCAATAACACTATCTGAGTTCTGAGTTCTTATAGATGCCAATCATTCTGAACTTCAAAGGATAGAGTGAGATGCCAAAACTGTTCGGAAGCAAAAAGCCACTAGTCCCGCTCATCTAATTGGAGCTACGTTTCCTTGATATTTTGGAGTCTATAGTATATTCTCTTCTTTTTATCCTATTTTGATTTTCAGTTGCTTGGGGACAAGCAACAATTTAAGTTTGGTGTTGTGATGAGCGGATAATTTATACGCTTTTTGGCATTGTTTTTAGTATGTTTTTAGTATGATTTAGTTAGTTTTTAGTATATTTTTATTAGTTTTTAGTTAAAATTCACTTTTCTGGACTTTACTATGAGTTTGTGTGTTTTCTGTGATTTCAGGTATTTTCTGGCTGAAATTGAGGGTCCCGAGCAAAAATCTGATTCAGAGACTGAAAAGGACTGCAGATGCTGTTGGATTCTGACCTCCCTGCACTTGAAGTGGATTTTCTGGAGCTACAGAAGCCCAATTGGCGCGCTCTCAACGGCATTGGAAAGTAGACATCCTGGGCTTTCCAGCAATGTATAATAGTTTATACTTTGCCCAAGATTTGATGGCCCAAATCGGCGTAGCAAATCAGCCTCAGAATTTCCAGCGTTTAACGCTGGAACTGGCATAAAACTTGGAGTTAAACGCCCAAACTGGCATAAAAGCTGGCGTTTAACTCCAGAAAAGGTCTCTACACGAAAATGCTTCATTGCTCAGCCCAAGCACACACTAAGTGGACCCAGAAGTGGATTTTTACGTCATTTACTCATTTCTGTATACCCTACGTTACTAGTTTACTATTAATAGGACCTTTTGACATTGTATCTGTACCTCATGACACTTTACACGTTTCTTTGTGTACCTTCCACAGCATGAGTCTCTAAACCCCATGGTTGGGGGTGAGGAGCTCTGCTGTGTCTTGATGGATTAATGCAATTACTACTGTTTCTTATTCAATCATGCTTGCTTCCATTCTAAGATATTACTTGTGCTTAAACCGGATGAATGTGATGATCCGTGACACTCATCATCATTCTCAACTATGAACGTGTGCCTGACAACCACCTCCGTTCTACCTTAGATTAAGTAGATATCTCTTGGATTCTTTAATCAGAATCTTCGTGGTATAAGCTAGAACTGATGGCGGCATTCAAGAGAATCCGGAAGGTCTAAACCTTGTCTGTGGTATTCTGAGTAGGATTCAATGATTGAATGACTGTGACGAGCTTCAAACTCCTGAAGGTGGGGCGTTAGTGACAGACGCAAAAGAATCACTGGATTCTATTCCGGCCTGATTGAGAACCGACAGATGGATAGCCGTGCCGTGACAGGGTGCGTTGAACATTTCCACTGAGAGGATGGGAGGTAGCCACTGACAACGGTGAAACCCTTGCATACAGCTTGCCATGGAAGGAGCCTTGCGTGTTTGAAGAAGAAGACAGTAGGAAAGCAGAGATTTAGAGGATGGAGCATCTCCAAAACCTCAACCTATTCTCCATTACTGCAAAACAAGTACTTATTTCATGTTCTTTTACTTTTCACAATCAATCCTGATAATTATTGATATCCTGACTAAGATTTACAAGATAACCATAGCTTGCTTCAAGCCGACAATCTCCGTGGGATCAACCCTTACTCACGTAAGGTATTACTTGGACGACCCAGTGCACTTGCTGGTTAGTTGTGCGGGATTGCAAAAGTGTAATTGCAATTTCGTGCACCATTAATCAAAATTTCCAACATTAGGAGGAGAGTATAAGATTCTTGAAAAAGAACTTAATTAGAATGCATAATCCTTGATGTATTTAGATCTTCGATCAGGGTAATGTAAACTAGAAGTTCAAAAGAATATACATTTGCAAAAAATAGCAAATGAATTGTTTGATGCATTTTTTGATATGAAAAGGATTACTAAATCCTACCAGGTGAAAATTCTCCAATTCGAATTGATGTCCCAGTCGGACAAATGGCTACCGTAACAAATTTACATTAGAAACGTGGTAGACCTGTCGGTTTCAAAGACAAAAATTCTCGAAAAAAAAGAGGTAAATGCTATTCTTGTTGAAAAAAATAAAGACATAGTAAAGACACATGTAGTTGTCTAAAATTCTAATATAGTTTTGACGTCAGAAGACATTCAGGTACCTAAAAATTCTGAAAATTGTGAAAATATTTGCATATAATGTGGCATTACACATCATGCATGAAAGTAAGGATCTTGAGCCAAGAACAGTCGAAGAATATTGACAAAGGAATAATTGGCCAAAATGAGAGGAAGCTCTGAAGGCTAAGTTAGAATCACTTGCAAAACGTTAACTCTTTAGACCTGTAGTCCGTACACCAGAAGATATAAAACATGTTGGATACAAATGGATATTTGTGAGAAAACGAAGTGAGAAAAATGAAGTTGTACGCTACAAAGCTCGACTTGTAGTGCAAGATTTTTCAAAAAGACCCGGTATAGATTACGATGAAACATATTCCACTGTAATAGATCAATAATATTGTGCTATTTGGTCAGTTTATTCACCTATCATAAGCTACATATGAATATAATGGATGTAATGACAACTTATTTATACAGATCATTAGATCATGATATCTTTATGAAAATCTCCAAAGTATACTCAGTCATACTTAGTCAAAAGTAATACTCAGTCAAATCGCAAAGATCTTTATACGGTCTAAAGTAATCCGGACGAATGTGGTATAATTGTCTTACTAAGTATTTGGCCAAAAACGGATTCAAGAATGTTGATATCTATCCATGTGTTTTCATAAAGAAATATGCATTTGGATTCATTATAATTGTTGTATACGTTGATGATTTAAATATCATTGGAACCCCTGAAGAGATTCCAACAATTATAAAAGCTTTAAAAGAAGAGTTTGAGGTGAAAATCTTGGAAAGACTAAATTTTTTCTCGGCCTGCAGATTGAGCATACAAAAAATGGGATCTTTATTCATCAAACAACATACACAGAAAATATCTTGAAGAGATTTTGTATGGATAAGTCACATCCATTAAGTACCCTAATGATTGTCTGGTCTTTGGATGTGAAAATAGATCAATTCCTTCCTAAAGAAGAAAATAAAGATATTCTTGGTCCTGAAGTACCATATCTCAGTGCCAATAGAGCGTTAATGTATCTTGCTAATATTACATGATCAGATATACCATTTGCTGTGAAGTTACTAGCAAGGTATAGTTCCTTTCCAACCAAAAGACATTAGAATGGAGTCTAACAAATTTTTCGATGTCTTTATGGAATAGTGGATATGAGTTTGTTTTGTCCATATGAATTCAAGTCACAATTAGTTGGCTATGCAGATGCTAGATACTTGTCTGATCCATATAACGTAAGATCTCCAACATGATACCTATTCACATATGGTGATACAACTATATCATGGAGGTCCATGAAATAGACGATAGCAGTGACATCCTCAAATCATACTGAAATACTAGCGATACATGAAGCAAGTCGCGAGTGCTTTTGGCTAAGGAGTTTGATCCAATATATTCTATCATCTTGTGGACTGATTAATAGAAAAATACCTCCAACTATTCTATTTTATGATAATACAGCATGCATTGCTCAACTTAAGGGTGGATACATCAAAGGTGATAGAACAAAGCATATTTCTCCTAAATTCTTCTTCACTCATGATCTTCAAAATCAAGGAACAATTGATGTCCAACAGATCCGATCAAGCGATAATCTAGCAGATTTATTTACAAAGTCACTTTCAAACTCCTCCTTTGAAAAATTGGTACATCAAATTGGGATGCGACGATTTCGAGATATTAAATAATGTCGACAAGAGGGGGAGATTGTACTCTTTTTTCCTTTGTTAGGTTCTTTTCTATTGGATTTTTCTTGACAAGATTTTTAATGAGGCAGTCCCCATCACAAAGGATATTGTACTATTTTTTCCTTCACTAAAATTTTTTTCCCGTTGGATTTTTCTTTAGTAAGGTTTTCACGAGGCATAATCCTAAATGGTCATCCAAAAGAAAGTGTTGTGATAAGTATGAGGTGGATGCCAATTTATGTGGGCTGCTCTATTTCTCAATGTTGCTTAGGTTATCAAGAGAGATTACAATTAATTAGGTTTGAAAATGGTGACCATTATAAGTATATAAATAGGGTAGCGTATTTGAGACAGAACACAGAGCAACAACAACAAAACACTCCTCTTATATATATATATATATATATATATATATATATATATATATATATATATATATATATATATATATATATATATATATATATATGCACAATACCACATATGATATTAGTGATATATATGAATCATCTCTATTATATTGAGATAATAATATTGGTAGATATTAACACTAAAATATTCTATTTATACTTCTTTATTTTATATTTATTTTCTCTTCCTTATTTATTTATTTTACAACAGAACGTTGTTATATTCTGTTACTTATATATCGATAAAATTGTTGTAGTTTTCCACACTAAAAATTATATAATTTTAGTTCTCATTACTCTTTAAACTCTCTGTTTCTCTTTCACTCAAATTAGCTAATATAGTATCAAGGGCCAATTTTGAAACCTTGTTCTCTTTTCGGTTTTTTTCACCCTTTTTGATCCTTTATCAAAGCTTCTACTCGCACAACAATGACTTCTCTCTGGCTTAACTTCAACCAAACATATGTTATCTCCAGTTGCAGAAAATCTTGACAGTAATAACTACAATACCTGGAAGCACTATGCATGGCTTAAGATCCAAAATCTTGGCATGAAAGATCATCTTGATGCATCAAAAGCACATCTTCAATTCAAACAAAGTTTCAATAATGCTGCTAAATCCACAGCCAAAACTTTTATGGATTCAACCACCACAACGATGAGACTTTTACGACAAGCTTAGCATTAGACACGGTTAAAGAATCAGTAAAATCAAGGCATGTGATTTTTTATGAAAGGAAATTCTCTTACCAAGCATTATTCTCATCACATAAAATTGATACTAACATCTCTTCCAACATCATTTTTCCAACACCTATTATACCTCTCCAAATTCTTGAAATGCCAGAAACTACATCTCGACCTCTTATTACACAAGTATCTCATATTGATGAACAAACTACATCTATGAAGATTTTACTTTCTTCTAATACTGGTATCACTAAACTTGAGATATAGACACTCCTAACCCATCACAACCATTAAAACCTATTTTATCTTGTCCACCAAAACAAATTAGCATAAAAATTTGTTTATCCCAGCCACCCCACCATCATAACACTCACTCAATGGTCACAAGATCAAATTCCTTTAAACAACACCCTCAGATCCTCACTGCTTCTAAAACTCTAGATTTGATCGAGCAAATTCCAAAAAATATCTCTCAAACTTTGAGCAGTCCCCATTAGAAGCAGTGATGAACAGTGATTCAAAGTTCTTAGGCAATTTAAGACTTGGAATTTAGTCATACCACCACCTAATGCAACCATTATTGGATGCAAATGGGTGTTTGCTGTGAAAAGAAAAAATAAAAGTAAAATTATTAAATACAAGGTCAAACTTGTTGGAAAAGGTTTCCACCAAACTGAGGGTGTAGATTATGACCATATATTTAGCTTTGTTATAAGACATTCTACTATTTGAATTATGCTCATCACCGTTGCCCTCACTCAAGGTTGGGTGTTTTGACAATTTGATTTCAATAATGCCTTTCTAAATGGCAAGTTACATGATTAGGTATGTGCAACAACCTAAAGGCTACTCACACTCGACTACATCTTTGGTCAAGAGATTGGTTGCTAACCTTCACATCTACTCTACATCAATTTGGTTTTGTGAATACCAAATCTAATACCTCACTTTTTGTGAGAAAAACATCAAACTAGTTCCTTGCCTTTTTCTTTATGTTAATGACATAGCTCTTATAGGAAACAACCCAAAAAAGATTAAAATTTCAACTTAATGCTAGTTTTTATTTCAAAGACATCGAAAAGTTTAATTTTTTTTCTTAGATTAGAGGCTAATTATCTATCTGATGGAAGGATCTTATTGTCTCAACATAAATATGCCTATGAAATCCTTGACTAGGCTTTAGTGAGGGGCAAATTCAATGCCAAATCATATGTTGTCAAATTAGAAATTGCATCTCAATGACTCTAAACCATGTGAAAATCCAAAATTATATCTCCCTATTGTTGGTATTTTACAATATTTGAAACCACAAGACCAAATTTGACCTTTCTTATTCAATAAATTATCTCCAATAATGCTTCATTGAAAAGTTGTCAAACATCTTCCTAGATACCTCAAAGGTATGGCAAATCACGGTTTGAATATTTACTAAGTGTACCAATTTTAGACATTTAGCATTTGCAGATGTGGATTGGGGTGGTGACATGGATGATCGAGAATAATTACCGAAAACTCTATCTGCTTGGGAACTAACCTAATTTCTTGGAAATGTCACAAACAAACTAAGCTTAATTGCAACGGCAGAGAGAATAAGTATGGAGCCATGGCTTCAACTTTAATCGAGCTCATTTCCATCAAACAACTCCTTCAAGAGCTACAAATTCCTCAATAAATCCCACCTACAATCTAAGTGCTTATCAACTAGTTGCCAATCCTGTCCTTCATAGCCCATGGTAAGAAAAATGCTAAATACCGTCGGCTTTAGCGTCGCATGTTAGCGGCAGATTTATTGCCAGATTTACTACAACGTTCGCGTCAAATTCGTCAAGCCCAAATGCTACCAGAGGATTTATTTTTTGACTGTAAATTTCCTGGTAATTTTTTGAGCAAAAAATAAAATAGTAGGCGGAAAAACTAGGGGCGGATTTACCCAAGCATAAATTCTCCGATAAACAGATTAAATGGAATGCTGCGTTTTGACGTCATTGAATGTGTTACTTTTGGATTTGTTCGTTGGTAAATTTGAAAGTAATGGTGACTTCAATTCAAAATGCGCAACCCTCCCATTTCCATATTAAAAACACCATTCTTTCTCCACCACTTTTCTCTCTCTTTCTCTCTTTTCTCTACCTCCGGCAGCCCTTCTGGCCACCCTATGCCATCGCCGACGACCTGCATTCTTCTCCAAAGAGTTTGTGGACTGGCGTAGACCATGCATTGTCACCTAAAATGGAACTGAACTGCTCTCACTATTGTTTACATCACTTTTGATGTCACTACTCCCTTTGTCGCTGGAACTCCTCCCTCCTCTAGGTAGTTTGCATAACTTCCTCATCCATCTCCTTCGATGCTTCAATAGTCGATCCTGATGCAGTGTCGCGTGAGGCCGCATCCGAAGTTGGGTTTCGCTGGCAACCTCTACATGTCCACCTTGAGGGTTTCATCCGTTTCAACCACTAGTCCTGCCGATCCCAACGTCATTGATTTGTGGGAGGACGTTCTCGGCCTCACCTAGAACCTTCAGGACTAGGCTCAGTAGATGCATCAATCAAAGGAGATGTATATCGAGATCCTTGCACGCATGGAAGCAAGGGATGCTCGCGATGCAAGAAGGAATCTTGGAAAAAGGAGCTCAGATAGGAGCTGGAGCATATTCAGCGGATGCAGGGACAGATGGTGATGTACTATAAGCAAATGTTTGCTGGCGACAGCGGCATTGTTGGAGGGGGCTCTTCTTTCTCTGCACAGGAGCCAGGATAGGAACCGGCACCACCACCTAGACCACCGCCTCAGCAAGACCAGGGGGATGACGACGACGATGACTATAAGACCCGTAGTCATTAAGGATTTGTTTTGATTTGTTTAATGACAGTTTATTCCTTCGTATTTTTATTTTGTAAACTTGGTATTTTATAGTATCTATAGATCATTATTTTTAGATAAATTGCTACTTGACTTTTACTAATTGGGATTTGACTATTAATTGTTGAATATCGAGTTCAATCAGGTTCAGCAAAAAAATTTAAATTAAATTAAAACTGCCGTCGAAGAAATATGACGGTAACATTCATTCAATTAAATAAAAAATAAAGCCGTGATTGGATAAAATCTGATAGTAATGTGTCGCAAAATCATAAAACGTGGCACCAAAGTTACCGTAAAAAATTATCCGACAGTAAACATCAAGATGTTTTCTATGCCTTTATATTAAAATCCGTTGCTAATTTTGCCGCAAATTATCATCAAAAAAGTAAATTTGACGATAAATAATTACCAGCGAAGTGTTTACCGTCGAATTGTTTTGGATGTAAAATCTGTAATAAATTTATCGGCAAATTTTAGTCGTTAATTCGCTGGTAAATTCAATGGTACTAAACGAATTTTTTATATTTTCTTAATGGCATGGTAAATCAAAAACAAATATCTGTTGTGCATATACGACCTAAGATTAAATAGCTAATATATACTAACAAAACCCTTATGAATTATATTGTTTGGAAATTCAGAATCAAACTTAGTTATTGATGAACCCTGTCTAAGTTTGAGGAGAGGGACGTATTAAAGGTATTGATATAAATAACACTCTTAATTAGTTAGTACAACTATATATAGAAAGGTGTTATATTCTTTCACACTAAGAATCAAATAATTCAATTCTCATTACTCTTCAAACTCTCTGTATCTCTCTCAATTAGATTAGCTAATAAATAGAAAATATTTTGTTTTTAATAGAGATAAATAACCATGTGCGTTTAATGCACATTTATGTTTTTAGTGAATATCTATCCTCTTGTTTTTCTATAACGGGTTTATTTTAAGGTTAGAAATTACATTCTAATTAAGAAACACCATAAAATATAATAATCTATAATGTATGGACATTGATACGAATACAGGATATGAAACGATACAGAACACGCGGACACAAATTTTAAAATCTTATAAAATGCGGGGACAAGACATATATATAAAATATAAAGTATCTTTTAGATAAATAACAAAAGCATTTTAATTTTTTATTGATATTAAATATAAAATAATTTTTTAACAATTTTTAATATTTTTTTAATTATATAAAATATTTAAAATATTTTTTGTTTTAATAAATAATAATATATATTATTTCTAAACTCATTTCAATAATACATGTTAAGAATAAGGTTACGTTGGACACGCTGATATGTAATGATATTTAGGTATGTCTAAGTGTGTCCGAAGAAAATTTTTTTATTTTTTATTTTTTATTTGGGCACGACAAACACGTGTGACGGAGGAGTGTCGATAAGTGTCGTGTCCGAAATATGTTTGATATGCGGACACAGCAACTCAGCAAAGTGTCTATGCTTCATAGCTAATAATGGAATGTTACACCAAAATTTATTCAATATTTAAAAAAATAGCCAAAACGGGGACTTGTAATTTCTATGATTATTAAATGCGCAAGATTTTTTTTTCCTCTTGAAATAAACATAGAAATATATTGTTCTCAAGTTATTATATCTAAGAAAAAGTTTGCAGACCTAAATGTAGGGTGGCAAATGGGCCTAAACCTACTAGGTTGGTCTGCGTAACTCGTCAAAAAAGACGGGTCGAGCTGAAAATCTGAAACTATCAAAATTAAAAGGCCCACCTAACCCGCACCACTTAAACCATGAGCTTTGGCGAGGTGGGGTAGACTTCCCCGGCGGGTCCCAATGCTTTTTTTGGCCAGGGACGTTTTTGCAAAAAACTTGGTTTATGATTATGTTTATTACATATTTATAATTATAAAGACTTTTATGTTTGTGAATTTAGAAATTTTAATGTTTTTTATATCTTTAGAAATTATAAATTTATCGAAATTATTGTGAAATTATATACATTATTTAACATTTAATGGTAAAAGAAAGAGAGAGATTTGGCGGGCCAAGCCCGCCAGCCCGTCGTTAAGCAAGGAGGGGGAAGGTTTTAGGACTGTCTCCTTAGGCGGCGTAGGGCGTGCCAACCCGCCAGAGGGCGGCAGGCTTTCGGCAGGGCAGGCTTCCCCGTTTGCCACCCCAACCTAAAAGCAAACTTTCACTTATGTTCTTTTTATTTTAAGTCATATATAGTTTGTTTTTTTAACTACTCTGAGTTGGTTGATCAATTAGCTCACTCGTTCTCTTAAACAAGTATCGAAAATTTGAATCTTGTCTTATGTATGCAACAATTTATTAACCAATAGCAAACCTTTAAATGAAGTTCAGATCTACAATAAATTATTCGTTATTCTACCAGCCTAAAAAATATCGTGTGAAATCAAAATAATATATAGTTTGTTTTTTATAGGTTTAATTACCTGTCGATCCCTATAATTTTACTGAATTTTCAATTAGATCCCTATATATATTTTTTTTCAATTAGATCCCTATACCATATCAGATTTTGTAACTAAGTCTCTACCGTGACAAAAATGTTGAAATTAACGGAATATTCTATAAATTATACAGAATATTCAGTCAAGTATTAGGCATATTCATTTTGTTTAACAGAATATTATGTTAAATTCTACTATTTATGTCATGGAAGGGACTTAATTACAAAATTTGATATGGTATAGGGACTCTAAAAAGAAAAGTATAAGAACCTAATTGAAAATTCAATAAAACTATAGGGACCGATAGAATAGTTAAACCTTTTTTCTATAATAGATATTTACCTTTTATTTAAAACATATTTATTAAATGATATTTATATCAGATATAAATTATACAAAGAATCTTGGCTATAGATAAAAATTTTGTAATACAATAATATTGGCTATTGGTGGAATTTACTTGTTCGTGTGGGCAGTAACGTTTTATAACTAATGCAGAATTTTTTGTACCGATTATGCTAGGTATCCAAAAAACACTATACAATATAAAATTATTACTAATGAATCATAGTCTCTTGATAAGATCGTGGATAACACACATTGTACACTGGCACCTTTTTTCTCTTTCTAATCATTTGTGATCAATAATTTCCTTTCAAACTCAGTTTCAGTTTCTCCAAATCACATCCCAAAAACTCCTCCATCCCAATCTCCCTCATTAAACATGCAAATTCTTTACAAACAAGTAGAACCCAAAAAACTCAAAACATTAAACCTAGAAAAACATCCGAAATTCTGCCAATCCTATTCTAATAAAAAACTCAGAAAAAGGGAGAACCAAAAAATCAGAGAAAAGAATTCCGATAAATCCAAATCGTTGATTGCTGCTCTTCACAGAAAACCCTAACCCCCTGTTTTGCGTTACAGAATTATTGCCATGGCTAATAAGAGTTCATTCAACATGAAACACCCTATTGGTTTGTTTAATATCCCTCTCATATATTCTTCCTTTGCTGCTTATTTAATTTTCCTTATCATTTGTTTCTTTCAATTTTGATTTCCTAGTTCATCTTTTTGATTTATTCAAACCTAGGGTGGGGTTTCACCTTTTGATTTTAACTTTTAATTAATTTTAAAATTGTGCTTCCAAGCAAACTGAGATGAAGAATATAAGGGAGAAGTGGTATTTGCTTTCATGGAGTCGCTATATTGTTGATAGATGCAAAGATGACTATTTTAACGATTTGCATTTCTATTTTGATGCTAATGAAGCATAAGTAAATACAAATTAGAGAATTTAGAATAAGTACGCATAAGTAATGAAGCATAAGTAACGAAGAATAAGTAAAAATAAATTAATAAAACTAGGAGTACTCATTAATTTCGTTGTGGTATGCTGCACAATTAAATATACACATGGTTTGTACAAGTTTTGGAAAAAGTTTCAATAGAGATGTTATGCTAGTTAGATTTTCGGATGTTATATGTGTAAATTTATGGAAGTTGGGTTAATAAGTGTGTGTGTGTGTTTTGCTCATGAATAGGTATTCCTAAACAAGCATGCAGAATGGCTCGTACCAGGAAATAAACTAAATAAGCTAAATTAACTTGAGGTTTTGTACATTAATAATAAATATTAATATTGAATTTCTCCTCAATTGTCACTATGTGATTATTATGATAGTCTATGTAGTAAACAGTGGACTTTAGGTGCTCGCCATATTACGTGGCTTCAATTATGAAGTATTTAAGTTCAGAAGCAATCAGAGAGAAATGAGGGAGGTAGAGAACATGGGCTTTTGCTGGCTAAGATATGTATGTAAATGAGCTGTCAACCAAGATATAATGGTGGTCTTAGCATCATCATACAGACATTATGAGAAGTCATTGATTGTCGGCACCAGAAAAATCCCGATAACGATTGAATTCAATGCACAGTGTTTCGTCTACCGAACAATGGTAAGTAAACCCTCCAAGAAAATAGGAACAAAACCAAAAATAAAATTTTATCACATTAATCTCATTAAATATATGCTTTATGTGAAATTAACTAATAAAGATTTGCGCGATGACTCTTTTTTCTGTTTGGCAGGGGCGAGATTCAAGAAATCAAAAATACTATAAGAGAACCAAATTTTTTAGATCTTAATGGGAAAGACACATGAACAATTGAAAAATGATGTTACCATATGCTCCATGGAGACCGATGACAGTAGAATTATTTTCTGGAGATATTTTATCATGCTAGTATTGAAGTATTTTTTCTTTCCCTTGCCAAAGGCTACCATTTCAGACATACATATATGTGTTGTGATTTATGTATCGAACCTAAGGTAGATCTATTGGGCCAGGTATATTTACGATGAGCTCATTGTGGGGGTTGAGAGGTTGGGAAGAAGACAGTGGATGGTTGTATATTTGCAGTGCTGGTGAGCCGTAGATCCCTAATCTTTGAACTGTTGTCTGTTAGTTTATTATATATTTTGATGATAATAACTGCTATAACTTTCAGATAATATATCTCCATGCTAATAAGAAAGGAGATCTAGAAAAATACAATGAGAGAGAACCGTGGATTAGAGACTGGACGCTTGCAGATCTAAAAACGATGGATGAAGAGGAAAGCATGTGGCATTCAGTGAGGCATATAATAAATATACAATTTTTTAATAGTGATAATTGTGAAAGATATGTTCGCATGATCACCTCTTTTATGCTCCGCCGAAGATAAAGATTATATTTTGTTCACTGTAGGGTCTTCTAAAATTTATTGGGATGAAGTCTGCTCCATCAGAAAAGCGCAATCAAGTATCAAAGTGAGGATGCATTAGGGGGAATACAAGGTGTAAGAAGAGGACATGTAAGGAAACACCCACTGGGGATGAGACTATGACCGACACACCTGCTGGACATGCATTAGCTGATAATTTTGATTAAGGTCCTTTAGAGAAAAGGCAAGTTAATGATTTTCTAGCATTAATACAAGTTCGAATGGCTAATATTCTTCTTTTATATGCAGAATACGTACGTGTTTCTCTTTGTTTTTTTTTTAATTTGGATGTTATGTATACCTAACACAGGATGTTATCTGTGTAACTTTATGCATGTTAAATGTTTGAAATTGCGGGTGTTACTCTCCTCCTTTACTTTAGTCTACACCAAAAAGCTTTGGAAAAACTTTCGAATTAAAATCCTGAATACATTTGAGAGTAGTAACTTTACTTTATCAGATTAGAATTGCATTAGGTCTTTTTTTATCTCCCATTTTTAGTCAACCTCAAATTAATTTAAACAAAAAGCGCAGTAAAGATACCAAGAAAGGATGCGTTGTGCGGAATACAAGGTGTAAGAAAAATACATATAAGAAAACTCTCACGGGAGATGAGACTATGCCCGACACACCTATTTAAAAGGTAGTACATGATAATTTTAATGAAGGACCATAAGAGAAAAGGCAGGTTAATTGCATTTAGTCTTAATACGAATTCAATAGCTAATATTCTTCCTTATGATTTGCATTTAAAGAAAATTGTTTAATACTGAATTGATACGAAATATTGATATTTATAGTTAAAATAGTACTTTTTACTTCTAATTTTTTCCTAAGCTTTGGGTGTTATGTGTATTCAACAAATGATGTTATCTGTTTAACCTTATGAATGTTATTCTTCCGCTTTTACTTTAAATACACGCTAGCACCGTTTTAGAAAGACAAGCTACCTAATAAACTAAAGTATAAAACACATGCACGAGAACATGCAATAGGGACTAACTTAAAAAGAATTAAGTGCTAATTAATAGGGGTGTTCAAAACCGATCAAGACCGAACTAAACTGATGGACCGAACCGAAAAACCAAAAACCGAAATAACCGAAAACCAAAAAACCAAAAAAAAACTTGTTTTGCTGTTTTTTGTGCGGTTGGGTTCGGTTTTCGGTTTTGACTTTGAAAACCCTAACCGAACCGAACCGAATCGGTTAGGAAAAAACCCTAAACATTACTAACCCCACCCCCCCACTAGACCCCCACCCCCCAAACGTAACTGTGCGTGAGTGTGTGAGGCTGTGAGCGTCTAACCCTAACACCCAAATCCCCATCACTCTCTCTTCTCCAAATCTCCACACCTGCTGACCTGCGCACCCAGCCACACCTGCCTGCGGCACCCACCACCGCGAAGCCTTCGGCCCGTCGCACATCAGGCCAAGACGAAGCCTTCCTCTTCGCGAAGACGCGGACAGAGCAGAGTAATGGTCCAACACAAAGCCTTCCTCCCGTCGCACATCAGTCAAGCACGCCACCACCCACTGACTCGACACGGCAGCAAAGCACCACGCCATTGCCGTTGAGACGCTACCACCCACACCCAGCAGCGTTTCTGGGTTCTGGACTTCTGGCCACGATCATCAGTTCAACCCAGCACCTCCCAGTCTCCCACTCAGCCTTCTTCCCAAGTCAATATGGAGCCCGAGCCACTGATTCAGGTAATGTATTGTTTACCATTTGCTGTTTACTGGTAATTCTGTTCATATATTGGAAATGTCCTACTTATATATCCTTTTATCATTTATATCTGCTATTTGGATTTTCTCATTAGTGTTGATTTGTTGCTACTTGCTGTTGATCTGTTGATTTGTTGCTAAGTTTTGTTGATTTATAGCCTTTTTTCCACGTTAATACTTACAGATAAATGCATTATTGATTTGTTGCTACTTGCTATTGCTGGCTTGCTGTTTAATGGTTCATTTTATTGTTGTTTAATGGTTCAATATATTGGAAATGTCCTGCTTGCTGCCTTGGTAGTTGCTGTTTAGTGGTTCATTTTGTTGTTGTTTATTGGTTCCTTATATTGGAAATGTCCTACTTGCTGCCTTGCTGGTTTCTTATTAAAGGTTCATTACTTCATTTTATTGATGTTTAGTGGTTTATTTTATTGTTGTTTAATGGTTCATTATATTGGAAATGTTCTGCTTGCTGCCTTGCTGCCTTGGTTTAGTATTCTCTCTTCTAATTTTTGCTGGCTGGCTGCTACTACTATTAACTATTTTTTTATATTTTAATTGTTATTGATTTTAATTTGTTAATTAATCATTATTATTGCTGCTGCTACTGTTAACTGTTATTGTTAATTGTCTATTCTTATTATTGCTACTGCTAATTGATTTTAATCTGAATTTGTTAATCTGTTAATTAAAAAGTGGAGACTCCAAATGTGATTTTGGTGGAATTTGTGTGGTTCTAATGAATTGGTGGTGTGATGAGGTTGATAATAAATAGTCGCTGTTATTGTGAAAATTTCCACTGGTGGAATAATTCTAAATCTGTTTTTAAAACCTTCAAATATGGTGCAAAGGGTACAATGAACATGAAGTATTATGTGATTTATGATGAATTCTGATATGACAATGACTATGATGCTGGAATATTATTGGAACAAGTCACACTCTTATCTTCAACTTTTCAATTATACTAGATGTTGATGAGCGGATAATTTATACGCTTTTTGGCATTGTTTTTAGGTAGTTTTTAGTAAATTCAAGCTACTTTTAGGGATGTTTTCATTAGTTTTTATGTTAATTCACATTTCTGGACTTTAGTATGAGTTTGTGTGTTTTTTCTGTAATTTCAGGTAATTTCTGGCTGAAATTGAGGGACTTGAGCAAAACTCTGAAAAAGGCTGACAAAAGGACTGCTGATGCTGTTGGAATCTGACCTCCCTGCACTCGAAATGAATTTTCTGGAGCTACAGAACTCCAAATGGCGCGCTCTCAACGGCGTTGGAAAGTGGACATCCAGAGCTTTCCATCAATATATAATAGTCCATACTTTGTTTGGAAATTGACGATGTAACTTGGCGTTGAACGCCAAGTACATGCTGCTGTCTGGAGTTAAATGCCAGAAACACGTCATGATCTGGAGTTGAACGCCCAAAACACGTTATAACTTGGCGTTCAACTCCAAGAAAAGCCTCAGCTCGTGGATAGATCAAGATCAGCCCAAACATACACCAAGTGGGCCCCGAAAGTGGATTTATACATCAATTACTTACTCTTGTAAACCCTAGTAGCTAGTTTAGTATAAATAAGACTTTTTACTAGTGTATTAGTCATCTTTTTGCCATTCGGTCTTTTGATCATTCAGGGGGCTGGCCATTCGGCCATGCTTGAACCTTTCACTTATGTATTTTCAACGGTGGAGTTTCTGCACACCATAGATTAAGGGTGTGGAGCTCTGCTGTACCTCAAGTTTCAATACAATTACTATTATTTTCTATTCAATTCTCTTTTATTCTTATTCCAAGATATACGTTGCACTTCAACTTGATGAATGTGATGATCCGTGACACTCATCATCATTCTCACCTATGAACGTGTGTGACTGCTTCTACCTTAAGCCGGGCGCATATCTCTTAGATTCTCCAACAGAATCTTCGTGGTATAAGCTAGATAGATGGCGGCATTCATGGGGATCCGGAAAGTCTAACCTTGTCTGTGGTATTTCGAGTAGGATCCCGGGAATCCGAAAAGTCTAACCTTGTCTGTGGTATTCCAAGTAGGATTCCGGTATTGAATGACTGTGACAAGCTTCAAACTCCTGAAGGCTGGGCGTTAGTGACAGACGCAAAAGAATCAATGGATTCTACTCCAACCTGATTGAGAACCGACAGATGATTAGCCGTGCTGTGACAGAGCATTTGGACCATTTTCACTGAAAGGATGGGATGTAGCCATCAACAAGGGTGATGCCTCTAGACGATTAGCCGTGCAGTGACAGCGCATAGGACCATTTTCCCGAGAGGATGAAAAGTAGCCATTGATGATGGTGATGCCCTACATACAGCTTGCCATGGAAAGGAGTAAGAAGGATTGGATGAATGTAATAAGAAAGTAGAGATTCGAAAGGAGCACAGTATCTCCATACGCCTATCTGAAATCCCCACTATTGATCTACATAAGTGTTTCTATCCTTTTTTTTATTTTATTTATCTTTTAATTATCTAATCCAATTATATTTGACCCTATGAATCCACTTAACTGAGATTTACAAGGTGACCATAGCTTGCTTCATACCAACAATCTCTGTGGGATCGACCCTTACTCACGTAAGGTATTACTTGGATGACCCAGTACACTTGGTGGTTAAGTTGAACGGAGTTGTGTCCAAACATAGTTGAAAAAGCAATGAAATTTACAAAATACAATAACAAAGGAATCACAATTTCGTCCACCAAGTTTTTGGCGCCGTTGCTGGGGATTGTTCTAGTATGGACAACTGACGGTTCATCTTGTTGCTCAGATTAGGTAATTTTCTTTTCAAAAATCTTTTTCAAAATTTTTCTTTTCTTTTTCGTTTTTCCAAACTTTATTTTCGAAAAAATTAATAAAAATCCAAAAAAAAAAATAAAATCATAAAAATAAAAAATATTTTGTGTTTCTTGTTTGAGTCTTGAGTCAATTTTTAAGTTTGGTGTCAATTGCATGCTTTAAAAATTTTTCTTGCATTTTTCGAAAAATACATGCATTCATAGTGTTCTTCATGATCTTCAAGTTGTTCTTGACAAGTCTTCTTGTTTGATCTTGATGATTTCTTGTTATGTGTTATTTGTTATTTTTCATGTGCATTTTTCGTTTATTAGAGTCCATGCATTAAAGATTTCTAAGTTTGGTGTCTTGCATGTTTTCTTTGCATCAAAAATTTTTCAAAAATATGTTCTTGATGTTCATCATGATCTTCAAAGTGTTCTTGGTCTTCATTTTGACATTCATAGTGTTCTTGCATGCATTAAGTGTTTTGATCCAAAATTTTCATGTTTTGGGTCATTTTTGTGTTTTTCTCTCTCATGATTAAAAATTCAAAAAAAAATATCTTTTCCTTATTTTTCTCATAATTTTCGAAAATTTGAGTTGACTTAGTCAAAAATTTTCAAAATTAGTTGTTTCTTACAAGTCAAGTCAAATTTTCAATTTTAAAAATCTTATCTTTTCAAAATCTTTTTCAACAATTATATCTTTTTCATTTTTTCTATTTTTTGAAAATTTCAAAAATCTTTTTCAAAATTTTTTCAAAATCTTTTTCTTATCTTTATATCATATTTTCGAAAATTCACTAACAATTAATGTGATTGATTCAAAAATTTGAAGTTTGTTACTTTCTTGTTAAGAAAGGTTCAATCTTTAAGTTCTAGAATCTTATCTTTTAGTTTCTTGTTAGTAATTAATTTTAATTTAAAAATTAAATCTTTTTCAAACATATCTTATCATATCTTTTATATATTATCTTTTTCAAAATTTTATCTTTTTCAAAAATTTGATTTCAAAATATCTTATCTAACTTCTTATCTTCTTATCTTTTCAAATTTGATTTTAATATCTTTTTCAACTAACTCTTTGACTTTGTGTTTGTTTCTTATCTTTTTCAAAACCACCTAACTACTTTTCCCTCTCTAATTTTCGAAAATATCTCATATCTTTTTCAAAAATTCTTTTTGTTTTAAAGTTTAATTTTAATTATATCTTATCTTTAATTTTTGAAAATCACCAACCACTTTTTCAAAATTATTTTCGAAATTCTCTATCTCTTTTCTTATTCTATTTAATTATTTATTTACTAACACTTCTCTTCACCTCTCTTCATCTAAAAATCCGAACCCAATCTATCCCTTGTGTTTGGATTCTTCACTTTTCTTTCTTTTACCCCCTTTCTTCTTCTACTAACATAAAGGAATCTCTACACTGTGACATAGAGGATTCCTCTTTCTTTTCTTGTTTTCGTCTCTTTCATATGAGCAGGAACAAGAAAAAAGGCACTCTTGTTGAAATTGATCCAGAACCTGAAAGGACTCTGAAGAGAAAATTAAGAGAAGCTAAGTTACAACAATCTAAAGGTAACCTTTCAGAAACATTAGAACAAGAGAAGGAGATGGCAGCCGAAAATAATAATAATGCAAGGAGAATGCTTGGTGACTTCACAAAGCCAACGTCCAAATTTGATGGAAGAAGCATCTCCATTCCTGCCATTGGAGCAAATAATTTTGAGCTGAAACCTCAGCTAGTTGCCTTAATGCAACAAAACTGCAAGTTTTATGGACTTCCATCTGAAGATCCTTACCAGTTTTTAACTGAGTTCTTGCAGATTTGTGAGACTGTAAAGACGAATGGAGTTGATCCTGAAGTCTACAGACTCATGCTTTTCCCTTTTGCTGTAAGAGACAGAGCTAGAATATGGTTGGATTCACAACCCAAGGATAGCCTGGACTCCTGGGATAAGCTGGTCACTGCCTTCTTGGATAAATTCTTTCCTCCTCAAAAGCTAAGCAAGCTGAGAGTGGATGTTCAGACCTTCAAGCAAAAAGATGGTGAATCCCTCTATGAAGCTTGGGAAAGATACAAGCAGCTGACCAAAGGTGTCCATCTGACATGTTTTCAGAATGGACCATATTGGATATATTCTATTATGGTCTATCTGAATTTTCGAAAATGTCATTGGACCATTCTGCAGGTGGATCTATCCACCTAAAGAAAACGCCTGAAGAGGCTCAAGAACTCATTGATATGGTTGCAAACAACCAATTCATGTACACTTCTGAGAGGAATTCCGTGAATAATGGGATACTTCAGAAGAAAGGAGTTCTTGAAATTGATGCTCTGAATGCCATATTGGCTCAGAATAAAGTGTTGACTTAACAGGTCAACATGATCTCTCAAAATCTGAATGGATGGCAACATGCATCCAACAGTACTAAAGAGGCAGCTTCTGAAGAAGCTTATAATCCTGAGAACCCTGCCATGGCAGAGGTTAATTACATGGGTGACCCTTATGGAAACACCTATAACTCATCATGGAGAAATCATCCAAATTTCTCATGGAAGGATCAACAAAAGCCTCAACAAGGCTTTAACAATGGTGGACGCAATAGGCTGAGCAATGGCAAGCCTTTTCCATCATCTTCTCAGCAACAGACAGAGAATTCTGAACAAAACACTTCTAATTTAGCCAATCTAGTCTCTGATCTGTCAAAGGCCACTTTCAGTTTCATGAGTGAAACAAGATCCTTCATCAGAAATCTGGAGGCACAAGTGGGCCAGCTGAGTAAGAAAATCATTGAAACTCCTCCCAGTATTCTCCCAAGCAATATAGAAAAAAATCCAAAAGGAGAGTGCAAGGCCATTGATTTAATCAATATGGCTGAATGCACAAGGGAGGAGGAGGACGAAAATCCTAGTGAGGAGGACCTCCTGGGACGTCCCTCAAGCAAGAAGGAGTTTCCTATTAAGAATCCACAGGAATCTGAGGCTCATATAGAGACCATAGAGATTCCATTAAATCTCCTTCTGTCATTCATGAGCTCTGAAGACTATTCTTCCTCTGAAGAGGATGAAGATGTGACTGGAGAGCAAGTTGCTCAATATTTAGGAGCCATCATGAAGCTGAATGCCAAGTTGTTTGGTAATGAGACTTGGGAAAGTGAACCTCCCTTGCTCATTAGTGAACTGGATACCTGGATTCAGCAAATTTTACCTCAAAAGAAACAAGATCCTAGCAAGTTTTTGATACCTTGTACCATAGGCACCATGACCTTTGCGAAAGCTCTGTGTGATCTGGGGTCAGGGATAAATCTTATGCCACTCTCTGTAATAGAGAAGCAGGGGATCATTGAGGTACAACCTGCCTTGTTCTCATTATAATTGGCAGACAAGTCAGTAAGACAACCTTATGGATTAGTAGAGGACGTGTTAGTAAAGGTTGAAGGCCTTTACATCCCTGCTGATTTCATAATCTTAGACACTAGGAAGGAAGAGGATGAATGCATCATCCTTGGAAGACCTTTCCTAGCCACAGCAAGAGCTGTGATAGATGTCAACAGAGGTGAACTAGTCCTTCAATTGAATGGGGACTACCTTGTGTTTAAGGCACATGGCCATCCCTCTGTGACAAAAGAGAGTAAGCATGAAGAGCTTCTCTCAGTTCAGAGTCAAGAAGAGCCCTCACAGTCAAACTCTAAGTTTGGTATTGTGAGGCCACAACCAAACTCTAAGTTTGGTGTTAAGACCCCACATCCAAACTCTAACTCTAAGTTTAGATGTGGGACTATACAACATTGACCTGATCACCTTTGTGGCTCCATGAGAGCCACTGTCAAGCTATTGACATTAAAGAAGCGCTTGTTGGGAGGCAACCCAATTTTATTCATCTAATTTTTATCTTATTTTATTTTATTGTTATTTTGTGTTTTATTAGGTACATGATCATGAGGAGTCATGAAAAAAATATAAGAATTAAAAACAGGATCAAAAACAGCAGAAGAAAAACCACACCCTGGAGGACGCACAGGCTGGCGTTCAACGCCAGAACAGAGCATGAATCTGGCGCTGAACGCCAGAAACAAGCAACATTCTAGCGCTGAACGCCAGGAATGTGCCTAGAGAAAAAGTTGGCGTTGAACGCCAGTAACAAGCATGAAACTGGCGTTCAACGCCAGAAACATGTTACATGTGGGCGTTGAACGCCCAGAATGTGCATCACTCGGCGTTTAAACGCCAGAATGGTGTGCAATGGCATTTTACATGCCTATTTGGTGCAGGGATGGAATTCCTTGACACCTCAGGATCTGTGGACCCCACAGGATCACCTCAGAATCTGTGGACCCCACAGGATCCCCACCTAACATATTCCCACCTTACCTCCTAATCCTATTTTACTCTTCCCCATAAACCCCACCGACCTTCAAAAATTCAAAAACATTTTCCCACCATTCCCACCCTATATGGCCGAAACTTCACTCTCCCCTCTCCCTATATATACCCTTCCATTCTACTTCATTTTCACACAACACAACCAACTCCTCTCCCCCTTGGCCGAACCTACACTTTCCCTCTCCTCCATATTCTCTTCTTCTTCTTCTTCTTCTCTTCTTTCTTCTCTTGCTCGAGGACGAGCAATATTTTAAGTTTGGTGTGGTCAAAGCATAATCTTTTTTTTGTTTTTCATTACCATCAATGGCACCTAAGGCCGGAGAATCCTCTAGAAAAGGAAAAGGGAAGGCAAAAGCTTCCACCTCCGAGTCATGGGAGATGGAAAGATTCATCTCCAAGAGCCATCAAGACCACTTCTATGATGTTGTGGCAAAGAAGAAGGTGATCCCTGAGGTCCCTTTCAAGCTCAAGAAAAATGAGTATCCGGAGATCCGACATGAGATCCGAAGAAGAGGTTAGGATGTCCTAACCAACCCCATGCAACAAGTCGGAATCTTAATGGTTCAAGAGTTCTATGCTAATGCATGGATCACTAGGAACCATGATCAAAGTATGAACCCGAATCCAAAGAATTATCTCACAATGGTTCGGCGGAAATACTTAGATTTTAGTCCGGAAAATGTGAGGTTGGCTTTTCACTTGCCCATGATGCAAGGAGATGAACGCCCCTACACTAGAAGGGTCAACTTTAATCAAAGGTTGGACCAAGTCCTAATGGACATATGTGTGGAAGGAGCTCAATGGAAAAGAGACTCCAAAGGCAAGCCAGTTCAACTAAGAAGACTGGACCTCAAGCCTGTGGCTAGAGGATGGTTGGAGTTCATTCAACGCTCCATCATTCCCACTAGCAACCGATCTGAAGTTACTGTGGATCGGGCCATCATGATTCATAGCATCATGATTGGAGAGGAAGTATAAGTTCATGCGGTCATCTCCAATGAAATCTACAAAATAGCCGACAAGCCCTCCACCATGGCAAGGCTAGCTTTTCCTCACCTTATTTGCCATCTATGTTACTCAGCTGGAGTTATCATAGAAGGAGACATCTCCATTGAAGAGGATAAGCCCATCACCAAGAAGAGGATGGAGCAAGCAAGAGAGACCCTTCACGGTTCTCAAGAGATGCATGAGGAAGCTCATCATCAAGAAATCCCTGAGATGCCTCAAGGGATGCACTTTCCTCCCCACAACTATTGGGAACAACTCAACACTTCCTTAGAAGATTTGAGCTACAATGTTGAACAATTAAGGGTGGAACATCATGAGCACTCCATCATTCTCCATGAAATAAGAGAAGATCAAAGAGCAATGAGGGAGGAGCAACAAAGGCAAGGAAGGGACATAGAAGAGCTTAAGGACATTGTTGGTCCTTCAAGAAGAAGACGCCACTAAGGTGGATTCATTCCTTGTTCTTATTTCTTTCTGCTTTTCGGTTTTTATGTTGTGTTTATCTATGTTTTGTGTCTTTATTTCATGATCATTAGTATGTAGTAACTATGTCTTAAAGCTATGAATAAATTCCATTAATCCTTCACCTCTCTTAAATGAAAAATGTTTTAATTCAAAAGAACAAGAAGTACATGAATTTCGAATTTATCCTTGGATTTAGTTTAATTATATTGATGTGGTGACAATACTTTTTGTTTTCTGAATGAATGCTTAAACAGTGCATATTTTTTATCTTGTTGTTTATGAATGTAAAACTGTTGGCTCTTGAAAGAATGATGAACAAAGAAAAATGTTATTGATGATCTGAAAAATCATGAAATTGATTCTTGAGGCAAGAAAAAGCAGTGAATAGCAAAAGCTTGCGGGAAAAAAATGGCGAAAAAAATAGAAAGAAAAAGAAAAAGCAAGCAGAAAAAGCCAATAGCCCTTAAAACCAAAAGGCAAGGGTAAAAAAGGATCCAAGGCTTTGAGCATCAATGGATAGGAGGGCCCAAGGAAATAAAATCCAGGCCTAAGCGGCTAAATCAAGCTGTCCCTAACCATGTGCTTGTGTCATGAAGGCCCAAGTGAAAAGCTTGAGACTGAGTTGTTAAAGTCGTGATCCAAAGCAAAAAGAGTGTGCTTAAGAGCTCTGGACACCTCTAACTGGGGACTCTAGCAAAGCTGAGTCACAATCTGAAAAGGTTCACCCTGTCATGTGTCTGTGGCATTTATGTATCCGGTGGTAATACTGGAAAACAAAATGCTTAGGGCCACGGCCAAGACTCATAAGTAGCTGTGTTCAAGAATCAACATGCTTAACTAGGAAAGTCAATAACACTATCCAAAATTCTAAGTTCCTAGAGAAGCCAATCATTCTAAACTTCAAAGGAAAATGTGGGATGCCAAAACTGTTCAGAAGCAAAAAGCTACAAGTCCCGCTCATCTAATTAGAATTAATATTCATTGATATTTTGGAATTTATAGTATATTCTCTTCTTTTTATCCTATTTAATTTTCAGTTTCTTGGGAACAAGCAACAATTTAAGTTTGGTGTTGTGATGAGCGGATAATTTATATGCTTTTTGGCATTGTTTTTAGGTAGTTTTTAGTAAGTTCAAGCTACTTTTAGGGATGTTTTCATTAGTTTTTATGTTAAATTCACATTTCTGGACTTTACTATGAGTTTGTGTGTTTTTTCTGTAATTTCAGGTAATTTCTTGCTGAAATTGAGGGACTTGAGCAAAACTCTGAAAAAGGCTGACAAAAGGACTGCTGATGCTGTTGGAATCTGACCTCCCTGCACTCGAAATGGATTTTCTGGAGCTACAGAACTCCAAATGGCGCTCTCTCAACTGCGTTGGAAGGTAGACATCCAGAGCTTTCCAGCAATATATAATAGTCCATACTTTATTTGGAAATTGACAACGTAACTTGGCATTGAACGCCAAGTACATGCTGCTGTCTGGAGTTAAACGCCAGAAACACGTCATGATCCGGAGTTGAACGCCCAAAACACGTTATAACTTGGCGTTCAACTCCAAGAAAAGCCTCAGCTCGTGGATAGATCAAGCTCAGCCCAAACATACACCAAGTGGGCCCCGGAAGTGGATTTATGCATCAATTACTTACTCTTGTAAACCCTAGTAGCTAGTTTAGTATAAATAAGACTTTTTACTAGTGTATTAGTCATCTTTTTTCCATTCGGTCTTTTGATCATTCAGGGGGCTGGCCATTCGGCCATGCTTGAACCTTTCACTTATGTATTTTCAACGGTGGAGTTTTTGCACACCATAGATTAAGGGTGTGGAGCTCTGCTGTACCTCAAGTTTCAATACAATTACTATTATTTTCTATTCAATTCTCTTTTATTCTTATTCCAAGATATACGTTGCACTTCAACTTGATGAATGTGATGATCCGTGACACTCATCATCATTCTCACCTATGAACGTGCGTGACTGACAACCACTTCCGTTCTACCTTAAGCCGGGCGCATATCTCTTAGATTCCCCAACAGAATCTTCGTGGTATAAGCTAGATAGATGGCGGCATTCATGGGGATCCGAAAAGTCTAACCTTGTCTGTGGTATTCCGAGTAGGATCCCGGGAATCCGGAAAGTCTAACCTTGTTTGTGGTATTCCGAGTAGGATTCCGGTATTGAATGACTGTGACAAGCTTCAAACTCCTGAAGGCTGGGCGTTAGTGACAGACGCAAAAGAATCAATGGATTCTACTCCAACTTGATTGAGAACCGACAGATGATTAGCCGTGCTGTGACAGAGCATTTGGACCATTTTCACTGAGAGGATGGGATGTAGCCATCAACAAGGGTGATGCCTCCAGACGATTAGCCGTGCAGTGACAGCGCATAGGACCATTTTCCCGAGAGGATGAAAAGTAGCCATTGATGATGGTGATGCCCTACATACAGCTTGCCATGGAAAGGAGTAAGAAGGATTGGATGAATGTAATAAGAAAGTAGAGATTCAAAAGGAGCACAGCATCTCCATACGCCTATCTGAAATCCCCACTATTGATCTACATAAGTGTTTTTATCCTTTTTTTATTTTATTTATCTTTTAATTATCTAATCCAATTACATTTGACCCTATGAATCCACTTAACTGAGATTTACAAGGTGACCATAGCTTGCTTCATACCAACAATCTCTGTGGGATCGATCCTTACTCACGTAAGGTATTACTTGGATGACCCAGTACACTTGCTGGTTAAGTTGAACGGAGTTGTGTCCACACATAGTTGAAAAAGCAATGAATTTTACAAAATACAATAACAAAGGAATCACAATTTTGTCCACCATATGTCAAGTGTAATTTCCAATATAATATCTTCTTTGAGCAGAAGGTGGTGTTATGGCGTAGTTAATTTACCATATTATCATAATCTGTTAGCTGATTTATTATATTTCCATTGATTTTTGAATTGTAGGGCTCATGTTTGGGGGCAATTTTGCTTATGTTATGAAGGACGTAAGCTTGTCATTGAAACAACTTATCTTAGAGATTACGGCATCAAGGATGGTGACCAAGTTAGTGAATTTTAAGGCTTACAATTCCAGTTAAGGGAGCTGGAATGCTGGATTGATAGAAACATGAACGGTTAATTTATAATATATGTTATTGAAAAGAAGTTTGATTAAAGTTGTATGTGAATATCCCCATGATTTTATTCAATTCTGATACATTGTTGTTACCCTGCTATTAATCCATTCATCTCAATTTCTGTTGTACTTACTCCATTTTTGTTGACTCATGATAGTTATAAAATCAATTTTGATACATTGTTACCCTGCTATTATTCCATTCATCTCAATGTCTCTTTAGTCTTTATTATTAGAATGTATAACAATTAGAATGCTTTTCTACTAGTGCTATATTATTACTATTGTTAGCTATTGTGTATTTTTATTTGTAGATTTCAATGTTATGACTTTGTGAAATAATATGGTAGATTTTTTTTGAATTGATTGAAAAAATCGAACAAACCGAACCAAACCAAACCGAATTTAATTGGTTTGGTTTGGTTCAGATGGCTTTGAGAAAAAACCGAACCAAACCGAACCACACTTTAAATAAACGATTGGATCGGATGACTTTTCTCTCAAAAATCGAACCAAACCACACCGCAAACACCCCTACTAATTAACATGCAGGAATTTTGGTGAACTTGCAATGGTATTGTATGTTGCGTCAGAAGAACCAATTCATGTTGACTTTTCAATCCTATCATTCTCGCTTCGCATCACTCAGATGCACGTACCAGACTCACCACCTGGATCTCTGGTAATAAATGAACCAAACATGGTATCGAAACCCAAAAGAACAAAAAATATAAGAATATCAGAAGATGTGGTGAAAACACCAATGCCATCAGAGAGTGTTGTAAGGCTTACAGGTGATAACATAAATAGGATATACAGGTGGACGATAGATCAGAGGGTTGCACAGCATACCACGCTTACATGGATTCAGAATGATGACGATGTTGAGTTGCAGCGAGCGGACCTGCAATTATTGGGCTGGCAGAGAAGAGTAAGCGATATGGTTAGATTGAACAAACAGGCGTCAAAATTTGATGAATATGTATTGTGCGTTACAGTGCTATAAAATGTATCATTCTATTTTATTCAAGTGGTTGATTACTGTTGTGTCATGTTTAATGCTTCGAGCATCGCAAGGTTTTGCACGAAATTTTTCTGTCTTTTGCCGAGATTAATGGTTAGTGCAAACTGTCCTTAACCAATTAATATTAATTAATCCCCAAAATTGCCTCAGTAAAATTTTTTTTTGATAATATACTAAAACTTTAATTATGAACTATCACTCTTCATTTGCATTATATCACATTTTTAATTTGGGTATAACAAGAATGTTATTTGGATATTTTGATGATCATTGGTTGTTACTTACTAAGTGTAATTAGTCTGTTTAACATAACTACCATGAACAAGTGTGTGGCTCACTAGCCTTATGCAGATATTATTTTAGGTGTTTAAATAATCAAAAAGTGGTATTACGACCTCTAAGATAAAACATACATACATAATATCATTGAAGGAATATAATATTTGAGGAGCCTTGAAAGTTGGTTAAAGTAAAGTTGTGAAAATAAAAGAGCAACACTCAAGATAACGTTTACTTGCGTATGAAGAAAGCATATATATATATATATATATATATATATATATATATATATATATATATATATATATATATATATATATATATATATATATATATATATATATATATGAGTGGAGAGTCAAGGATACAAAAGATTCAAGCTTCAAGCTCAACCTGCGAAGCTAACGCTGGCCGGAGAATATTTATACACATACATATAATCCCATGTCTAAAGAACTCAAAATAAACCCTAGTTCTCCATCAAAAGCCTCTATGGGGTATAGTAGCAAAACATAACATGGGAGAAGTCTATACATATATATACATATACATAAAACACCCCAAAAAGTAATATCCCACTCCGTTCCGATAGGAATTTCAGACGTTTAACGAGTTGCCTCTGGACCTACATCTGAAAAACATAAATATCCGTATAGAATGAGAACCGGGAGTTCTCAGCATGGTAAATATGCCACATACATAAGATATAAGGTCCTAGAAAAAGCAGAGGCAATCCTAGAACTCTGACACTCAGATTGTAAACTTAGAACTATACTTTTCAACCATAAATAAGATAGGTTAGCTAAGGGTCCTAAAATTCTAACTCAAACTTAACTTGATCTTTTTACCTTCTCACATTTTTGCACTTCTCATACATAATTCATCATACTTCAGGCTTCCTTCACTTCCAAGTTACCTCCCCTTTCTTGTTCAACCCCCTTCACTATCATTACAACTCAATTCTATGGTCTTAGAGAGCAAAAATAGAGGTTTATAAGTTCAAAATCATGTTTAAAGTTACAAAACTCAAGTTGCTAAAAAACAGGGCCCCGCGTACGCAAACCATGGCCTACGTACGCGGAAGTATAATTTTTCCTAACTCGCATACGCGAGTCTCCTTGGCCCGAATGGTTTGCTCACGTCGTGTGCATGTGCCCAAGTACGCGGCATACAAAGTTTTCCCATCTCGTGTAAGCGGGACATCAAATCCGAACAGAATGCCCGCACCGCGTGTGTACTCGCGTACACGAGTTCTGCAGAATCTACCTTTACACACCAAACTTTCGACGAGCATAACTTTTCCGTTAGAAATCATTTTTAATTCGTTCTTTGAACGGCGTAAACTTCACGGACCAAATTTTCGAATGAAACAAGTTTGAAAAGTTCTGGGGGTCCGGAAGCTGAGTTATGGCTCGCCAAAGTTTGGTCAAAAATTAATTTTTCACAAAAAAAATTCTCAAACCTCTATTTTCACCAAATCATAATTTCCTACTAATCTTTGACAACTATACACAGCACTAACACATACCGAACCATGCCTCAACATTTCATTTTCATATCATGATGACCCATTCCACAAAATCTTCAAGTCCAACTTCAACAGTTACATTCAATACACATTATTCCTCAATATACCAACAATAATAATTCATGTTCATTAATCTCACTACAACATCAATCATCAATGTATCATTATAGTTCATTAAAGCCATCACCTCATCAATCATACACCACATTCATATGTTTCACCAACATATCAAATATCCACATCAATCTAACCCAAAATGCATTAACTAAAATCACTAAATAGGCATCAAATACACAATTCATCTTATCCTAGGTCGTCTAGCCTAAGTTTTTATGGCACATTACATATTATAGATGAGAAACCAAATCCATTCCTTGGCCGATTTCTCCTCTAAGCCAAAGACACCTCATATTGGCACAAAACTCAGCCCCAAGGTTCTCAACCTCTAAGATTCTAGCACCCAAAGCTCCACCAAACTTCCAATCTCCTCAAAGGTGTTCCAAATTCACATATACACTTCCTAATATATATTTTTACATCCATATATAAAATTTCAATACTCAACCACAAATAATCAAGGAATTCACTAGGGTTTGAGGATCCTTACCTTACCCGTGCCTTAATCGAACAAAAACCCACCAATTTCTCAAGCTAATTTGAGCCTAAACACCAATATATCAAGTTTTAATAACCAATCTCTTAATAAGGCAGTTTGGACTCGATTCGTCCAGTTTGGCCCGTTCGTCCCAATTTTGGGCCAAAACCTTTAAAAGTAGTGTCAAAATTCATGTTTTAATTAATTCTACCTCATTAAACTATAAAATTTTATTTTCTAATTTCTTTGATTAATAATTAATTTATTGGCTAATTATTCGTTAATTATGCAGGGTTTACATCCTACCCACCTAAATAAGAACTTTACTCACAAAATTCAAATTTAGTTACCTGAGAACAAGTGTGGATAGTCCTTCTGCATTTTTTATTCAAGTTCTCACGTGTGTTCTTCGATTTCAATGCAACTCCAAGCAAATTTAACCAATGAAACCTCTTTCCCGTGCAATCGTTTGATGTTAGTATCGTCAATTATAACCCGAATTACTTGAAGTGTCAAATATTCTCGTACTTGAACCGATTCAGGTTCCAAGATATGACTGGCCTCAGGAGTATATTTTTGAAGCTGCGACATGTAAAACACGTTGTGTAGGTTCAAAAGATGTGGCAGTAAGGCAATTCTGTAGGGTACTGGTCCAATTTTCTTTAGAATTTAAAATGACAGATATAACAAGGGTTTAGCTTCTTTGTTTTGATTGCTCTACCCACTTTGGTTGTTGGTGTGACCTTTAGGAACACATTCTCCCCTTCCTCAAACATTAAAGGCTTTCGCCTCTGATCGGCGTAGCTTTTCTGACAGCTTTGAGCAATAAGCATTCGGCTTTGGATTTTCTTGATTTGTTCGTGGTTTCAACTACCATTTCAGGCCCTAACAAACTTGTTTCCCCAGCTTCATACCAGCACAGTGGAGATTGTCACCTTCTCCCATACAGAGCTTCATAAGGGACTATTACGATGCTCGCATGGTAACTGTTATTATACGTAACTCCACTAGCAGTATATATCGATCCCAGCTCACCGGCTGGTCTAAAATACAAGCCCTCAGCTATCCTCTAGGGTTTGTATTGTCATCTCTGATTGGCCATCTGTTTGAGGATGATAGGCTATACTTAAGCTTAACTGGGTTCCAAATGCCTGTTGGAAAGCTCCCCAGAACCTTAAGGTGAAATGAGGATCTCTGTCTGAGATTATAGCGGTAGGCAAGCCATGCAACCTCACAATTTCTTTTATATACAAGTGTGCTAAGTCCTCCAAGGTACAATTCATCCGAATAGGTAAAAAGTGAGTTGACTTTGTCAGCTGATCTACGATCACCCAAACAGCGTCAAATCCAGCTCTAGTTCTTGGTAAACCTAACACGAAGTCCATCGCAATGCTTTCCCACTTCCATTGTGGGATTTCAAAAGGTTAAAGGGTTTCAGATGGTTAATCTTGACCTTCTAATAGATTAAACACTTAGAAATGTGCAACACTATATCGTTCTTCATTCCCGACCACCAAAACATTGCTTTCAGATCATGGTACATCTTAGTACTTCTTGGGTGGAGAGAGAATCCTCTCATATGCGCTCTTTCAAGATATCTTGCCGTAAAGTCCCAACGTTTAGCACACAGATCCTACCATTGTATCTCTATAATCCGTCTCTGTCCCATGAAACTCTCTATCACTTTCTTTGCACACAAAGCTTTACGCTTAAGCCGTAAAACAGAGATGGTGCGGTATTAGGACCTCTAAGCTAAAACATACATACATAATATAATTGAAAGAATATAATATTCGAGGAGCCTTGAAAGTTGGTTAAAGTAAAGTCGTGAAAATAAAAGCACAACGCTCAAGATAACATTTACTTGTGTACGAAGAAAGCATAGATACATATATATAGATAATATAGTGGAGAATCAATGATACAAAATATAAGGGATCCAAGCTCAACCTCCGAAGCTAAGACTTGCCAGAGAATATATAAATACATACATGTAATCCCTAGTCTAAAGAACTCAAAATAAACCCTAGTTCTCCATCAAAAGCCTCTATGAGGTATAGCAAAAAAACATAACATGTGAGAAGTCTATACATATATATACATATACATATACATAAAACTCCCCAAAAAGTAATATCCCACTCCGCTGCGACAGGAACTCCAAAAACCTAATGAGGTGCCTCTCGACCTGCATCTAAAAAACATAAATATCCGTATGGAATAAGAACCGGAAGTTCTCAACATGGTAAAGGAGCCACATACATAAGATATAAGATCCCGGGAAAAGCAGAGGCAATCCTAGAACTCCGACACTCATATTGTAAACTTAAAACTATACTTTTCAACCACAAATAAGGCAGGTTAGCTAAGGGTCTTAAAATTCTAACTCAAACCTAACTTGATCCTTTTAGCTTCTCACCTTCTTCTGATTTCTCCAAAACTCCAGAGCACAAACAAGCAATACAGGCAAAGCAAATACAAGTAGAATACAATTACAACAGGTAGCAAATTTAGCAAATAATAATAATAATCACATAGAATGGCTCACTTAATGTACAATCAAACAAAGCAAACATATGCATATGATGTATGTCTACCCTATGGCTGATGAGTCTCATCTGTCGATTATAAAGCCAACCTGACATATGCGGCTGCTAAACCCTGGACAGTCCCCTATGCGTGCATCCCCAAGAGTCTATGCATAGCTTTTTCTCAATCATAATCAAATTCTGCTCATTGGGGGAATTTTCAGGCCATTAAAGTACTCGGTCACATCTTGTGACATAGAGTCAACAGAGTATCGAGTCTTGACTTGGAGCACATGGTGGCAAGCCAGGGAAACTCGTATCTTTGATAGAAAAAAGTGCACAAGCCAATTCATCATTCATATTCATTTTCATTATGGCCATATTCATCATATATAGATCACATTTCTGCATTTCTCATACATAATTCATCATACTTCAAGCTTCCTTCACTTTCAAGTTACCTTCCCTTTCTAGTTCAACCCCCTTCACTATCATTACAACTCAATTCTAGGGTCTTAGAGAGTAAAAATAGAAGTTTAGAGGTTCAAAATTATGTTTAAAATCACAAAACTCAAGTGGTTAAAAAACAGGGTCCCGTGTACGCGAAAGTGTGATTTTTTTCCAACTCACGTACGCGACACCTGCCTGCGTTTGTGAGTTTTCTTGGTCCAAATGGTTTGCTCGCGTAGTGTGCATGTGCCCGCGTACGTGGCATACAAAATGTTCCTATCTCGCGTACATGGCATACTCCCCCGTATGTGGGACATCAAATGGAATGCCCGGACAGCGTGTGTACTCGCGTACGCAAGTTCTGCAGGATGACAAAAAATTGGCTAAGTGCTGCAGAATTCACCTTTACACACCAAACTTCTGACGCGCGTAACTTTTTCGTAAGAAATCGTTTTTAATCTATTCTTCAAACGGTGAAAACTTCACAGACCTAATTTTTGAATGAAACAAGTTTGAAAAGGTTTGGGGTCCGGAAGCCGAGTTATGGCTCGCCGAAATTCGGTCAAAAATCAGTTTTTCACAAAAAATTCTCAAACCTCTATTTTCACCAAATCACAATTTCCTATCAATCTTTGACAACTATACACAGCACTAAAACATACCAAACCATGCCTCAACATTTCATTTTCATATCATGATGTTCCATTCCACAAAATATTCAAGTCCAACTTCAACAATTACATTCAATACACATTATTCCTCAATATACCAACAATAATAATTCATGTTCATTAATCTCACTACAATGTCAATTATCAATGTATCATTATAGTTCATTAAAGCCATCACCTCATTAACCATACATCATATTTGTACCTTTCACCAACATATAAAATATTCACATCAATCTAACCTATAATGCATTAACTAAAATCACCAAATAGGCATCAGAAACACAATTCATCTCATCCTAGGTCGTCTAGCCTAAGTTTTCACGGCACATTACATATTATATACGAGAAACCAAAACCATACCTTGGTCAGTTTTTTCCCCAAGCCAAAAACATCTCAATTTGGAACAAAACTCATCCCCAAGATTCTCAACCTCCAAGATTCTAGCACCCAAAGCTCCACCAAGCTTCCAATCTCCTCAAAGGTGTTCCAAATTCACATATACACTTCCTAATACGTATTATTACATCCATATATAAAATTTCAATACTCAACCACAAATAATCAAGGAATTCACTAGGGTTTGAGAATTCTTACCTTACTCGTGCCTTAATCGAATAAAAACTCACAAATCCCTCAAGCTAATTTGAGCCTGAGCCTGAACACCAAGACATCAAGTTTTACTAACTAAACTCTCATAATTTTGAAAATTAGGGGGAAATGAGAGGCTATGATGAAAACGAGATTTTTATTGAAATTAGTTACCGGACTTTGTACAGCTTGACGCAGTAGACGCGTGTTCGTAAACGATGCGGCAATCAGAGCTTGGAGTTGTGAGATAATGGAATTTAGTGAAGGTTTTGGGTTAAAGTTCTTCCTTCTCCTTTCGTGGATGCTCATCGTGTTTCAATATGTTGGAAGGAGAGAAGAGCTGATGCTCATTTGTTTAAGTAAGTTGGATTGGGCCTAGGGTCCAGTTTGGGCTCCATTTGTCCGGTTCAGCCCAATTTTGGGCCAAACCCTTTAAAATTAGTGTCAAAATTTATGTTTTAATTAATTCTACCTCACTAAACTATAAAATTTTATTTTTTAATTTTTTTATTAATAATTAATTTATTGACTAATTATTTGTTAAGTATGCGGGATTTACATACCTCATTATTGTGAGTGTTCTTGCGTTTGTCAGCCCTCTTTTTAATAGATTTGCTCAAAGTCGTCCCAAGTCTGGTGGTCGACCTCGAGTAGAAACATGACGTGGGCCCTGTAGCTCATATATGCCAACAGGGCACTCATCATGCATGTGCAAGTTAATTGCACTTGTTACACGGGCAGTTTGAGTCTTGGATTCTCTGTGTTTTTTGAGCTTGTTCCAAGCATTGGCAATGGCATCACAGAATATAGTAGCAACCTCTGTAGTAGTCATGAAATTTTGAGTGACATTGTAAAAATGAGAACATAATTCTCTAAAAATGATCATGCTGTTGTCAGAATGATCCATGTCATCGCTACTCCTGATGTGTGTGTCTATGATGAGCGGATATTTTATACGCTTTTTGGGGGTAATTTTATGTAGATTTTAGTATGTTTTAATTAATTTTTAGTAGAATATTATTAGTTTTTAGGCAAAAATCATATTTCTGGACTTTACTATGAGTTTGTGTGTTTTTCTGTGATTTCAGGTAATTTCTGGCTAAAATCGAGGGAGCTGAGCAAAAATCTGAGTTAGGCTGAAAAAGGACTGCTGATGCTGTTGGATCCTGACCTCCCTGCACTTGGAATGGATTTTTTGGAGCTACAGGAACCCAATTGGCGCGCTCTCAACGGCGTTGGAAATTAGACATCCAGGGCTTTCCAGCAATATATAATAGTTCATACTTTGCGCGAAGATAGATGACGTAACTTGGCGTTGAACGCCAAGTACATGCTGCTGTCTGGAGTTAAACGCCAGAAACACGTCATGATCCGGAGTTGGACGCCCAAAACACATTATAACTTGGAGTTTAACTCCAAGTAAAGCCTCAGCACGTGGATAGCTTTAGTCTCAGCCCCAGCACACACCAAGTGGGCTCCAGAAGTGGATTTCTGCACCAATTATCTTAGTTTACTCATATTCTGTAAACCTAGGTTACTAGTTTACTATTTAAACAAACTTTTAGAGACTTATCTTGTACCTCATGACATTTTTAGATCTGAATTTTAGACACTTTGACGGCATGAGTCTCTAAACTCCATTGTTGGGGGTGAGGAGCTCTGCAGCGTCTCGATGAATTAATGCAATTGTTTCTATTTCACTCAAACGTGTGTATGGTCCGATCTAAGATGTTTATTCGTGCTTAATTGTGAAGGAGGTGATGATCCGTGACACTCATCACCTCCCTCAATCCATGAACGTGTGCCTGACAAACACCTCCGTTCTACATCAGACTGAATGAGCTTCTCTTAGATTTCTTAATCAGAATCTCCGTGGTATAAGCTAGAATTGATGGCGGCCATTCTTGAGGATCCGGAAGGTCTAAACCTTGTCTGTGGTATTCCGAGTAGGATTCAAGGATTGAATGGCTGTGACGCGCTTCAAACTCGCGATTGCTGGGCGTGATGACAAACGCAAAAAGGATCAATGGATCCTATTCCAACATGATCGAGAACCAACAGCTGATTAGCCATGCTGTGACAGAGCATCTGGACCGTTTTCACTGAGAGGATGGGAGGTAGCCACTAACAATGGTGACACCCTACATACAGCTTGCCGTAGACGTGCTTTACAAACAATTGAGTTGAATATTACATTGCAGAAATTCAGAGAACAAAGCATCTCCAAAACTCCAACATATTCCCCATTACTGCACAACAAGTAACAATTTTTATTCTCTTTTATTTTCCCCAATCTAATAATTCCCATTGATAATTTTGATTGACATCCTGACTAAGAATAATAAAATAAATATAGCTTGCTTCAAACCAACAATCTCCGTGGGATTCGACCCTTACTCACGTAAGGTATTACTTGGACGACCCACTGCACTTGCTGGTTAGTTGTACGGATTACAAATTCGTGCACCAAGTTTTTGGCGCCGTTGCTGGGGATTGTTCAAGTTTGAACAACTAAAGGTTTATTTTATTTCTTAGATTAGGAATAATTTATTTTTATTATAGAGTCATTAAATCCTGATAGGATAGTTTCTTTTCAAAAATTTCTTTTCAAAAATATTTTTCTTAATTAATTGTTAATTTTCGTGAGTTTAGTGTCTTGTTCTAAGTTTGGTGTCAATTGCAAATTTTATATTTTTCTTTATAATTTTCGAACTTGTGTTCTTTGTTCTTCATTGATCTTCAAGCTGTTCTTGTTTATTTTTCTTGTTTGATCTTGAGTTTTTTCTTGTTTTGTGTCTTTTCTTATTTTTCTTGTGCTTTTTCAAAACATTAACTTTCAAAAATTTATACTTTTATCGATAAATATAATACATCTTTAAAATCAACACTGAAAGTACTACCCAATTGGCTGGAGCTTTAGTAGTTGTTCTTCATAATTGGGTATCTTCTTTGGAATCTTTTTCAAAAATAATTTTTCTTGGATTAAATCTTGTGCCAAACTCCAAGTTTGGTGTTTTCTTGTTAATTTTTCTTTAATTTTCGAAAATTTATCTTGGTTTTCTAAAAATTTTAAGTTTGGTGTTCTTTCTTTTGTTCTTGGTGTTCTTGTAAATCTTCAAGGTGTTCTTGAGTCTTTCTTGTGTTTTGATCTTAAAATTTTTAAGTTTGGTGTTCCTTGGTGTTTTCCCTCCAAAAATTTTCGAAAATAAGGAGCATTGGATCCAAAATATTTAAATCTTGTGTCTTTTGTGTGTTTTTCTCTTTCATCATAAAATTCAAAATATCAAAATATATATATATATATATATATATATCTTTTCTAACTAATTTTGAACTACATTTTCAAAAAATTTATATAAAAATTCAGATTTCAATTTCAAAATATTTTCAATTTCTTTTGTTTATTTCGTTTTTATTTTATTTTATAAAATAAATTTTTATAAAATAAATAATATCAACATACATATCATCTCCTTTATTCCATCATGGAATTAAGTGGGAATGAACAGTCCAGGAGGACTCTGGGGTCATATGCTAGCCCCACTACTGCTTCATATGGGAGTAGTATCTGTATACCCTCCATTGGAGTTAGTAGCTTTGAGTTGAATCCTCAGCTCATTATCATGGTGCAGCAAAACTGCCAGTATTCTGGTCTTCCACATGAAGAACCTACAGAGTTTCTGGCACAATTTTTACAAATTACTGACACAGTGCATGATAAGGAAGTAGATCAGGATGTCTACAGATTATTACTGTTTCCATTTGCTGTAAAAGATCAAGCTAAGAGGTGGTTAAATAACCAGCCTAAGAACAACATAAAAACATGGAAACAACTGTCAGAAAAATTCCTGAATCACTATTTCCCTCCAAAACGGATGACACAGCTAAGGCTAAGCATCCAAGGCTTCAAACAAGGAGATAATGAATCCCTTTATGATGCCTGGGAGAGATACAGAGAGATGCTAAGAAAATGCCCCTCTGAAATATTTTCAGAGTGGGTGCAATTAGACATCTTCTACTATGGGCTTACAGAAAAAGCTCAGATTTCTCTAGACCACTCAACTGGTGGATCTATTCATATGAGAAAAACAATTGAAGAAGCTCAAAAGCTTATTGATACAGTTGCCAAAATCAGCATCTGTACCTAAGCAGTGAATCTTCCATGACAGAAGAAGCTAAAACAGTAACTGCTGAACTCAGTCCTATAGATCAGGCTAATGAATTCAATCAGCAATTAGACTTTCTAACCCAGCAGCTAGCCGAATTCAAAGAAATACTACAAGAAACAAGAATGGCTAACAGGAATATGGAAGTACAGTTAAAGCAAACAGAAAAACAACTGTCAAAATAAATAGCAGAAGAATGCCAAGCAGTTCAATTAAGAAGTGGGAAAATATTAAATACCTCACTTCAAAGCAGCAGGAAGCCAAGAAATGAACAAATGGCCAATCAAAATCCCTCTAAGGACAATCAGAGCCCAGAGAGGAACAATACTGGCGCTGAACGCCCAGACCATGCTCATTCCTGGCGTTCAACGCCAGAAACAAGCATGAATCCGGCGTTGAACACCCAAAGGGAGCATAGTTCTGGCGTTCAGACGCCAGTAACAAATAAGGAGTTGGCGTTTAACGCCACTCCAGCTTCCACCCCTGGCATTCAAACGCCAGTGGTAAATCAGTCACATACAAATGCTGATAACAACCCTTCTAAAAAGGCTTCCCAACCCACTTCTACAGGCAATAAACCTGCAGCAACTAAGGTTGAGGAATACAAAGCCAAAATGCCTTATCCTCAAAAACTCTGCCAAGCAGAACAGGATAAGCAATTTGCCCGCTTTGCAGACTATCTCAGGACTCTTGAAATAAAGATACCCTCTTATGCTAAGTTCATGAAAGAGATCTTAAGTCATAAGAAGGATTGGAGGAAGACTGAAAAAGTTTACCTCACTGAAGAATGCAGTGCAGTCATTCTGAAAAGCTTACCTGAGAAGCTTAAAGATCCCGGGAGCTTTATGATACCATGCACATTAGAGGGTACTTGTACCAAGCAAGCTTTATGTGATCTTGGGGCAAGTATCAACCTAATACCTGCATCTACTATCAGAAAGCTTGGTTTGACTGAAGAAATCAAACCAACCAGGATATGTCTTCAACTTGCTGATGGCTCCATTAAATACCCATCAGGCGTAATCGAAGACATGATTGTCAAGGTTGGGCCATTTGCCTTTCCTACTGACTTTGTGGTGCTGGAAATGGAGGAGCACAAGAGTGCAACTCTCATTCTAGGAAGACCTTTCCTAGCAACTGGCCGAACCCTCATTGATGTCCAAAAAGGGGAAGTAACCTTGAGAGTCAATGAGGAGGAGTTTAAGTTGAATGTTGTCAAAGCCATGCAACATCCAGACACCCCAAATGACTGCATGAGTGTTGATATTATTGACTCTCTGGTAAGAGAGGTCAATATGGCTGAGAGTCTCGAATCAGAGCTAGAGGATATCTTTAAAGATGTTCAGCCTGATTTGGAGGAATCAGAGAAAATAATAGAACCTCTGAAAATCCCTCAAGAAGAGGAGAAACCTCCAAAACCCGAACTCAAACCATTACCACCATCCCTGAAATATGCATTTCTGGGAGAAGGTAATACCTTCCCTGTAATCATAAGCTCTACCTTAGAGCCACAGGAAGAGGAAGCACTAATTCAAGTGCTAAGGACACACAAGACGGCTCTTGGGTGGTCCATCAGTGATCTCAAGGGCATTAGCCCAGCCAGATGCATGCACAAGATCTTACTGGAGGATGACGCTAAGCCAGTGGTTCAACCACAAAGGCGGCTGAATCCAGCCATGAAAGAAGTGGTGCAGAAAGAGGTCACTAAATTACTAGAGGCTGGGATTATTTATCCTATTTCTGACAGCCCCTGGGTGAGCCCTGTCCAAGTGGTCCCTAAGAAAGGTGGCATGACAGTGGTTCATAATGAAAAAAATGAACTGGTTCCTACAAGAACAGTTACAGGGTGGCGTATGTGTATTGATTATAGAAGGCTCAATACAGCCACCAGAAAGAATCATTTTCCTTTACCATTCATAGACCAGATGCTAGAAAGACTAGCAGGTCATGAATACTACTGCTTCCTGGATGGATATTCAGGTTATAATCAAATTGCAGTAGATCCAAAAGATCAAGAGAAAACGGCATTCACATGTCCATCTGGAGTATTTGCATACAGAAGGATGCCATTTGGTCTGTGCAATGCACCTGCAACCTTTCAGAGGTGCATGCTTTCAATTTTCTCTGATATGGTGGAAAAATTTCTGGAAGTCTTCATGGATGACTTTTCAGTATTTGGAGACTCATTCAGCTCCTGTCTTGACCATCTAGCACTTGTTCTAAAGAGATGCCAAGAGACTAACCTGGTTTTAAACTGGGAAAAATGTCACTTTATGGTGACTGAAGGAATTGTCCTTGGGCACAAAATCTCGAACAAGGGGATAGAGGTGGATCAAGCTAAGGTAGAGGTAATTGAAAAATTACCACCACCTGCCAATGTTAAGGCAATCAGAAACTTTCTGGGGCATGCAGGATTCTATAGGAGGTTTATAAAGGATTTTTCAAAAATCGCCAAACCTCTGAGCAACCTGCTAGCTGTTGACACGCCATTTATCTTTGATAAAGCGTGTCTGCAGGCATTTGAGACTCTGAAAGCTAAATTGGTTACAGCACCAATCATCTCTGCACCAGACTGGACATTACCATTTGAATTGATGTGTGATGCCAGTGACCATGCCATTGGTGCAGTGTTGGGGCAAAGGCATGACAAGCTTCTGCACGTCATTTACTATGCCAGCCGTGTTCTAAATGACGCACAGAAGAATTACACAACCACAGAAAAAGAGCTACTTACAGTGGTTTACGCCATTGACAAATTCAGATCCTATTTAGTAGGATCAAAAGTGATTGTGTACACTGATCATGCTGCTCTTAAATATCTACTCACAAAGCAGGATTCAAAACCCAGACTCATTAGATGGGTGTTGCTTCTGCAAGAGTTTGATATAGAAATAAGAGACAGAAAAGGGACAGAGAATCAAGTAGCAGATCACCTGTCCCGAATAGAACCAGTAAAAGGGACGTCCCTCCCTCTCACTGAGATCTCTGAAACTTTTCCGGATGAGCAACTCTTTGCCATCCAGGAAGTGCCATGGTTTGCAGACATTGCAAACTACAAGGCAGTGAGATTCATACCCAAAGAGTACAGTAGGCTGCAATCAAAGAAATTGATCACAGATGCAAAGTACTATCTTTGGGATGAACCATATCTCTTCAAGAGATGTGCAGACGGAGTAATCCGTAGATGTGTGCCTAAGGAAGAAGCGCAGAAAATTCTATGGCACTGCCATGGATCACAGTATGGAGGACATTTTGGAAGTGAGCGAACAGCCACAAGAGTCCTCCAATGTGGCTTCTACTGGCCTACTCTCTATAAAGATTCCCGAGCATTTGTACTTAATTGTGACAGTTGCCAAAGATCTGGCAATCTGCCTCACAGTTATGCCATGCCTCAACAAGGAATCTTGGAGATTGAGTTGTTTGATGTATGGGGTATTGACTTCATGGGACCTTTCCCACCATCATACTCAAACACTTATATTCTGGTGGCAGTGGATTATGTATCCAAATGGGTGGAGGCTATTGCAACACCCACTAATGACACTAAAACAGTGTTAAAATTCCTCCAGAAATACATCTTCAGTAGATTTGGTACCCCTAGAGTATTAATCAGTGATGGGGGAAGTCATTTCTGTAATAAACAGCTTTACTCTGCTTTGGTTCGTTATGGAGTCAGCCACAGGGTAGCCACTCCATACCATCCACAGACTAATGGGCAAGCTGAAGTCTCAAATAGAGAACTCAAAATAATTCTGGAACGGACTGTAATTAACCGTAGAAGGGATTGGGCAAGGAGCTTGGATGATGCTCTGTGGGCATACAGAACAGCATTCAAGACCCCTATAGGGACCTCTCCATACCAGCTTGTGTATGGAAAGGCATGTCACTTGCCAGTGGAACTGGAACACAAGGCCTACTGGGCAACCAGATTCTTGAACCTTGATGCCAAGTTAGCTGGAGAAAAACGTTTACTCCAGCTAAATGAGCTAGAGGAATTTAGACTCAATGCTTTCGAGAATGCAAAAATATACAAGGAGAAAGCGAAAAGATGGCATGATAAGAAATTGTCATCCAGAGTCTTTGAGCCGGGGCAGAAAGTTCTGCTATTTAATTTTAGGCTCAAATTATTCCCTGGGAAATTAAAATCCCGGTGGAGAGGTCCATATGTAATTACAAGTGTATCACCATATGGATACGTAGAGCTTCAGGATAATGACTCTAACAAAAAGTTCATTGTTAATGGACAGAGAATTAAACATTATCTTGAAAGTAACTTTGAGCAAGAATGCTCAAAACTGAGACTTGATTAGAGCTCAGTGATAGTCCAGCTAAAGACAATAAAGAAGCACTTGCTGGGAGGCAACCCAGCCATTTACAAAGTTTATTTACTACTTAAATAAATTTCCTTTTCTTTACAGGTATGTGTCAAGTATCTTCAAAAGGTAAAATAGCAATTGCTTGAGTTCACAGAGTTATAGGGAAATTTGGAAAGCTCACTGGCATCAAAAAGCCAGTAAGAAACGTTTTGGGCGTTGAACGCCCAAAAGAAGCACCCACTGGGCGTTCAACGCCAGTAAGGGTAGCCATCTGGGCGTTCAACGCCAGAAAGAAGCAACAGTGGGCGTTGAACGCCCAGGAGAAGCATCAATTGGGCGTTAAATGCCCAAAACATACAGCGTTTGGACGTTTAACGCCAGGATGGTGGGGAGGAGTAAAATTCGTTTTTCTTCAAAAATTTTCTAATTTTTATGTTTTAATTCATGATTTCTTGCATAAACATGTTTCCAAATATCATCCTTCAATTTCAAAAATTTTAATCCTAATTTCTAAAATCTCTAATTTCTGAAATCCCTACTTCAAAGATTTTACATGCATCTTAATCCATAAAGACAATTGATTTTCAATCCAATCCAACTCTTTTTCCAATTTCTTTTCAAACTTCATTATCTTTTAAAATCTTTTTCAAATTATATATTTCAAATTTATTTTTAAATATCATTCATATCTTTTTAAATTATATCCTTTTCTTATCATGTTTATCTTTTATAAATCATATCTTTTATCTTATATCTTTTTCTTATTTTCGAATACCCACCCCCTCCCTTTATATCAACTTTCGGCGCCCCTCTCACCATCAACCATTCCACACTTGCTCTCCTCCTATTCCTCTTCTCTCTTTTCTTTTGCTTGAGGACAAGCAAACCTCTAAGTTTAGTGTGCTTATCCGTGATCACAAAAACATTCTCACTTTGATCATGGCTCCTAAAGGAAAACAACCCAACCCAAGAGGCAAGAAAGAGAATATTCCAAAGCCACTTTGGAATCAAGGGAAGTTCTTAACTAAAGAACATTCAGACCACTACTACAAAATAATGAGTCACAGATCAGTGATCCCGGAAGTCAAATTTGACCTGAAGGAAGATGAATATCCGGAGATCCAAGAGCAAATTCGAAACAGGAACTGGGAAATCCTAGCCAATCCTGAAACGAAAGTGGGAAGGAACATGGTTCAGGAGTTCTATGCTAATCTATGGTAGACAGACAGGCAAAGAATAATTGGAGCTGCTCTCTATGACCATCGGACCTTAGTCAGAGGAAAGATTGTTCATACCCATCCTGACAAAATCAGGGAGATCTTTAAGCTCCCCCAACTGAAAGATGACCCAGACTCCTTTAATAGGAGAATGATGAGGGTAAATAAAGGTTTGGATAAGATTCTAGAGGATATATGCATCCCCGAAGCCAGGTGGACCACCAGCACGACTGGCATCCCAAATCAACTCAAAAGAGAAGATCTCAAACCAGTAGCCAGAGGCTGGCTGGATTTCATTGGGCGTTCCATATTGCCCACCAGCAACCGTTCTGAAGTTACCATTAAAAGAGCAGTGATGATTCACTGCATCATGTTGGGAAAAGAAGTAGAAGTTCATCAACTGATCTCGTGTGAACTATACAAAATAGCAAATAGGAATTCCAAGGATGCCAGATTAGCCTATCCAAGCTTAATTTCTATGCTCTGCAGAGATGCTAGAGTGAAGATGGGAATAACAGAGTATATCTCAGTTGAAAGGCCAATCACTAGAATATCAATGGACAGACAACAGCTACAGGATGATCCAATCAAGAGGAGAGCACAGGAAGTCCTCCCAGAACTTCCTCAATTCGAATATTGGGAACATATTGAAGCATCTATTTCCAAATTTCAAGAAGCTATGAACCAAATAAAGAAAGAACAGAACAATCAAAGTAGCATGCTTTGCAAACTGCTTAAGGAACAGGAAGAGCAAGGGCGTGATCTAAGGGAGCTGAAGCGCCAGAAATTAATCCTTGAAAAGCACCCCACAGACTAGAGGAACATCTACTTCTCAAAACACAGGTTGTTGAGTTCTAATTTTAGCTTTAACTCTGTGATAGTGCTATTATAGAAATTTACCTTAGAAGATATATAGTATATAGTAATTGTAATTAGCATATCTATTCTGGTTTTATTTCCAATTAAGTTATAATTTATTTTTCTCATCATCATCAGACATGAATAAAGTAGTAGATTTTTAGAATAAAGAAGTGATTTATATTTTTCGAGTTCTTAATAATAAAAATTATAATTAATTACATGTGGTGGCAATACTTGTTGTTCTCTGAATGAATGCTTGAACAGTGCATAATTTTTATCTTGAATTTCATGAATATTGGCTCCTGAAAGAATGAGGAACACGAAAAATATTATTGATGATCTGAAAAATCATGAAATTGATTCTTGAAGCAAGAAAAAGCAGTGAAAAAAAAAATTTACAAGAAATCATTGGATCAAGAAAAGGAATAAAAGCCAGCAGCCCTTAAAACCAAAAGGCAAGGGTGAAAAGGATCCAAGGCTTTGAGCATCAGTGGGTAGGAGGGCCTAAGGAAATAGTTCCAAGCCTAAGCGGCTAAATCAAGCTGTCCCTAACCACGTGCTTGTGGCATGCAGGTCCAAGTTAAAAACTTGAGACTGAGTGGTTAAAGTCGTGATCCAAGGCAAAAAGAGTGTGCTTAAGAGCTCTGGACACCTCTAACTGGGGACTTTAGCAAAGCTAAGTCACAATCTGAAAAGGTTCACCCAGTCATGTGTCTGTGGCATTTATGTATCCGGTGGTAATACTGGAAAACAAAGTGCTTAGGGCCACGGCCAAGACTCATAAAGTAACTGTGTTCAAGAATCAACATACTACACCAGGAGAATCAATAATACTATCTGAATTCTGAGTTCCTAAGGATGCCAATCATTATGAATTTCAAAGGATAAAGGGAGATGCCAAAACTGTTCAGAAACAAAAAGCTACAAGCCCCGCTCATCTAATAAGAATTTGAGCTCCACTTAAAAAAAAACTCTAAAATATTATTACTTCTTAATTTCTGTTAAAACCTATTTTATTTATCTAGTTGCTTGAGGACAAGCAACAGTTTAAGTTTGGTGTTGTGATGAGCGGATATTTTATACGCTTTTTTGGGGTAATTTCATGTAGATTTTAGTATGTTTTAATTAATTTTTAGTAGAATATTATTAGTTTTTAGGCAAAAATCATATTTCTGGACTTTACTATGAGTTTGTGTGTTTTTCTATGATTTCAGGTAATTTCTGGCTGAAATCGAGGGAGCTGAGCAAAAATCTGAGTTAGGCTGAAAAAGGACTACTGATGTTGTTGGATCCTGACCTCCCTGCACTCGGAATGGATTTTTTGGAGCTACAAGAGAACAATTGGCGCGCTCTCAACGGCGTTGGAAAGTAGACATCCAGGGCTTTCCAGAAATATATAATAGTCCATACTTTGCACGAAGATAGACGACGTAAATTGGCGTTGAACGCCAAGTACATGCTGCTGTCTGGAGTTAAACGCCAGAAACACGTCATGATCCGGAGTTGGACGCCCAAAACACGTTATAACTTGGAGTTTAACTCCAAGTAAAGCCTCAGAACGTGGATAGCTTTAGTCTCAGCCCCAGCACACACCAAGTGGACCCCAGAAGTAGATTTCTGCACCAATTATCTTAGTTTACTCATATTTTGTAAACCTAGGTTACTAGTTTACTATTTAAACAAACTTTTAGAGACTTATCTTGTACCTCATGACATTTTTAGATCTGAATTTTAGACACTTTGACGGCATGAGTCTCTAAACTCCATTGTTGGGGGTGAGGAGCTCTGCAGCGTCTCGATGAATTAATGCAATTGTTTCTATTTCACTCAAACGTGTGTATGGTCCGATCTAAGATGTTTATTCGTGCTTAATTGTGAAGGAGGTGATGATCCGTGACACTCATCGCCTCCCTCAATCCATGAACGTGTGCCTGACAAACACCTCCGTTCTACATCAGACTGAATGAGCTTTTCTTAGATTCCTTAATCAGAATCTCCGCGGTATAAGCTAGAATTGATGGCGGCCATTCTTGAGGATCTGAAAGGTCTAAACCTTGTCTGTGGTATTCCGAGTAGGATTCAAGGATTGAATGGCTGTGACGCGCTTCAAACTCGCGATTGCTGGGCGTGACGACAAACGCAAAAAAGATCAATGGATCCTATTCCAACATGATCGAGAACCAACAGCTGATTAGCCATGCTGTGACAGAGCATCTGGACCATTTTCACTGAGAGGATGGGAGGTAGCCACTGACAATGGTGACACCCTACATACAGCTTGCCGTAGACGTGCTTTACAAACAATTGAGTTGAATATTACATTGCAGAAATTCAGAGAACAAAGCATCTCCAAAACTCCAACATATTCCCCATTACTGCACAACAAGTAACGATTTTTATTCTCTTTTATTTTTCCCCAATCTAATAATTCCCATTGATAATTTTGATTGACATCCTGACTAAGAATAATAAAATAAATATAGCTTGCTTCAAACCAACAATCTCCGTGGGATTCGACCCTTACCCACGTAAGGTATTACTTGGACGACCCACTGCACTTGCTGGTTAGTTGTACGGATTACAAATTCGTGCACCAGTCTACGACTAACTTTCTTACTTCATCAGAATAGAATGTACGTGAGGACACCATTGTTACACAAAAATACAAAAGAACAATAAGGATATAGCAACATAAAATATCATCCGATTGAAACATGTAGCAATCACATCTAACTTCTGATGAACGTGAGCAATAGACGATTTGGTATCTACTATACACTGACATGTCACACACTATCTTTTGTTGGCTAACTTCACACACTGTACTTATGTCATTATGGTTGACTGAGGAAAGGATATAATCTGCCTTCTTTATAAATTGATGCTGAACATCTCGAAAGATAGCGTTAGTGTATTCTCTTTAGAACTGCTTCTCTATTGGGGAGCTGGAAACACAAGAGATAATTCTCCTTAAATCAGCAGTGTAAAACTCAAGCTTCTTTTGCTCCTTATCTATGAGACAGTTTTAGTACTGGCAAAAATATTGCAATAAAGAGGTCTTACTATTTAAATATTTAATATTTATCAAAAACTGCATGCATGCTCTCACTACGCTGTGTGCTCCTCATGCCAACCCAGAATTCATCCTTGAAAAATACTAGCACACACATGTGTCGGTCGCCAAAGAGAGCAGCATATGTTAACCCTTAAGTGCAACATTCATGTCTACTAGAAAGTAACATCTATAATCATGTCAGACACACATTATAATAGACCGAGAAATTATGTTACCATTTAGCCACCTAAAATTATGAAGATTATACCCTTGAATAAAATTATGCCAATCTCTCTCAAATGAATTTTTAGATATGGATTTCCACACGATCCTCACGCATGTGCTGATCTCATCGAAATGGCGAAAACCTAACACCTTATGTAATAACTTCTTTAGAATATGCCATATGCACCATCTATGACATGTGTTTGGCAAGGTGGTCTCTAATGCATAATACATCTGAAGGCATTAGTCTATTATGACACAAGCGGGGCCTTCTCCATGCACTTCACTCAAGTCAGAAAAAATAATTGAAATGTACTAGTTTTATCATTCTGCAATAATACACATCCAAAAAGCATAGACATCCCATGGTGGTTGACACCTATGAAAGACCCAAACAATATATCGTACCTTAACAATGAAAAGATAAAAACATGTAACTTAAGTGTAAAATCCAAATGCCTTACCTGAAAAATCTAATTAAATAAAAAAATAAAAACTTGGTACCTATTAGTCTTGTAAGTGTGTCAAACATCACAACATCACCAAAATATTCCCATGCAGTTCTACACTAAGCATTGGCCCAAAATACATTTTTGAGGCTATGATTTTTGTCCACATCTATCTCAAAGAAAAAGTTTAGGTTTAGCTCCTTCATCAATGAGAAGTGCTTAAACAACTCTTTTGGATCTGTCTCATCCCCGACAATGTGTAAGTAATGAATAATGTAATTTCTAACATCCTTTTCTGTAAAAGTGAAATTGGCAAGGCCACCGACAGCATTGGCTAGTGCCTGGTATGTCTTACTCGGTCTAATACCAGTTTAGTCATTTTGTTGTATTAGGTCCTTCACAGCATACTTAGTTGGTAGTTTGCTAGGAACATGCCGAATAGATTTGGATTAAGCAGCTGTATATGGGATAACTCTAAATGAGAAATCCTCTACTGCTAGTCATATTGTCTAATGCTACACAACAACTGGGTTCACAGTTTGTAGAAAACAGTGTTTTCCTTCTCTTGGGTACCTTTACAAGAGATGTGCAGTAGCAATCTTTATTACAATATAAAGCCTAATTAACAAGTATCTTTTAACCATTTTTGTCTCCCAAACGGTGGTTTTTTTAACAACAAAATCAGTCCTTATTGTATATCGGTGATAATATATGCGCGCATTTTCTAATGTGCCGTAGCACATCCGTTTCTTAGGCTCTAGCTCCTCGTCACCAATGGTTTAGTTTATGACTTGAAAAAAAAAGTGAAAAATAACAATCGAAACTCAACTTCATAGTTACTTATGTAGTAAGGGCTAGTTTCAATATCGGATATAATAACTAAAACACATTATTGTAATGTTGAATGTTAGTTTCATATAATTATAGATGTTATATATCTTTAATTTTGGATGTAACTTGTAAAATTTATGAATGATATAAGCATGAACTTACAAATGTCATACATATAAATAAAGTGTGAAAATTTACAGTACATTTATTTTTATAGTATAATTATAATTACATATAAAAATACACATAAAAATTTTAAATTAACATACCACTATATCTCATCATATCTAAGTATGATTTTTTATATTTTCAAAAACTAGTTAACTGTGAATAATTTTATCAAATGAGTCTGTTTGTTCTTCATAAATACCATGTTAAGATTAAATTCAAATGTCACACTATCTAAAAGAATAACTACCATCGCGAATTTCTCTAGCCTACCCCAACCGAAATCAAACTAAAAAAGTTTCAATCATGGAGACCAAGTAGCATGCACATGTTTGCTCGACACATGTAACATCCTCCATTCCAAAGCCCATTTCACTGTCTCTAAAAGAATTGAGGCATCAAGCTTATTAATTGTGCTTCCAATTGCTCTAAAATTGTGATTTTTATTTCTTGATCTTGACGATGTTTATAATTACTTCAACTCCCTCCAATTTAAGGAGATGAATCAATAAATTAGTGGTTACAAAAGAAAATAAATTAAAATTAATGTCAACTAAAATATATTATTATGATTAGTCTAATAATATATATGAAAATTAAATTATAAAAGGTATCATTAATATATGATATAGTTACATCTTAATAATTAAGGATATATTATCATGATTAACATGTGGACTGTATAATGTGTGATACATTGTGTGATAAGCGAATGACATAAAAAAAAATCAATATGTAAAAAGATTATACAAATAAAGTCAATTTTAAAAATTTTTGGCTGGCTGAATTATTTTAGTTTCCAAATTTTTTTTCGTAACTTGTAAAATGGATAAAAAATATCTATTTTTCACAACCTGCAAAAAACATTCTAAACCAATAATTATATTTTATAACCTATCAATTGTGTCAAGTCTCATTAATTAGGTATCAGTATGCAATTTTTTCACAAATTATAAAAAGGAATACATAGATATACTAGTATGGAAAAGTATATGAACCAACTAATAAAATTATTAAAATTTGAGAATATTTTTAAAATTTTTTAAAAATTTGTGAAGACAAGGAATACTTTAATTATTCTTTTATCCGAGTTTCGCATCTACTAAACAAGAAAAACTACCTTAGCCGAAATCACTCACCCCACAATTCACTAATTCAAAGTGCTATTAAGTAATTTCCTAAACTCTTCATGTCCTTGGGTTTGGTCATTTGTGCATGATAAAGGGTATAATAGTCAAAATATAAATGTGTGCTAGACTGTTCGCGTGCTCATAGTGCGGTATCCATCTTATAACAACTCTAGCCACATCTTTTAATTAAACAATTTTAACCCAAATAATTTTTTTTTAAATGGACAAACATGATATGTTATTTATTGGTGTGAATAAGTCAAATATTTTTTTATTATGAATCTAAAAAAAATCTGAAGATCAGATTTTATAGCAACATTTTACAAATCTACAATTCTGAACTTTAGATCTGTAATTTTAAAATAATAAAACAGTTATTAACACAAATTGACTCTCATATTTATAATTTAAAAAATATATATATAAACATAAATTTCATCCTCTAATTTTTATTCTCAAATTTGACTTTTAAATTTTTCTACTTCTCTTTCACATTTTATAATACATCTATCATTTTCATTATACAACAAAACACATATTCATTTTTAATATTAAAAATAAAAAATAAACATATTACGAAGATATACTAAATATTAATTATTAATTAATTATTTATTTATATAAAATATATATTAAAATATATCATATATATAAAAATATAAAAAATAAATATATATAAAAATATATAAATATGTGATAACTAATTCGATAATTAATTTTTAATATGTAAATAGGATGTTTAACTTCCACATTTGTAAGTTTGGTTAGTGTTCCAAGGGTTACCTGAAATTGTAGGTCGATTTCGGACGAGATCTTCTGTGCTGGTCGGAGTCAACATGTTCGGCAGGTGTATAGTGGTCGGAGCTGGTGTGTCTGACTTGTGGAATTGAGAATGCTGCTGATTCCTTGTCACCAAAGGGTGGGGGTACCTGCAAGGGACTCCGATGCTTAAGTTAGCACGGGTATTAAACAGGTATTGAGTAGAATCAAAGTATGAGTTATACCTGGGTGCTCTAGTGTATTTATAATGGTGAGGAGTGACCTTCTGTGGATAAGATAAGTTAGTTATTATCTTATCTTATCTTTATCTTCAAGTGAGTTTATCTTATCTTCAAGGGAACCGCCCTTCTCTCTGTAGGCTTGGGCTGCCTTAGGATTTGGGGCGTGTTCCTCTATTTGGGCCCTTCTTTGGGCTTTCCTGGTGACTTGGCCGAGCTCTTAATAAAGAGGTCGGGTTGTCCTGACCTGAAGAGGTCGATCGCTTTGTTTGTCGAACATCTCGGGTCGGACAGCTTGACCCAGGGAATGAACAGTGCCCCTGCTTAAGCTCGGTCTTCTTTTTTGAGGTTGAGTCCTTGACTTCGGTCCTTTTTTGGTGAAGCCGAACTCAAGCATCTTGTCGATTCCTTTGTAGCAGTTTTTGAATGTAGAACGTTTCCTCTAAAAGCACACGCTTTTATATCGGCGCTTTGGGAACATGCGAGGGTTTAATGCTTTCATTAATTTTAGCATTAATTGCCCCGTTTCCCTTTGACTTTTTACTTTGATTTTGAAAACCCAGAAACGGTTTTTCTCCTTCGCCCTTTTCGTAACTTCTTTTCTCCGCTCCTTTCGCTCTCTGTTTTTCGTCTGCGCTTCTACTTTCTTGTGTTGCGGCGTCGCTTGGCGTTTTTTCTGGAGCTTCTGTTTTCGCCCGGAGTTTTGCAGTTTCGCGTTTCTCCCTGCGACATTGCTCTTGTTCGCGTTCTTTCTTTTGCTTGTGAGAGGGCGTTTCCAGATTTCGTCTTCCATCTTCAATTTCTTTGAAGCTTGCCGCTCTTTCAGGTTGGTACTAGCTTTCTTGCTTCTTTCGTAGCTTCGTCTACAGTTTTTAGGTGAAGCTTTGATTTTGCATGTTTGAAAGTTTGAATCTTTTCGTGGTCTTGTATTTGCTTGTCACTGTAACATGTTTTTCCTGTCTTTCTTTTATGCATTCTTTTGGCATTTCTGTCGAGGCTTTCTAGGGTTTTATTGTTGCTTCTGGTTGTTTCCTGTCTTCGATGATTTCTACTTGGCGTGCTTTGATTTTTGGGAATGCTTTTTGCTTGGTAGACTGTAATGACTTTTTGTGTTTTTCTTTGATGAAAAATGTTTGCTGTTTTGAATTCTTTCTGAGAAATGCTGGGGTGCAAGCTATAGATCTTGCCTGGAAACCTTGCTTTGTTACTTCCTCCAAAGGATGCCCCAGGACTTTGGTTTGAGTCGTGGGGTTTTCCTTTTCTTGTTTCTTCGCCTGTATCGTATTGACCGAGTTGTTTTTTCCCTTTGTCCGGGATGTTTTTAGTAACCCCATCTTCTTTTCTTACTTGTAGGATTAGTTGGCCTCATGTCTTCTCACAATAACATTGTAGAAATGTCTTCCAGAGTTCCCGAGGGGATGTCCGATTGGCTGGACTCCCTTGTTTTGTTGTGTGTTTCTGTTGTGGATGTTGAATTTTGCACAGAGCTGAGGAAGCGCCATAGGATTTGTGGTAACAATGCCTGTGAGGAGGATTACGAGCTTGTTGCTCCTGATTCTGATGAGAGAGTTTGTTTTCCGACTTCCATTGAGAGGAAGCGTCCCTTTTTCTATGCCTACGAATACTTCTTCAGTCAGTTGAACGTTACTTTTCCTTTTACTGCTTTCGAGACCGACCTGTTGTGGTCATGTAATATTGCCCCATCCCAGCTTCACCCAAATTCCTGGGATTTTATTAAAATTTTTCAACTTCTCTGCCGAGAATTAGATGTAACACCCTCTCAGACTATTTTCCTTTATTTGTTTGTTTCCGCCAAGCCTGGCAGTTCTTCAAAAAAGAAAGCTTCCTGGGTTTCCTTCAAGTCCGCCCAGGGCCATAAAGTTTTTGCTATGTATGATGAGTCCTTTAAGGACTTCAAGAATTACTTCTTTAAGGTTCGTGCTGTCGAGGGGGCCCGCCCCTTTTTTCTTGATGAAAATGATGAGCCTTCTTTCTCTCTAGAGTGGCAGAGGGATGTGAGAGTGTCTCGCTATACCTGGGAGATGCTTGATGATGTTGAGCGTGCCTTTGTTGTTGTTCTTGAGGATCTATGGGGGAAACCACCCCATCTTGATACAAAAAGGTTTTTGAATGACCCGTCCTTGGTTCAGACTGTTTTGGGTACTTGTCTGATTTGTTTCTATACTTGTTTCTTAATTTTTCCTTCCTCTTATTGAGATTGTAACTCTTTGCTATGGCTGATTCTGTATTTGTAGTGATGTCAAAGAATAATGACCCCATGAGGGCCTTTAAAAAGGCGAAGAAGGCAACTGCTGCTCTGAACATCTTGGCCAAGGTGGCCAAAGAGGGATCTTCTCAGGCCCCCGTGAGGCCTCCTGTGCCGAGTTCTCCCGGGCCGAGGAAAGCAATTCCTACTCCTCGGTTTCGTCAGGTCGATCCTCCACAGACTTCTGCCGCTGCTTCTGGTGCTCCTTCTAGTAAGAAGCAAAAAACAACTGAGCCTTTCAACCTTGATGCTCCCAACGTTGATCCGATCGAGTTTGTAGATCAACAAATCGGTCCTTATGGTGCCCTTTCTATGGATGACGTATCACTTCTTCATCATTTTGATTATGTAACTCGAAGTGGTATTAAGTTGGCACACATGGGAGCGGCCCTGTATCGAACTGCTCAAAGTCTTCCTCTTCATGCCACCAAAGCTTTTATGGAGGAGGCCAAATGAGAGTTTGATCAGATAAAAGGCTTGAAGGAAGAGCTCGAAGTGAAGGTGGCCAAGTTGGAAAAAGATCTGGCGAATGAGAAGCGAGTTCCCTCTCTTTGGCTGCCTCTGTGAGGCTGGCTGAGCACATGGCACTGAGGCATAAGGATAGCTATGTCACATCTTATCGGGAGGAAATGCGTCTGAAGGAGGAGTTGGAGAACATCCGAGCTGATTAATCCGAGCTTCAAGGTCATCTTGTTGACAGTGTAACTGCTGCTTACGAGAACCTGAAGGAGCAGGTTCGAGTTATTGCTCCTGAGGCCGACCTTACTCTCTTCAGCCTGGACAATGTTGTGAGGGATGGTAAGATTGTCCCTGATGACCAGGATGATGATGATGCTTACCCTCCCCCAGTGCCTTCTGTCAAAGTGTCGACCTCCTCGGTTCCTCCCGTTACATCTGATCCGGATTGCCAGATTCTGAACCGGGATGATGGAACTGTAGATGCTGTGCCTATTCAGACTTACCCTCCTTCTCCCCGTACTGATGCTGCCGGGAAGGCTCCAGATCTTGGTTGACCTCCTTTTTTAAGTATTTGTGTAAATAGCCCAGTTCGTGGGCTTTGAACTCTTTTTCGTAAATGATGTTTTGTTGACTGTTGATACTCCAGTTGCTACTTTTAGCAACTTTATTTTGAAAAACAAAATGGTTTCTCTTGCTCTTGGGGTTGGCTTCAAGTGGCCTGTTGAGTCTTTGTTTTATGGTAACTGCGATATGCTTGCTTGCAGCTTTCTTTAGCATTTACCTGGAATTTTCAGAGTTGTTTTTTATCCATCCTCTTTTGATTGCTTTTGTGGCAAGGTCGAGGTCTATCGGGTCGAGTTATCTCCCCTCTGTTGGTTGATTTTCTCAATTGATCTTTTTTGAGCAACCCCTTGGGATTACTTTTTATAACTTTTTGTAGCTTTAGTACGACTTCTTCATGTTGGTCCCCGTTTCGTTACTAGGTGATCCTTTTTCTTAGATCTTGTTCAGATCTCTTTTGAGGTTTTACCTTTTGTAACTTTATCTTTTTCGGGCCGACTTCGTCATGTCGGACGTCGTTGAGTTACTCGATAATCCTCTTTCTTGGACCTTTGTTCAGGTCTTTTTCAGGGATTTATCTTGTTTTGTAGGAGTCGATCTCTTCTAAGTTATTTTTGTAATCCTCTTTCTTGGACCTTTGTTAGGTCTCTTTCAGGGATTACTTTTACAACTTGTCTTGTAGGAGACCGACTTCGTTAGGCCGATCTTTTCTAAGTTGTTTTTGTAATCCTCTTTCTTGGACCTTTGTTAGGTCTCTTTCAGGGATTACTTTTACAACTTGTCTTGTAGGAGACTGACTTCGTTAGGTCTATCCCTTCTAAGTTGTTTTTGTAATCCTCTTTCTTGGACCTTTGTTAGGTCTCTTTCAAGGGTTACTTTTACAACTTGTCTTGTAGGAGACCGACTTCATTAGGTCGATCTTTTCTAAGTTGTTTTTGTAATCCTCTTTCTTGGACCTTTGTTAGGTCTCTTTCAGGGATTACTTTTACAACTTGTCTTGTAGGAGACCGACTTCGTTAGGTCGATCTCTTCTAAGTTGTTTTTGTAATCCTCTTTCTTGGACCTTTGTTAGGTCTCTTTCAGGGATTACTTTTACAACTTGTCTTGTAGGAGACCGACTTCGTTAGGTCAATCTCTTCTAAGTTATAGCAATTCCTCTTTAATAGGGTTGGCCATACCTCTTTCCAGGGATTTGATGATAACTTGGCTTGACTTGGTCCGACTTTTTAGTGTCGGCCAGTCTTTTTAAGTTATTATATAGCAATCCATAAGACCTCGTCAGGTTCTTTTTGGGATCACTTTCGATAACTTCTTGCATTATTCTGTGTTCATCTTTGCCGATTTGTAGATGGTGGTTTCTGTCCTGGTTTAATCGACCTTTAGGTGAATTGCGTTTTCACCTTTGTCGGTCGGTCATTCCTATCGAGATCGTACAGTGAATCTGTTCTTCACTTTCTGTTCGATCCGTTGCTTTATAATCGAACGATGAATGCTTCATATTAATGCGTCTTGGGAATTTGTAGAATATCTGAAATGTATTTTATTTAAAGAAAGTGCAAATATATACAGGCGGGAGTTTTTCATACCCTTAAGTCGGATTAAATCTCAATCTTGACGCCTCATTAAAAAACCTTTTCAGGAAAAAAAGTGCATCTTGTGATGAGATCTTTTACCTTTCCTAACTATAGTACCTTCTTAGGTTACAGGCGTGCCATGATCTGGGGAGTTCTCATCCCTCGAGTTCGGACAGTCTGTAGTAGCCCTTCCCAAGTACTTCTGTGACTCGGTAGGGTCCTTTCCAGTTGGCTGCCAGCTTTCCTTCTCCGGGTCGAGTTGTTCCAATATCATTTTGGATTAATATGAGATCATTCTCAGTGAAACCTCTTGGCACTACCTTTTGATTATATCTGGAAGCCATTCGCTGGTTTAGTGCTTCTTATCTGATCCGAGCTTTTTCTTGGATTTTCGGAAGTAGGTTGAGCTCTTCTCTTTGAAGTTGAGAATTGGTTTGTTCATTGTAGCGGACTACTCGGGGAGACCCTTCCTCGACTTCTATTGGTATCATTGCCTCCACTCCGTATGCTAATGGAAATGGTGATTCGTTCGTAGTAGAATAGGGGGTTGTTCGATACGCCCATAGGACTTGTGGAAGTTCCTCGACCCAAGCCCCCTTTGCTTCTTGCAGTCTTCGTTTCAACTCAGCCAATATGACTTTGTTGGCTACTTCGGCTTGTCCATTGGCTTGGGGATGCTCGACGGAGGTGAACTGGTGTTTTATATTCAAGTCGGCCACTAGTTTTCTGAAGCCTGCATCTGTGAATTGGGTGCCATTGTCTGTGGTAATGGAGTATGGGACCCCGAACCTTGTAACGATGTTCCTATATAGGAATTTCTGGCTTCTTTGAGCAGTGGCGTTGGCTAGGGGTTCTGCCTCGATCCATTTCGTGAAATAGTCTACCCTTACTATGAGGAATTTTACTTGTCCCGATCCCTGTGGAAAGGGTTCGAAAAGATCGAGTCCCTATTTTGCAAATGGCCAGGGTGAGGTCACGCTGATGAGTTTTTTCGGCGGGACGATGTGAAAGTTGGCATGCTTCTGACATGGTGGAGATGTCTTTACAAATTCTATAGCTTCCCTTTGTAGAGTTGGCCAATAGAATCCCACCTGGAGTACCTTTTTGGTGAGAGCTTACGCTCCAAGATGATTGCCACAAATGCCGCTGTGTACTTTCTCCAAGACTTCCTTTGTGTTGGAAGTCGGTACGCACTTTAACAATGGTATTGAGATCCCTCTTTTGTACAGTGTGTTGTTTATGATAGTGTAGTACTGTGCCTTCCTTTTTAACCTCTTTGCCTATTTTTCATCTGTAGGGAGAGTTTCTGTTTTGAGGTAATTAATTATGGGAGTCATCCACCCTTGATCCCGACCTATTATGGCTAGGACTTTTTCTTCTTCCAATATTGATGGGTTCTGCAGTGCTTCCTGGATGAGGCTTCTATTGTTGCCCCCTGGTTTGGTGCTGGCTAGTTTTGAGAGTGCGTCAGCTCGGGCGTTCTGCTCGCGGGGTATGTGGCAGATCCTATATTCCCCGAGTTGTCCGAACTGTTTCTTGGTTTTATCCAAATATTTTTTCATAGTAGGATCTTTGGCTTGGTAGCTCCCTGTTATTTGTGAGGTAACGACTTGTGAGTCGCTGTAGATGTTGAGTTTCTGAGCTCCAGCTTCTCTAACCAGCTAATAACGCTTCGTATTCCGCCTGGTTGTTTGAGGCCGGGAATCCGAATTTGAGGGAAAGCTCAAGTTGGGTTCCTTGGTTGCTTTCGATTATCACACCTGCACCACTTCTGGCTTTATTCGAGGAACCGTCCACGTATATATTCCACTCTATGGGGATCTCCGGGGTGTCTGTGAATTCTGCAATGAAGTCAGCTAGGTATTGTGATTTGATGGTTGTCTGCGCTTCGTATTGGAGGTCGAACTCGGACAACTCGATTGCCCATTGTAGGATTCTTCCTGCTAGATCTATTTTCTGCAATATCCCCTTTATGGGCTGGTTGGTCCGAACCTTAATGGTATGCGCTTGGAAATATGGGCGAAGTCGTCGGGATGTGAGTATGAGAGCGTAGGCAAACTTCTCTATTTTCTGGTAGTTCAGCTCTGACCCCTGCAGTGCTTTACTAATGAAGTAGACGGGTTGTTGCCCACCCTCGTCTTCTCTAATTAGTGCTGAGGCTATTGCTCGACTTCCTACTGCGAGGTACAATATGAGTGGTTCCCCTTCTCGTGGTCGAGATAGGATAGGTGGTCGTCCCAAGAATTCTTTGAAGTCTTGGAAGGCTTGTTCACATTTTGTTGTCCACTCAAAGTTCTTTCCCTTCCTTAAAGTAGCGTAAAAAGGGAGGGATCTTATCGCTGACCCTGCTAGGAATCTGGATAAGGCTGCCAGTCTCCCATTGAGTTGTTGTACCTCTTTGACGCAGGTTGGGCTCTTCATGTTGAGTATGGCCTGGCATTTATCTGGATTTGCCTCGATTCCTCTTTGTGTGAGCATAAAGCCCAAGAACTTACCGGCTTCCACCGCAAAGGTGCATTTAGCCGGGTTAAGTCGCATGCCATGCTTCCGTATGGTGTCGAATACTTGAACCAAGTCAGACAGTAATGTTTCTTCACTTTGTGTCTTTATCAACATGTCATCCACGTAGACTTCCATGATTTTTCCGATGTGGTCTGAGAAGACCTTATTCATTAGCCTTTGATAAGTAGCTCCCGCGTTCTTAAGGCCGAAAGGCATTACGATGTAACAATAGTTTGCTTTGGGTGTTAGAAACGAGGTTTTTTCTTGATCCGGTGGATACATTGGGATCTGGTTGTATCCCGATTATGCGTCCATAAACGAGAGATACTTATATCCCGATGAGGCATCTACTAGAGCGTCGATGCTTGGTAGTGGATAAGGGTCTTTTAGGCAGGCTTTGTTGAGGTCGGTGTAGTCGGTGCACATTCGCCACTTCCCATTTAACTTTCTCACCAAGACGACGTTTGCTACCCATAGTGGGTACTTAACTTCTCTTATGAACCCTGCCTCTAATAGTGCTTGCACCTGTTATGCTACAGCCTGAGACCGTTCTGGCCCGAGTTTTCTTCGTCTTTGTTGTACCGGCCGGGATCCCGGATAGACTGCCAACTTGTGGCTCATCAGTTCGGGATCTATGCCTGGCATGTCGGCAGCTTTCCATGCGAAGAGATCAACATTATCTCGTAGGAACTGTATGAGTGATTCCTTTGCGTCTCCTTTCAGGATCGTGCCAATATTAGTTGTCTTATCCAAGGTGTCTCCGATCTGAACTTTCTCTACTTCACCTTCGGGCTGTGGACGAAGTTCTTCTCGTCTCTGAATTCTACCAAGTTTGATTGTGTGGAACTCTCCTCCTTCGCCTCTAAGGTTTAGACTTTCGTTATAATAGCGACGCACCATCTTTTGATCTACTTTTATTGTAGCTATCCCTTCTGCAGTTGGGAATTTCATACATAGATGTGGAGTTGAAACTATTGCGCCGAGTTGGTTTAACGTCGTCCGACCTATTAAGGCATTGTAGGCTGAGCTTACGTCGACCACGATGTCGTCTATCTTAAGTGTTCCGGACTGGTTCCCCTTTCCAAAAGTTGTATGTAGCGATACGTATCCCAGTGGTTGTACTGGGGTATCCCCAAGTCTGAACAGGCTGTTCGGATATGCTCTTAGCTCTTTTTCTTCTAAGCCGAGCTTGTCGAAGGCAGTTTTGAATAAGATGACGGTGGAGCTTCCTTGATCAATTAATGTACGGTGGAGGTTGGCGTTTGCCGGTATGATAGTGATGACCATGGGGTCGTCGTGTCCCGAGATGATTCCAGATGCGTCTTCTCTGGTAAACGTGATTGCTGGGATGTTTGGCGCCTTCTTCTTTCCTTCAACATGGTATACTTCTTTGAGGTGTCGCTTGTGGGATGATTTGGAGATTCCTCCTCCCGCAAATCCGCCGTGTATCACGTGGACGTGTCTCTCTGGTGTGCGAGGTGATCGTTCAGACCGTCCGACATCTTCATCCCTTCTTCTTTTCCTTGGCTCTTCGTCCCGGTTGGCCAAAAACCGATCTAGTTTTCCTTCTCTTACTAATTTTTCTATGACGTTTTTCAAGTCAAAGCATTCGTTGGTGGAATGTCCTCGAATTCGATGATACTCACAGTATTCGTTCTGATTCCCTCCTCCTCTTTTGCCTTTGAGTGGCCGAGCTGGGGGTATTTTTTCTGTATGGCAGACTTCTTTGTAAACATCTGCCAAGGATACCCTGAGAGGGGTGTAGTTATGATATTTTTTATTTTCTCCCCGGAGCGATCTTCCTTTTTCTTGGATTCTTTATCTTTATCTCGGTAGGCAGAACCGAACCTCGAGGCTTCCCCAAGTCGAGAATTCTCCTCCATGTTGATGTACTTCTGTGCCCGTTCTTGTACTTCGTCCAGGGATGTAGGGTACTTCTTTGATATAGATTGGCTAAACGGTCCTTCTCATAGGCCATTTATGAGGCCCATAATGGCAGCTTCTGTTGGTAGACTTTGTATGTCCATGCATGTTTTGTTGAATCCTTCCATGTAGTTACGAAGACTCTCCCGATCTCTTTGCTTGATTTCTAGTAGGCTTGGTGCGTGTTTAGCCTTGTCTTTTTGTATGAAAAATCTGGCCAGGAACCTTTTGGCCAGGTCGTCGAAGCTCGAGATGGACTTTGGAGGTAGGTTGTCGAACCATCTAATGGCTGTTTTGGTAAGAGTTGTTGGAAAGGCTTTGCAGCAAACTGCATCCGAGGCGTCAGTGAGGTACATTCTACTTCTGAAATTGCTGAGATGATGGTTGGGGTCCGAGGTGCCGTCATACAGAGTCATATCCGGAAGTTTGAAGTCCTTTGGGATTTTGGTCTTCATAATTTCCCTGGTGAATGGATCTTGATCCTTGCGAGGGCTGTCCTCTGGAGTGGATCGAGGAGCTTTAGTTTTGAGATCGGCTTCGAGTTTTAGAAGCTTATCTTCTAATTCTTAGCGTCGCCTTATCTCTCGATGTAGATCCTCTTCTTTTGCACGTTGATGTTGGGCCTCTTTCTCAAGTTGCTTTAATCGATCTTGAAGCGCCTCTATCACCCCTGGATTTGATGAATTTTTGTCCTCGTTGGGCTCCGGAGTATATTTGAGTATATCATCCACGTTCTTGTGCGACGTTCTATCTTCCAAACCTGAATCGTGGTCGTTGTCATGGTCGTCCGCCATGGTGATGGGATGACTTCCAGGTTCCCCGGCAACGGCGCCAATGTTCCGAGGGTTACCTAAAACTGTAGGTCGATTTCGGACGAGATCTTCTGTGCTGGTCGGAGCCGACGTGTCCGGCAGGTGTATAGCGACCAAAGCTGGTGTGTCCGACTTGTGGAATTGAGAATGCTGCTGATCCCTTGTCACCGAAGGGTGGGGGTACCTGCAAGGGACTCCGATGCTTAAGTTAGCAAGGTTATTAAACAGGTATTGAGTAGAATCAGAGTATGAGTTATACCTGGATGCTCCAGTGTATTTATAATGGTGAGGAGTGACCTTCTGTGGATATGATAAGTTAGTTATCTTATCTTATCTTTATCTTCAAGTAAGGTCATCTTATCTTCAAGGGAACCGCCCTTCTCTCTGTAGGCTTGGACTGCCTTAGGATTTGGGGCGTGTTCCTCTATTTGAGCCCTTCTTTGGGCTTTCCTGGTGACTTGGCCGAACTCTTAAGAAAGAGGTCAGGTTGTCCTGACTTGAAGAGGTCGGTCGCTTTGTCTGTCGAACATCCCGGGTCGGACAGCTCGACCCAGGGTATGAACAGTTAGTTTGTACTGTTGTCTTATTAGATTTTTCTAATATTATTTATTATAAATTAATAAAATTAATTATCTATATTTAATTATTTATTGGTTTCATATATAATATATCAAATATTAATCTTTAAATACAATGTTACAATTTGGATCAAGAATTTTAATATGGGAAACAAAGGGGTGTTTTGGCCAGAAATGGAGCAATGGTGTGTTTCACCCAATGATGGATGCAAGCCCAAAACGCAGGGGCGTGTTGCCTGCGACAAGTGGTACGTGTGATAAAGTGGCGCGCCCAGAGCTGGACACGTGGCACCACGCAGGGGCGTGCTGACCTAGCACGCGGGGGCATGATGGTGACGTGTGGAAGCTGGAATGGTCCACGTAGGCAACACGTGGAGGCGTGCTGACCTAGCATGGGGGGACATGTTGGTGATGTGGCGAAGCATGAATGGTACACGAAGGCATCACGGGGGGGGGGGCGAGATGGTGACGTGGCATCACGTGGGGGCGTCATGGACACGTGGCCAAGCTTGATTGGTACACGAGGGCATCAAGTGGGGGCGTGCTGAGTCAGCACGCAGGAGTGTCCTGACACGTGGCAGTACGTGATTGGAGTTCGCAGTGAATGCTACTCTATATATAAGGCCGTGGCTGGGTTCATTTTCATTCTGAGGAAGTGTAAGAGTGTTGTTTGAGTGTGTTTCTGGTGTAATGGAGGATACCACAAAGTTAGTAGCGTATCGCGACGGTGAGATAATACGTAATACTCATGAGGGAGTGAGGTTTGTGTGTCAGAATTCATTTTCGTTTGTGGTTCCATGCACCATGACGTTTATGGAACTTCAGAACGGTCTCTGTCAAAGCATAGAGAACGGTACATTAATGAGAGTGAGCAGAATTCTATACCGGAATCCGGTTATAGTTTTTGGTGGTCTAATACAGTTTGATACCACGCCAGTCACTGACGAAGTGACTATGCGTAATATGTTTCAAATTCACCGGCAGACTCAGATGCGATAGCCACAGATTGAGCTGTATGTTAAGTTTGAAACCGTAGAGGCAGAAGGGATTCAAAATGACTTAGAGGTGGAGGATGATAGAGCTGCAGTGTACGAGAGAATGAGTAGTGACAGCGAAGAGGACTTCAAAGCCACTTATGAAGCCGGTGACGAAGAGCAGGATGGTGATGCGGGAGTTGAGACAGCAGCTGATAATGTAGTGGTTCACCCATCGAGCAGTCAACCGATGAACGTGCCACCTTTTATGCGTGAGTTGGCTCTCGACGCCATGCATGCACCGGAGTTTCCGGAATATTCAAACATGGGTACGTGATGACCGACTAATATGTTTTTTTTTAAATATATACTTTGGATTGATTAATAAACGATGATGGGCACTTTCTGTAGGCGTTGCTGATCCCGAAGACGGAGAGTTCCGGATTGGAATGGAATACAGTTCTAGAAAGTCAGTCGTGGCAGCAATTAGAAGTTACACTATCGCTAGAGGAGTTGACTACGACATGTATGAGTCTGAGCCACAGACGTTCTATGCAAAATGCAAGATGTATGGGCGCGGGTGCGACTGGCTTATCCGAGCCAGCTTGATCCGGAAAAAAGGTTGTTGGGAGATACGCAGATACAACGGTAGGCACACGTGCACGATGGGAGTGATTTCACAGGATCATTCCAAGTTGGACTCGGACACAGTTGCTGAGGCTATAAGGCCATTGGTCAAGACTGACCCGTCCATAAAGGTGAAAACTATAATAGCCGAAGTCCAGTCAAGGTTCAACTATACCATCAGTTACCGAAAGGCTTGGTTGGCAAAGCAGAAGTCCATAGCGAAAGGTTTCGGTGATTGGAAGGAGAGTTACCAAGCCTTGCCGTGGTGGCTCTCGGTTATGGTTCAGAAGATGCCTGGGTCAGTTGTCCAGATAGAAACACGCCCACTCTACAATGGGAATGAAGAGGCGCAAGGGGTAAAAATACTTCATCGCGTATTTTGGAGTTTCAATCCATGCGTTAGGGCATTTAGGCATTGCAAGCCCCTAGTTCAGGTAGACAGAACACACCTATATGGAAAGTACAAAGGTACACTTCTGGTAGCTGTTGCACAGGATGGGAACCAAAACATTGTGCTTATCGCTTTTGCCTTGGTGGAAGGGGAGACAGCTGATGCGTGGCACTTCTTTCTAAGGAATCTGCGAATGCATGTTGTCAGAAAAGATGGTGTGGGTATGATATCAGACCGGCATGAGTCAATTCGAGCAGCAGTAAATCGTTCCGGAGGTGACTGGCAACCTCCAAGAGCATGGTGGATGTTTTGTATAAGGCACATCGGCAGCAACTTCCTACGAGCATTCAAAGTCCCTCACTTGCAAAAGCTTGTGGTCAATATTGGGTATTCAAGAATGGTGGAGGAGTATAACATCAACTATAAGAGGTTGGAAGAGCGAGGCGAGGCATACGCCAGGTGGTGCGATGCCATTGGACTTAGACATTGGGTATTGGCATTCGACGAGGGACATCGATGGGGTCATATGACGACGAACCTTGTCGAGTGCATTAACTCAGTGTTGAAGGATGCTCGTAATCTACCTGTGTTGGCGCTAGTCCGAGCAACGTATTATCGGTTAAATGAACTTTTCACACGGAAGAGTGCTGAGTCTTACGAACGCAAACGTGCTGGATATACTTACTCCGTATTCGCACAACAGCGGATAGAGGCAAGTATGCAACAGGCTGGGAATATAGTTGTGCACCGTTTTGACAGACGGAATGAAGTATTTGAGGTGCACGAAATGACTAGCGGAAAGGTATTAGTCGTCGATCTTGCACGACGTACGTGTGATTGTGGGCACTTTCAGGTGGAACGAATACCATGTCGCCATGTTATTGCTTGCTGTGCTAACCAGCGAATCGATTGGCACGTGTATGTGCATGACATGTACAAGATGACAGAGGTCCGTAAGGTATATAGATTCGAGTTCTCACCGTTAGGTGATGCCGAGACATGGCCTGCATATGAGGGACCCACATTGGTCGCTAATCTCGCCTTGAGGCGAACGTCGAAAGGTCGCCCAAAATTGACCAAATACTTGAACGAAATGGACTCACGCGACATGCGTGGTCCTCGGATATGCCGTCTTTGTGGTGCTCAAGGACATAGTCGGAGTCGATGTCCTCAGCGTGCTGGATCGAGTGGTGGGGGGGAATGACTTTTATTTTCAGTGTGATTGTATCTTTGAATTTGCATTTTTATAATAGATTTTCTTTTTTGTCTTAGTTGTGTTCGTAATTTTAAATTTGAGGTTATCCATTGATGTTTAAGACCATGATAATGTTAACATTTACTGCCTTACTGAAGCAAACATACAAATTTTTAACTACTAATAACATTGGCCAACATACAGAACATTAAATACGTATTACATTGATACCCTAGTATGAAATCTAAAAACCCCAACCCGATGCTCACTTCTTACGGCCCATCCAGTTCAGTGCCTTACCCATCATGCTTAGACCTGGCTTTGACGGAGTATACCTATCGGGTGGATTTCGCTCCGTCCGTAGGTCATATGGGTGACCGGGAGCTGCGTCACCCATACCTGCAGCGGCCGACCCACCTGCCTCATCCCCAGGTGCCGACCCACCCGCCTCTGCCGGCAGTGCCGACCCACCTGCCTCTGCTGGAGCGGATGCACCGGGGTTGAACTCGTCAACAAGTGTGTATGTCCGCCGAAGGCCAGGAACCCACTATCACACGATGCACCCTCTGACGTGTGGTCGGAAGCAGGACGCTGCAAACCATGGCTCATACCTACTGATGCCCCACGTGGATCAACTGAGGCTGACGGTGAATGCATAGCACTAAAATCTGACCAACCACCCAAACTAGCATTGGCCCAATTTTGTAGTTGCTGATCTCCGTGACCGCCGATGGAGAAGTCAAACCAATCATGACTGACTGGAATCATCAACATCGGCTGAGAGTGCTGTGAATGGTAGCTGTGCTGAGAGTGCTGGGAATGGTGGTTGTGATGAGAGTGATGAGAATGGTGGCTGGACGCACTCCGGTCCTGTGGCTGTGGTGGCTGTGGTGGCTGTGGTACATAATAAGGAGCTGGCTCAAACACTGCAAACTGAGGTGGGACCTGAGGTGCAGGTGGCTGCAGTGCAGCTGGCTGAGGAACATACGCCGTCAATCTCAGCATATGTCCGTATGAGCGCATGTACCAATCCCGATACTCCAGTGTGGGTATGAAATCCCAGGTCGGAAGGGGGTGCAGATCCTGCAGTCGAGCGTTTCGCCTATTGCCCCACTCCTCTATCCAACCCCCATGCAAAACTGTCCAGTCATAAAGCTGCACTCCGCGAAGAGCCATGCAATGCTGGTCCGGTGGAATGACCCTTGGTATTCGCGCGGGGGGGCTGTGCGAACCCAAACTGACGCATAACTCGGTCCGCAGGGTGCCACTCGATACACTCGAATGACAACAACGGAGCAACGATATCACACACATTAAGATGTACATGTAACTCGCCGGGTACGATCATTCCTTCGTACGGCCGCCAGTCAAACTGCCATAGATAATTCCAATGTCATAACTCTAACAGTAATGTATGGAACTAGGATTCATTAGAACCATAAATATTTACCTCCTGCATGTAGTCTATGTCATGCCTAAATGTCTCAACGGTCTTCTCTAACCACGCTGCGCTCCGTTCCGAATGACTCCACCTGAAACATGTGTATTTACGTAAATACCCCTAATTGAAACATGCATAATGAATATAATCTCTGACAAGAACCATAAATATTTACCTCATGGCAACTGGTATCTCAGCAGGTGGAAGGATATGTCTCGGTATAGGCGCAATACACGGCATTCGCTCCCACGCCCAAACAAACAACAGATTAAGAGGGCCATACATCTCCTTCGTATCATATCGTGATGCACGGCATAGTGCTCTGTAAAGATGTGCAAGACATGCTGAACCCCAACTATAAGTATGGATCCGCTCGAAATCGCGAAGCAACGGTAGATACTTCGCATGGGCGTATGCGGTCGACTTATTTGTGAATAGGGTCGACCCTAACAGACAGAAAATCTGACATCTCACATATCTCATTATGGACTCTTCAGTATCCAACGGCTCTTCATCTCTGATACTTCGAACCCAACCAAGCTTTATATAGGATTTCGAATTACGACTGAGCATCGGTTGACGTCCGAATATTGCCATGCTCTGACTCTGAACGAAATCACTACTACTATCAGTCCATCCACTCACAGGTTCTCCATCAATTGGTAACCCAAATATATGTGCGATATCTTCCAATGTCACTGTAACCTCACCCACCGGCAACACAAAAGTGTGAGTCTCCGGCCTCCACCTTTCAACCAGAGCAGCTAACAACGGGTGAAATCCTCTTATCATCCCAATCCTAGATACGTGGTAGAATCCAGTGGCGCGTGAGTAGTTTTCGACCCTCGGATTCCAACTCTGTGATGGATCCAATTTATGCACCAACAAATTTCTGTTAGGCTGCATCAACAAAAATATATTTGTTATATTAGTTATAACTATTCATTTATTAATAAACAAATATTACCATATCTATTTATAAAATGTACGTGATCACTTCAATTAATAATATTATTTACATATTTATTTATTTTAATATTTTATTTATTAAAATTATTAACGTAGACTGCAGTACCATTAACATAGTTAAAATATTTTTTCTGATATTTTAATATTATAAATAACAACTTATATATATTTTTAATATTTATTTATTACTTTAACATTTATATGTTAAACTTTTGAATATGTTCAAAATATGTTATATACATATTTATTTACTTACAGTATATATATTTTTTATTTTATTAGAGTATTATTTTTATATTTTTATCGTAGAGAAATGTTTTTTTTTAAAAAATTTTAGTATATCGTATAGTATATTATAGTATAGTATTGTATAATATAATATTTTATTTTAGTATTTTTATATTAGAAAATTAATTTAAAATTAACAAAAAATAATTATTTAACATATTAAATAACAAAAAATAATAGATAAAATACACAATAAAAATATAATTTACCAACTTACATATATAGGATGATCCAAATAATTTATTATATGTTCCTCCGGAGCATTATAATTACGAACCATTCTTCAAAATAAATACAAAATAATATTTTTTTTTATTGCCTGTTATTTTTTCACCCTATCCACTAACAGCAACACCCTTCCCCTGCAACCCCCTTCTTCCCTCTCACTAACACTCTTTCGAAACACTCTCACAAACTAACCCTTTCTGTCTTGTATATGGAGGTATGGAGGGGAATGCTCTTTATATAGAGCTTGAAGAGGCCACGCTTTGCTGTTTACAGGGGAACTTGTCCCCTGCATGCCAGCACCTGCAGCACGTCCCACCGAGATGAAGGAACATTGGAACTCCGTAACGCCAGCTGCACCTCGCCCCTGCGTGGTGTCAGACGCGTGCATGGTCGCCGCGTCACCTCGCCCCTGCGTGGTGGTGACATGTTGGTCCGCCAGCTCCACCTCGCCCCTGCGTGGTGTCAGAAGCCTGCTTGGTCGCCGCGTCACCTCGCCCCTGCGTGGTGGTGACACGTTGGTCTGCCGCAGGGTCACCACGCCCCTGCGTGTTGACTGGGTATTCCACCACCCGATAAATCACCCCAGCCTCCAATATTCTCCCAAAATACCAATTGCTTTTCCATAATAAAAATAAATTCTGTTACAATTTATTGTAAATAAATTTTAGGAAGTAGGATTTAGGGATTAGAAAGTATAGACTAAATGGAGGATAATTTTTCTTTTAACAATTAACAAAATAAAAATTGAGAAACCAATTTTTTTTAAGAAAAATAAGAGAGGAGAACGAAGAAGAAAAAAAGAAAAAAAAATAACAACAAAGTTAATGAATATTAGTTATATGTTAAAATTATGTTATCTATTCACTAAATTTAAATTTTATTTGTAATATTTGTCAAATAATATTAAATTTAAGAACTAAAAAACTAAATACATGTAAGATTACATAGTTTTAAATGTCATTCTTATGATATATATATATATATATATATATATATATATATATATATATATATATAAAGAATGATTTTTCCATATTTTCTAATATTATATTTTATTTATAAAATGAATTAATAGATATATTAATATCAATTAATTACTAGTGTTAATAATTCAATATCGATCTTTAAATATATATTATGTCTAAAAACATTATATTACTCTCTCTATTCTTAAATAGGTGTCCATTTTTAAATGTACAGTTTGATTAAACATAGTTATATTGATAGAAATTAAAAAATATAAAATATTGCTAATTTAAAATATAACAGAAGAAAAATATTACATTAGTTTACCAATTAAAAAAAAATAAAAACACAACACAAAATACAAATCTACCTGCTGTGTTGTGGACCAAGATATTCTCAATTTCACATTCATTTGTGTCCTGTATTGATCACACTCATTTAATGCTCTGCGGCTCTGCGCCACGTTCTGTAGCTTTCAGCTTTGAGGCCACTATACCCCACAACCGCTACCCAACTTCTTCACACATCTCTATCAGGTTTAAACCTGTTCCTATTTCATGATGCTCTGGGGTATTGACACGTGGACCACCTGATTTTGTCCACGTCATCATCACATTGGGGTTTCTTCCCACGTCCCAATTTCAAACCTCGTATTGTTAATGTCAATATACTGCCCATGGCATACCCGTATCTGTGCATTTGACCACCTTCTCAACGACAGCACTTCCCATACAAAAAGTCTCTTCTTAATATGGAAATACTTCTGTATTTTTTATTTTCTAACAGCGTGTTTATGAGAAGAAAACAGAAATAATATATCATTAGAAAAGAGAAGAAAATATAAGAAAGTGAAAATAATATATCTTTTTGTTTTAATATTAGATAAGTCGAATCATATGGATTAAAAAGAACAAGCTACATAAATAAATTAATTAAATTTTGAATTTATCTAATTATAATTTTTTTTAAATAATAGATATGTTTATAATTTTTTTATTTTGTGTAATGTAACGATTTTTAATTTGCATGTGTAATATACATTACGTGAAAAAATGTGTAAAACAAAAACTGCTAAAGAGTGTAGCAGTTTTTAAAACAACGTGACAATACATAAAATTGTTATAATTCCAGCGATTTATGAAAAAACAACGACTATTTTAATCTGTTGAAAAGTGTCACACTTTATATGAAGCTTGGCTATAAAGCTGCAAGCAGCAAATTCTTTATTTGGTATGAGAGAAAATTTGGTTAGAGACAAAAAATTGTAACTTGAGAGAGAGAGAGGAGGAGGCTGAGAGACAAGTTAGAATTTTTGGAGATGACATATTTAAGAGACTATGACGAATAAAAATCGTTGTACTAACTCAACGGCGTTTAAAATATAAAACTAATATTTAGGATATAGGAAATAGAATATAGAATTCAAGATTTATAGTTTAGTATTTAAAACTTAAAATTTAAAATTTAAGATTTAAAATTTAAAATTTAAACTTAAAATTCAAAAATTACACATTTCTTATTTGTTCTAAAGTACGTTAGTATTTGTTCTATATTTTTATTTAAATAGTTATACTTATTTTTTTACCTTATTAAAATTAAACTTATAAAATATTTAACATCCACTTTTAAGAGAATTAAATTAAATATTTAATTAATGTATATTAATTGAAAATTAACAAGAAATAGATAAGTTTTATTATTTTGAATTTGATTTCCGTTTTTAAGAAAGTCTGATAGTATTTACTATACTGTGAGAAAAAAGTATCTTCGTTCTTTTAAATTAAACAAAATTAGTATCTTTTTTATCAGTAATTTATTGATTAGGTTTTAATACATTAAAAATTTTATGGCTTTTATTCTTACTTCTAAAAGCTTAGATAGATAACAACTAAGTAGTTTTTTCACTGGATTAGAACCTTTTTAGTAATAATTTATGGTTTAGGCTTGTAAGTATTAGAATTTAATTAGGATGTGGTTATTTTTATCACATGATGCAGTCAAGTAGGTATATTTGGAAAGGGCTAATTTGTACCACTTAACTAGGTTGAACAATAATTGGTTTTGGTTGGATGAGCCTATGGTCAGCGCATTCATTGAGAGGTGACATCCTGAGACGCACAGTTTTCACATGCCGTTTGGAGAGGTCACAATCACACTGCAAGACGTGGCATATAAGCTAGCGTTGCCCGTGGATGGGAAGGCTGTTAGTGGGTGCCCCAATAATTTCGAATACTTTATGGAAGATGGCAGACCAGTTTGGGAGTGGTTTCAGGAATTATTCGGCAAGCTACCATCGCTGACTAAGATCAAGTAGATAATGTAACACCCTACCATACAGAGTCTTATGCTTAAGTCATAATTCAGAGATGGCAAGGTATTACGACCTCTAAAATAAAAATTTAGTACGTATAGTAGTATGAATAAATGATTATAACTAGGAGCCTTTGTAGAAAAAGGGGTAAACAAAAATCGCAACTCTAAAGCGCAACACTCCGATCGATAACGTAACGAACAAGGATAACCCAACGCGTGATTATGTATATACAAAGGAGTGTCAAAAATAGGAATATCAAGACTCACAATCCGACTGCGAAGATAACCGGTCCGAGCATAACAATATATACATGTGATAATAATAAGGAAAACCCCAAAGGAAATCCAAAGGGACACAAATACATAAAACCTATTCTCCAAAATCTTTCATAAGAGGAGTCATCACAGTTTGTATTATTTAATGGAGATAAAAGTATCTAAGCAAAACATATAAACCAAAACATAGCCCCAAGAACAAAGGATCTTCGCAAATCTAGAAGTCTCCAGCATGCCTCAGTGGGAAACCTCACGCCCTGCATCTGAAAATCACAAAATCCGCATGGGTGAGAACCAGAGGTCCCCAGCATGGTAACAGCTTCCACATATATAATACATAATAATTGAGGAAAGCGGAAGGCAATCCTAGAACTTCCTCCAGATAATATCAAAGCTTATAAACAAGCTAAACCATAAAGGGCATCTGACTAAAGATACTTCAGTCTAACTAATACTTCCCTTTCCAATTCCTTCAAACCTCCCAACCACCAGCAGGAGTATAAAGTAGCAAACACAGTTATATCAAGCAAGAAATATACAATTAGGAACAAGTAAGGCATTTAGACAATTAGCAAGTAATATGCAGTCAAATAGGCAATCCCAAACAATTCATATAGTATGCATATGATGAATGCCTGTCCCTAGTGGCTGATGATATCATCTTGTCGGTTATAGAGCCAACCCGACAAGTCTTGGTCGCTAACCATTGGACTGTCCCTCTGTCACGCATCCCCAACTCGAGTTATACTCGTTATAAACTTGATCATAATCATGATCTATATCCATCACCCTCACTGGTGAATATTTACGGGGGCGAGCTCATCCGGGTCTTTCACAGTGCCCGGCCACACTTATGACATAGGGTCAACAGAGTATCAAGTCTCAACCTGGAGCACGTGGTGGCTAGCCACTGCTACTACCCAGGAAAACTCGTATCTCAAATAGTGGAAGTGCAAATCACAATTATCAACAATTCAGCATAAACATGCATGAATTCTCATCCATGGATCAACATCCATATCAGCCATCCGGCTCATGGTTCAGTCCAGAACCAGCCAATATTCATATCATACACAGCCATTCCGGCTCATGGTTAAATCCATAACCAGCCAATATTCATAGCATACACAGCTATTCCGGCTCACGGTTCAATCCAGAACCAGCCAATTCATAAACAATTACGGCCCTTCGGCCAATGGCATAACAAGCACTTCCACCACCATCCTCCACATCTCACATAATCATCAATGATCCTCATTGATTATTCATTTTCCCTTGCTTCACTCGCAAGTTACCACGTCCACTAGCTCCTTCTCTCATAGCTAGGCATATCATAATGATTTAAGATATAAGTGGTGAGATCGGAGGCTTAGAAGTATGAAATTTGGCTTTTAAAACTCAAAAATCAACTTTAGGATGAAAACAGGGCCACGCGTACGCGCACTCCATGCGCACGCGTGGATGGCCTCCAAAACTTCATCGACGCGCAAGCGTCATGCACGCTAACGCGTGGATTAAAAATTTGCCAATCGACGCGTACGCGTCAACCACGCGTACGCGTGGGTACTCTCGTGCCCAAGCACAAAGCTGACACAGTTCTGGCACAACTCTCTGGAAAATGGCTGGACATTGGGTGCAGCACAATCGGCGCGCCCGCGCACACCACGCGCACGCGTGGATGGCGCTTTCTGGAAGATCGGCGCGTACGCGCCAGGTGCGCCCACGCGCAAGGGGTCATTCTGCTAAAACTTTTCTAAGTTAAAAGCTGCAGAATTCACAGATTTAAACCCCAATCTTCCGACGGACATAACTTCCTCATTTTAAATCGTTTTTCACCCGTTCTTCGAACGGCATGGACATCCCGGATCCAATTTCATTTCTAAACAGATTTGGTACAAAACAGAGATCCGTAGTCCAAGTTATGTCCCGTCAAAGTATGCCCAAAAACCATGTTTTTCATGCAAAACCACAACATGCCATTTCCAACTCTTTTCAAAATCAATCAAAACATGCCATTTTCATCCTTTTTCTTTGAAATCAATCAAAATATATCAATTTCAACATCAAGCCTCTTCAACTCACACATTGTCACATTACCACAATTTACAAAATCACTATCTCATCATTTTAACCCACTTCACCCAAGTGGCTCAACTCAAACATATTGACATATCATATACTCTTCCTCATGTCAATTCTCAACAACACCAATTCCAATAAATCATCATTGTACACAATCAATATCATACTCACCATCAACATGGTTCAACCCACAATTCAACATGGTTTTGGTTTAGTTATGTTGGGCCAAGGGCCCACTTTGGGTCCGGTTGGCCCGGTTTGGCCCGTTCGGTCCAATCTTGGTCCGAATTCTATAAAATTGGTACCGAAATTCTCGTCTCAATCTCCTCTATCATATTAAGCCATAAAAATCACATTTTGGGCTTTCTAGAATAAATTCTCATTTATAGGTTAATTAGCTATTAATTAACCGGGTTTTACATTCTACCCACCTAATTGGGAATTTTGCCCACAAAATTCGAATGCAATTACCTGAGAAAAAGTGCGGATAATCCGTTCGCATCTCCGACTCAGGTTCCCAAGTGTGTTCCTCAACACCGCCTCGACTCCAAGCCACTTTGACTAATGAAACCTCTTTTCCACGCAACCGTTTGACACTAGTATCATCAATTCTGACCGGAGCCACTGGAAGCGTCAAATCTTCCCTTAACTGAACCGACTCGGGTTCTAACACATGGCTAGCATCAGGAGTGTACTTCTGAAGCTGCGACACGTGAAACACGTCGTGCAGATTCGAAAGATAAGGTGGTAGAGCCATCCGATACGCCACCGGTCCAATCCTCTCCAGGATCTGAAATGGACCAATGTATCGAGAATTCAACTTCTTTGCCTTAATCGCCCTACCTACTCCTGTAGTCGAAGTAACCTTAAGGAAAACATGATCTCCTTCCTCAAATTCTAAGGGCTTTCGCCTCTGATCGGCGTAACTCTTTTGACGACTCTGCGCCGTAAGCATCCTATCACGGATTTTCTTGACTTGTTCAGTAGTCTCAGCTATCATTTCCGGCCCTAACAAGCTTTTCTCTCCAGCTTCATACCAACATAGCGGAGATTGACATTTCCTCCCATACAAGGCCTCATACGGAGCCATTCCGATGCTCGCATGATAACTATTATTGTATGCAAACTCCACTAATGGCATATACCGATCCCAACTCACCGGTTGGTCCAAAACACAAGCTCTCAACATATCCTCTAGTGTTTGGATCGTCCTCTCGGATTGACCATCTGTTTGAGGATGGTAAGCCGTGCTCAAGCTTAATCGGGTTCCAAAAGCTTTCTGAAATGCACCCCAAAACCTTGAAGTGAAACGAGAATATCTATCAGAGATTATAGTAGCAGGTACACCATGAAGTCTCACAATCTCCTTTATGTATAACCGTGCTAGCTCCTCAAGGGTGTAAGTCATCCGAATGGGTAAAAAGCGAGCTGACTTCGTCAGTCGGTCCACAATCACCCAGATAGCATCAAAACCAGCCCTAGTCCTTGGCAGTCCAGACACAAAGTCCATTGCAATACTTTCCCACTTCCATTGCGGAATCTCTAAAGGTTGCAACATCCCGGAAGGTCTTTGATGTTCAATCTTTACCTTTTGACAAGTTAAGCACTTTGATACATATTCCGCCACATCATTCTTCATACCCGGCCACCAAAACATCGCCTTTAAATCATGGTACATATTAGTACTTCTCGGGTGAATGGAGAATCCACTTTTGTGTGCCTCCTTTAAAATATCTTGCCTCAGAGTGCCAACATCCGGCACAATGATCCTACCCTTGAATCTCCATAACCCATCTTTTTCTTCCGACACTCTCCACTGTTTTCCTTGCTCAATAGCCGGTAACACCTTCCATAACGCTTCATCATTTTGATGAGCCTTTAGGAGTTCGGACTTAAAGTCACTTGAGATTTCTAATCGGCTCAAACATAAGGTTTCAGATACTTCTCGAGCACCAATTTTCAGACTCTCGAATCCCTTGAGCAACTTCTCCTCTTGAAGCATCATCCAAGCCGCATATAACGACTTTCGACTTAACGCATCCGTCACTATGTTCGCCTTTCCCGGATGGTAATGCAACTCAAAGTCGTAGTCCTTCAACAATTCCATCCACCTTCTCTGTCTCATATTAAGCTCTTTCTGATCAAAGAGGTACTTCAAGCTCTTATGATCAGAGAAAACTTGGAACTTAACCCCATAGAGGTAATGCCTCCACACCTTCAAGGCAAACACAACCGCAGCGAGTTCCAAATCGTGGATAGGGTAACTAACTTCATGAGGTCTTAACTGTCGTGAGGCATACGACACCACGTTATGATGCTGCATCAGCACGCACCCTAAACCCTTCAATGAGGCATCACAATACACCTTAAATGGCTCATTCGGCTCAGGTAACACTAACACAGGTGCAGTGGTCAACTTTTTCTTCAATGTCTGAAAGCTCTCCTCGCACTCAGGAGTCCAAACAAACGGAGTGTCTTTGCGGGTCAACTTTTTCATTGGCAAAGCTATCTGTGAAAAGCCCTTGATAAACCTTCAGTAATAGCCAGCTAAACCCAGAAAACTCCTTATCTCTGTTACGGTGGTTAGTTGCTTCCAATCCATCACAGCCTCCACCTTAGTTGGATCTACGGCTATTCCCTTCTTACTCACCACATGGCCCAAAAACTTCACCTCACTCTTCCAAAACTCACACTTAGACAGTTTTGCATAGAGTTTCTTCTCCTTTAGAATCTGCAACACGGTCCTCAAGTGTTCCGCATGCTCTTCTTCAGTCTTGGAATAAATCAGTATGTCATCAATGAAGACAACAACGAATTTATCCAGAAACGGACGGAAAACTCTATTCATGTAATCCATGAATACCGCAGGAGCGTTCGTCAACCCAAAAGACATTACAGTGTACTCGTAATGACCATAACGAGTCCTGAAAGTGGTCTTAGGGATATCCTCACCCCTCACCCTTATCTGGTGATAACCGGATCGCAAGTCAATCTTGGAGAAAACTCCAGCTTCTTGTAACTGATCCATGAGATCATCAATTCTCGGCAATGGATACTTATTCTTTATTGTAACCTTGTTCAGCTGCCTGTAATCCACACAGAGCCGCATACTCCCATCCTTCTTCTTCACCAGTAACACTGGAGCACCCCACGGAGAGACACTTGGTCATATAAAATTCTTTTCCAACAAATCCTCTAACTGAGACTTTATCTCGTTCATCTCTAGCGGTGACATCCTATAAGGAGCACTTGAGATTGGTCCCGCCCCAGGCACCAATTCAATAGCAAACTCAACCTCTCGGTTAGGTGAAAACTCATCAATATCATTGGAAAACACTTCCGGAAACTCACACACAACCGGAATCTGCTCCAACCTTTGATCATCACCCGAAACACCCGCGGTTAACAACAGGATACCCTGACACTCGATTCCAGAACAGTTCACCATCATCGAATTCAAGTAATAACTATTCACCACGACTGGCCCTTCTGTATCTTCCGGCATAAAGTACACCGACTTTGTAGAACAATCAAGCAGGACATGGTTCTTAGATAACCAGTCCAATCCCAAGATAAGATCAAGACCAATCATCGGTAAGCAGACTAAATTATAAATAAAAGCACGCTGCTTGAACCTAAAGGAAACTTCCGGGCATCCTAGCCTAGTTACCATGGCTTCATGGGTAGCATTGTACACTCTTAGATCATAACCTAAAGTTACAATCTTCAGTCCCAACTCATGGGCTTTCTCAAATGCAATGAATGAATGTGATGCTCCCGAATCAAATAAAGCATTTAAAGTTTGACCAGCCATTTCATAATTACCTCGAATGAGTGTCTCAGATCCCTCAGCTCCTACAGCTGAAGTGGTGAACACCTGACCAGTCTGTTGTGCCTTCCCAGCACCTTGTTTCTGGTTCTCAGGACAATTTGCGGCTTTATGCCCCGCCTTTTCACAAGTGTAGCACAAACCCCATCCGGCCTTGCATGGTGCCCCCGGATGGTGACTCCCACATCTAGTACAAGCTTGATCATTCTGAGACTGCTTCCCATACCTTTTTCCTTGGGAGTTGTTGTTGTTGTTGGGCCTCCTAAAAGAGCTTCCCCTCTTGAAAGACGGACCTCTAGGTGCAAAGCTCTTCCCTCAGTTCTGTGAGAATGATCCATTGTGATTCCCTTTCTCAGCGGTTGCCCTCTTCACACACTCTTCAGCAACCCTACACTTGTTTACCAACTCGGAGAAGGTCCTAATCTTCATTGGTCCCACTGAACTGAAAATATCACTCCGGAATCCTCCTTCATACTTAACACACTTCCATTCCTCATATTCCACTGGAGTCCCTTGCCACATACGAGAGAACCTGAACAGCTCCTCAAACTTGTCAGTATACTCTGATATGGACATAGTACCCTGCTTCAGCTGCAGTAACTCAAGTTCCTTAGCTGTCCTAGCAGAAGTCGGAAAGTACTTCTTATAGAACTCTTCTTGGAAAATATTCCAGGTGATATAGTCATTACCCTGCTGTAGAAGACGTCGGATACCTTGCCACCAATGCGACGCTTCACCTGTGAGCATATAGGTAGCAAACTCAACACGCTGCCCTTCAGGCACCACTTGTGCTTGCAGTGCTCGCTCTATAGCCTGAAACCATGTATCAGCCTCAGTCGGACTAGTAGTTCCCTTGAACTTAGGCGGATTAACCTTCAAAAAGTTTGCCAGTGTCATCGGGCCCTGAACTCCACCTCCATCATTACCATGGTTGTTCATCTGTTGACCAAGAGCCTCAGCAGTGGCTTGCATAGCAGCAGCCATGTTCTCCAATGCAGTCATAAAGTTCACCGGGTAATTAGGGTTATTCTCCAGTGCACGAGTGTTAGTACGACCTCTCACACTACCTCTACCGCGTCCACGAGGAGCCATCGGGTTCCTATACATACCAAACAATCGATATTAAGTTGATCAGTCTCAATATCGGAAGTCTAGTACTTCAAAGTCACAAATGCATGCTCATGAACGTTTATGCCAATTATATCAAGCAGATATACTAATAGCACATAACACACACACAGAGAATGCACAGAAGCATAATCAGTCCATCCCTCAGGCTCTACAGGAACGAACTGCTCTGATACCATAATGTAACACCCTACCATACAGAGTCTTATGCTTAAGTCATAATTCAGAGATGGCAAGGTATTATGACCTCTAAAATAAAAATTTAGTACGTATAGTAGTATGAATAAATTATTATAACTAGGAGCCTTTGTAGAAAACGGGGTAAACAAAAATCGCAACTCTAAAGCGCAACACTCCGATCGATAACGTAACGAACAAGGATAACCCAACGCGTGATTATGTATATACAAAGGAGTGTCAAAAACAGGAATATCAAGACTCACAATCCGGCTGCGAAGATAACCGGACCGAGCATAACAATATATACATGTGATAATAATAAGGAAAACCCCAAAGGGACACAAATACATAAAACCTATTCTCCAAAATCTTCCATAAGAGGAGTCATCACAATTTGTATTATTTAATGGTGATAAAAGTATCTAAGCAAAACATATAAACCAAAACATAGCCCCGAGAACAAAGGATCTTCGCAAATCTAGAAGTCTCCAGCATGCCTCAGCGGGAAACCTTACGCCCTACATCTGAAAACCACAAAATCCGCATGGGTGAGAACCAGAGGTCCCCAGCATGGTAATAGCTTCCACATATATAATACATAATAATAGAGGAAAGCCGAAGGCAATCCTAGAACTTCTTCCAGATAATATCAAAGCTTATAAACAAGCTAAACCATAAAGGGCATTTGAATAAAGATACTTCAGTCTAACTAATACTTCCCTTTCCAATTCCTTCAAACCTCCCAACCACCAGCAGGAGTATAAAGTAGCAAACACAGTTATATCAAGCAAGAAATATACAATTAGGAACAAGTAAGGCATTTAGACAATTAGCAAGTAATATGCAGTCAAATAGGCAATCCCAAACAATTCACATAGTATGCATATGATGAATGCCTGTCCCTAGTGGCTGATGATATCATCTTGTCGGTTATAGAGCCAACCCGACAAGTCCTGGTCGCTAACCATTGGACTGTCCCTCTGTCACGCATCCCCAACTCGAGTTATACTCGTTATAAACTTGATCATAATCATGATCTATATCCATCACCCTCACTGGTGAATATTTACGGGTCTTTCACAGTGCCCGGCCACACTTATGACATAGGGTCAACAGAGTATCAAGTCTCAACCTGGAGCACGTGATGGCTAGCCACTGCTACTACCCAGGAAAACTCGTATCTCAGATAGTGGAAGTGCAAATCACAATTATCAATAATTCAGCATAAACATGCATGAATTCTCATCCATGGATCAACATCCATATCAGCCATCCGGCTCACGGTTCAGTCCAGAACCAGCCAATATTCATATCATACACAGCCATTCCGGCTCACGGTTAAATCCATAACCAGCCAATATTCATAGCATACACAGCTATTCTAGCTCACGGTTCAATCCAGAACCAGCGAATTCATAAATGATTACGGCCCTTTGGCCAATGGCATAACAAGCACTTCCACTACCATCCTCCACATCTCACATAATCATCAATGATCCTCATTGATTATTCATTTTCCCTTGCTTCACTCGCAAGTTACCACTAGCTCCTTCTCTCATAGCTAGGCATATCATAATGATTTAAAATATAAGTGGTGAGATCGGAGGCTTAGAAGTATGAAATTTGGCTTTTAAAACTCAAAAATCAACTTTGAGATGAAAACAGGGCCACGCGTACGCGCACGCGTGGATGGCCTCAAAAACTTCATCGACGCGCAAGCGTCATGCACGCTAACGCGTGGATTAAAAATTTGCCAATCGACGCGTACACGTCAACCACGCGTACGCGTGGGTACTCTCGTGCCCAAGCACAAAGCTGGCACAGTTCTGGCACAACTCTCTGAAAAATGGCTGAGCATTGGGTGCAAACCAATTGGCGCGCCTGCGCACACCACGCGCACGCGTGGATGGCGCTTTCTGGAAGATCGGCGCGTATGTGCCAGGTGCGCCCACGCGCAAAGGGTCATTCTGCTAAAAATTTTCTAAGTTAAAAGCTGCAGAATTCACAGATTTAAATCCCAATCTTCCGACGGACATAACTTCCTCATTTTAAATCGTTTTTCACCCGTTCTTTGAACGGCATGGACATCCCGGATCCAATTTCATTTCTAAACAGATTTGGTACAAAACAGAGATTCGTAGTCCAAGTTATGTCCCGTCAAAGTATGCCCAAAAACCATGTTTTTCATGCAAAACCACAACATGCCATTTTCAAACAAGCCATTTCCAACTCTTTTCAAAATCAATCAAAACATGCCATTTTCATCCTTTTTCTTTGAAATCAATCAAAATATATCAATTTCAACATCAAGCCTCTTCAACTCACACATTGTCACATTACCACAATTTACAAAATCACTATCTCATCATTTTAACCCACTTCACCCAAGTGGCTCAACTCAAACATATTGACATATCATATACTCTTCCTCATGCCAATTCTCAACAACACCAATTCCAATAAATCATCATTGTACACAATCAATATCATACTCACCATCAACATGGTTCAACCCACAATTCAACCATAACCAATCATCAAGCATATATCACAACATGCATATTTCTCATACATCATACCATCAAGGCATCATTAATCATCATCACATATATGACCACATCATATATCTCAATCATTCAACAACATCAACCATTCAATGCCTATCTTAGGGCCTCTAGCCTAAGTATTTCCTGCCACATTACATATTAGATACGGGAAATCGAAACAATACCTTAGCCGATTTCCCAAGCTCAACCGAGCACTTCCAAATCACTTATCCACTAGCTCTCAAGGCCTCAACACCTCCAAGACCAGATTTTTCACCACCAAATCCTTTTTCAAGCTTTTCAAAATCACCACTCAAGATCCAATATTCACATATACACAACCTAAGCCACAATCATCATACCCATACACAACATCTCAATACCCAAACATCATAGAACAACAAATTACACTAGGGTTGAGAATCTTACCACACCCAAAGCCCAAGGAGACAAGATTAACCTTCTCCTTCAAGAGAGTTGGGTCCTATAACATCAAAGAGCCCAAAATCTCAACATTTTTGCTCATAAAACTCAAAAACAAGGCTGGAATTTCGAAGAGCAAAACGTGGCTTACCTCAAGATTAATTGTATGGGTTTTGTAGAGCTCTCCGCGGTGAACGCGTGGCCGTAAACAGAGCGGCAATCAGAGCTCTAGATCAAAAGTTATGGTGGTTTGAAGATCAAGTGAGAAATAGAAGTTTGAGAGAGTGTTCTTCCCCCATTCCCTCTACTTTCAGCGTGTTTTTGAGTGTTGTGAGGAGAGAGAGTGCTGAAAACTAGGGTTTTGGTTTAGTTATGTTGGGCCAAGGGCCCACTTTGGGTCCGGTTGGCCCGGTTTGGCCCGTTCGGTCTAATCTTGGTCCGAATTCTATAAAATTGGTACCGAAATTCTCATCTCAATCTCCTCTATCATATTAAGCCATAAAAATCACATTTTGGGCTTTCTAGAATAAATTCTCATTTATAGGTTAATTAGCCATTAATTAACCGGATTTTATAGACAACAGTCAACTTCACATGGTTCCATGAGAAGTTTAGGGTGCTACCAGCCGATGCGAATAAAGATACTGTTCGCATATACGCACATGCGTATATCATGATGCTGTTATCCACTCAACTGTTTAGTGACAAAAGTTCGAATCGAGTTCATATTTGGTGGATGCCATTTGTGGCGAAACTTGATGAGATGGGAACTTATAACTGAGATTCAACTGCATTGGCATGGTTGTATCGATGCATGTGTCGGATGGCCAACAAAAATGTCACCAACTTGGCTGGTCCTCTTCAGCTACTACAGTCTTGGATTTTCTGGCGGTTTCCCACGCTGAGGCTGCATGGGTGTGACAATTTTTCTTTTCCATTGGCATCCAGGTATCGTTCAATGCACTGAGCATCTCGTTTATTTGTTTTAAGTTATTAACATTTTAGATCCTGTATTAAACATTGATTTTACATTATTATCCTTCAAGTGGGCCACCTATTTACCAAAATTTGATGGGAAGGAGCATAGACTTATCTAGTATCGCCTTGCATTAGACTGATTGGGTGGTCGAGATGTAAGTTGATTGTGTGTGGTTGGATGTTTCATTAGTAGTTCACCGGCCTCTCTGCCTATACTATTCTAACATTAGATTTTTTGTTGTCCTTTTAAGATTGTGTGGGAGCCTTATGCTGCGCTTGACATACTTTCCATGGTTCATCCGGAGATACTTACTGAAGAGCATTGTCGGTTATGGCGGGCGGTCACGAACTTGATATATTTTGCCGTGATTGAGTGGCATTACATGCCACAGATGCCAGAGGTCTAGGCTCAAATACCAGAGTACCAGCCACAGATGCCAGAGGTCCAGGCTCACATATCGGAGTACTAGCCTCAGATGCTTGAGGGCTAGTCTCAGATTCTAGGCTACTAGCCCTAGATGTCGGAGGGCTAGTTTCAAATTCTGGGCTACCAGCCATAGTTTGTGGTTGACCTTAATGAGCCTGCAAGTAGTCCATATGACACTTGGTTTAACATGGGAGAGATGCCCTTATTTGCATTTGGAGTGGGTCAGCTAACTGATGTTTTAGTAGATTAGCCTCAGAGAGCTGCTAGAGTGAGGCATCCTGCTCAGTGTGGCATAGGCTCTCATTTACTTGGTGTATTTGGGGACGATGACCATGATGATGGAGATGAACAGTAGCATTATTATGAATGTAGTATTTGTATGACTTTGTATTCCACTTATGTATGTTTATTTATATGACTGTATGACTTTATATGTATTCCGCTTATATATGCTTATCTGTATGACTATTTTTATTTATATTTACGCCTTCTATATTTATAGCTATATGTATGCCTTCTATATTTATAGCAAATGAATGCCTTTTATAGTCACTTTTGTTTACATATATTCTATCTAAAAGGAATCAAATTAACGAAAAACCAAAAGAACACGTTCATATAGCAATACATGAATCCATACATAATTTTTAAACCCGTACAATATTTCATCCTGGTTCAAATAAAGACAAAACGACAATAAAAAGAACAACATAAACTAAAAGAAAGACATCATGACATCTACGCCTCACCTCTAGTCATGGAGCCTCGCTGAGGGCATTTCCTGCGAGTGTGCCCGGGCTGTCTGCAGAGGCCATAATGCTTCGGTCTACTAGGATCAGCCTCTTCCATGGTATTACGAATTCTGGTGGACCTCGGTTGCCCTTCTCTTATACTTCTCATGTTAGGATCAGGAATGATAGTAGGACCGTCATATGGCGGCCAAAGTCCTTCTGGAATAGGCAATGCAAACCTCATTCGATATACATTGAACACCTTAGTCATGCTATAAACATCACCAACATATGTTGCCCGGTTTAGTCGCAATTGAGCACAACATGTGATCGCATGGAAACATGGGTAATTGAGAGCCTGAAAGTAGCCACAGTCGTAGGTATGATCCCTAGGAGAAACTCGATACGCACTCAGCAAGAAGTTATCGGTAAGAGTCGTCTCGGCCATAGTATACTCAGACTGATGCCTATCAAACAGAGTGACAGTGAAGCATCTCAAATCTCTCAAGTGGTGCTTTATTGCTTTCTCCAGCACCTGGCAAAATTGGTGCCCAGTCCCAAATTGCGCCTTTGCCATCTGTCCTCGAATTACAAACAGCTCTGCAAACCGTTCGTATGTGGACTTTACCAACGAAGTGACTGGTAGATTTCTTGTGCCCTTCAAAATAGCCTTAACACACTCAGATATGTTGGTTGTCATGTGGCTAAAGCGTCTGCCACCATCTTAGTACTGGGTTCACTTATCGTATTCCATTATGTTTACCCAATCACACATAACCAAATTTTCAATCCTTATAATATCAAACCAATAGTGAAACTCTGCCTTAGTCTGCGCATAAGCATCATTTACAAGTAGTCTTTTTGCATCCTACCCCTTGAAACTGAGGAAAAAATTAGTTGTAACATGATTGATGGTTATCAGTGGCTAAGGGAAGAGGGGTTGAATCTTAGCCTCCTTTTCTGCTGAATATTACCTTTCATTTTTTCAAGAAATTTAGGAGATATTTTTACTTTTGTCTCATATTGAGTTGAGAGACATTGTTATTTTGTCTCTTGAGTAATAGAAACAAAAGCGAAGTAGAGAAGAAGAAGTAACACCCAGTTGTATCCTGGTTCATCTACTTAGTGCAATGTAGCCTACATGCAGTCTCAATCACAATTATGATGGAATTTTACTAACTTTTCAACACATTACATACACCAATATTTTTCCTAGGATCTATCCAATCCTATTTGGGACAAATACAGATTCTAACCCAATCTGAACTTGACTAAACCTCAATCTAGCTTTTAACAGTAAAGTGCTAACTCAACTTGCAAGAGAATCCCCACATGATCATGAAACAAAACAGAAAGATGTACAAAGAAAATCTGAGACATCTTATGGCTTTTTCTCCTAGTTTAACTCACTGTCTTTTTCCTCTCATTGGCTTTTTCTTACAAACCTCACCTTGTTTTCCTTTTTCAATGAGACTCAGACAGATCAAAACTGAGAAAAATAAAATACTAAATGACCAACATGAAGAAGAAGAACTCAACAAGCTTAAGAAGCTATGAGAACTGAACTCTTTGCTTTGTTCTTACTCTCTTGCCTTCAACCCTTGCCCTTTTACCCTTACTATAGAAGAGTGAATCTTCCAAGGCTGAAGCTAGTTCAAGGTTCATAGTGTCTTCTTCACCTTCACAGAGCATGCAGTGACTTCGTCAGTGAGGAGAAAGAGAGATCTGAATCTGTTGCATGCACCTTACCTCTTTTCTCTCATCCTTTTTCTTCAAGCTTCTTCAATCTTGACTGTAGAGCCTTGCTTTGGCTCCAAGTTTTATTTCTGAGCATGGATCTTTTGCTATTCAGTTTTGACTTTGATTTTTCTATGGTTGCTTGATTAGTGCTTGAGACTTTGTTGATTTCTTCTTGATTCCTTTGTGTAGCACAAATAAGGGAAGTTGCTTTTTGATGAGCTCTGACCGAATGCAACTTGCTACTTGGTTGTAGCCCTTTCTTCTTGCTTAGTTTTGGCAACAACCTTTTTGTTCTTTAACACTCCATAGCTTCTGCACTTTTTTTTTTCTTTCTTTCTTACTTGCTGAGTGATGTCACCAAAGTGAAAAGAGAAAGGAGAGAGAAGAAGGGATTCTTGTCTTTCAATGGAAGCTAAGTGGGATCAAAGTGAGTTGAACTTAGGATTCAAGTTTCTTGAGGTATAGGAGTAGGTAACCGTATGAGGCTTGAAGGTTTTTGGGCTCCTTTTTTTGTTCCCTCATATTTGGTTCATAGACTTGTGATATGGCCTAGCTTTAGTTTTGATGGAATGTAGTATGTGGGCTTGGTTTATTTATTATAGACCAAGATTTGTTTTTGTGTGGTCTTGATGATTAGTTCCTTGGGCCATGTTTATAAAATTCTTTTCCTGCACACAAGCACAACATAATCATATAAACAACTAATAATTCTCTAATAATGTTTATTTATCATTTTAATCAAATATTAGTTTTCCAAACTCAACAATGACAAATGCAAAATGCTCGATATGCATAAGGACATAGCCAACCACTATCAGGTGCCTCTAATGTAGCATTGATGCCATTGTGCCTGTCAGAGATCACCAGAATACCCTCTTGTAGAGTTATATGGTGTCAAAGGTTGGTAAAAAAAAGCCAGAATTCCGCATTTCCCCTTCTACAAATGCAAACACAATTAACAAGATATTCGAGTTTCTATCTTGCACGATAGTCAGAAGCAAAGTTTGCCATACAAGTGAGTACCATCGATGCTGACCAGTGGCTTGCAATGTCGAAATGCCTGCATACAAGGAGAAAATGTCCAGAAAAAACGATGAAAGTACACGGTAGATTCATCGATCTAATCACCAACTTTAACCGGAGAAGTCTTCAACAGTGCAACGATTTCCTCCATAGTGGACTGCACACCAAGGATCTAACGGGACAACTCGCCATAAGACTCTTCCCAATCTCCATAAATCTGTGCTCCTGCCTTCTGCTTTGCCAGCCAAACCTTCATGTAACTAGACCTGAATCCATAGGTTGCTTCTGTAGCTTGCTACAATACCTTTATCATAACTACAGCATCGGCTCTAACCTATGAAATGATCCTCACACAAATGACATGATAATCAAGCTATCGATGATCGCTTGAAATCGATGTAGGCAAGCAAGTGTAAGGTCCGTTGTACCTTCTAACCTCCCAAGTACTCTTTTGTTACCAAAGTATGATGTGAATCAACTACGTGCAACCTTTACCGATCTCCTTGAGTTTTTCATGGTACTTAAGATGATCTGACTCTATTACCCTATACTCAACTTCACAACAGATGCTATAATTCTTTACACTCAACATAGCTTCCTTCTTACTTTGGAAAGATTGGCCAATCTGAAATTCTGTAGGAGTAGTTTCATTATGCAATCCTTGACCCCAAAGGTAGGATCTACGTCTGACTATTAGCCGATGGTTTCCAAGTTTAAGGTTGAGAAATGTGGAGGACATTGCTGTGTACCGGAATTTGATGGGCCATGCTGTGTAGGTGGATTACTCTGAGTATCCTCATCATTGTCTCTAACAATGTTAATAGGCTCTTCGTCCGAATCATCCTCTCACATCGCATTTTTAACTCGATCCGGTTCACCCTCACCTGTAAAATCTGGAATTAGACGAGGTGAACTAGTCATCCCAACTACAATAGATGGAGGATCAACCAACGGACAAGCAGGTGCAGCCATGACATCGAGGTAAAAGCACTCTCAACGTAATCGACTGAGAATTAGGCACTGATGCCCCATAACTATTGACATCATCTTCCAACTTGGCATAAAACTTGTGTATTCTCATTTCCGGAAAACTCCGCCGACAATAAAACAAAACATGCATATCTTGATCGGACCCTATTATAAATGTATCATACTTCGTACCGGTTGACACAATAACAATAGGAATCTTGTAAAACAACTTCTTCACCCACTTTGTCCCACACACCCCGAGCTTTTGCAATATACTAATTTTTAGATCTAACAAGGTATTCGATAACTAGATAAAGACATTTAGTGGTTCCCTATTAGTAAACTTAACACCGTGCCTTTTGCTTTTTTTTTAAAAATTTTTCCAGAGCAATGCACTAGAGTTAGAAAACTTTCCTCACTATCCATTGTAAAAATGACACTGTACTTCTTCACAATTGCCTTCCACTAGTATATATAGAGAATTCACATATACATAATCCGCTACAGGGTGTTAGAGATTACGCTATCCACTATTTCATCAGAAACCAATATACCAATAACAATTTATATGTCGTACATATTCTTCAGAAACCGCTACACCCTCTAGCGGTTTCTGCTTTGCATGTTTTTTAAATTATGTGCAAGTTAAAAACCGTTGCACTCTATAACAATTTTTATAGAATTAAAAAAAGTTACAAACATGTTTGTTGTTTCAAAAAGTTGCAATTGGATAAATTTCAAACTAATTCAATTTATTCATATAACTTGTCCAATTAAAAATTTCATTTTATACCTTATAAATCGTAACAGATTTAGAAATTTTATAAAAAAAATACCAAAAGTTAAAAATACGTATATATAGTCAAATATTGTGTCATATTTAGTGATATTATTTTCTTTTATTATTTTTAATATCATTCATAACTAAAACACCTTTTTAAAAACTCATTTATATCAAAGTTTTTTTTGCATAAAATTATAATTTAATTTTTTATCTTTTATTATTATAAAAAATATAGTATAAATAATATAAATTATTTACTCAAATACTTTTAATATATATTTAAAATAAATTAATAAATAAGATATTAAAATAGATTTGTATTAATAAATAATTAATTTAATATGTTATGATATTAGTATTATAAAAAAATAAATAAACTTTTAAATAACTTAATTTTTATGTATATATTTTTTATTACATTTAATTAGTTGTTATAAGAATTAAAATATTTTTTATATAATAATAGATATAAAGAATTAAGGGAGAAAAAGTAAAAGGTAGAAGGAACAATAAAAATTCAAAATATAAAAAATGAGAATTGAATTCATGCTTGTAGAATTAAAATGCCACACATTATTCATTGGATTAAAAAAAGGGGCAATTTACACAACAAACTGAATGGGATTAAAATTACGCAAATATGTTTAAACAATTTTTGTTATATGTCTATTTTATAATATTTTTAATATAAATCGAATTAATTGGATTCGATTTAGTTACAATAGTAATAAACTGAATCAACTAGATTCGATTTTTTATATATATGTATAATGTAAAAGTATAAAATTGAATAACCTGTTTCGATTTATTATTTTTGCAATATATATACAGTAAATTGAATTAGTTTGATTCGATTTATTATTTATACAACTTATTGACATTTTTTACCTTTAAGTTAATTGTTAGAGTAAAGTATCGTTTTTGTCCCCAATATTTGGGGTAAGTTCTAAAGTTGTCCCTAACGTTTTAATTGTTCTATTTAAGTCCCTAACATTTCAAAATTGACTCAATGTTGTCCTGCCATTAGGGATCCGTTAGCAGAATTGACGGCGGGATAAAATTGAGACGATTTTGAAACATTAAGAACTTAAATAGGACGAAAACGTTAGGGACAAAAACGATACATAGAAATAAATTTTAATTTTATCCTTCAATAATATCAATTTTTTACTATACATAGTATTCAATTATTTTTTAATCACATCTAAGTAAATTACACTTAATCATATTACTTTCATTCTAAATAAATTATTTATTTTTATAATTTTACTCTTAAAGATTTTTAGTTATCATGAAATGTTTGTAGAATGACTAGTATATAAACTTGTGAAAGAGAAAAAAATAATATATATACAATAAAATATAAATTATACCTTTTGTCTCTAATGTATCAAAATTCTTTAAAATTATAAAAAAATAAATTTATTTAAAATGAAAGTAATGTGATTAAGTATAATTTACTTAGATGTAATTAAAAAATAATTGAATACTATGTACAGTAAAAAAATTGATATTATTAAAAGATAAAATTAAATTAAAATTTATTTTTATGTATCGTTTTTGTCCCCAATATTTTCGTCCTATTTAAGTCCTAACGTTTTAAAATTGTCTCAATTTTGTCACACTGTCAATTTTATTAACGGATCCCTAACGGCAGGACAACATTGAATCAATTTTGAAATTTTAGGGATTTAAATAGAACGATTGAAACGTTATGCGCAACTTTAAGACTTACCCCAAATATTGGGGACAAAAATGATACTTTACTCTTAATTGTTATTAATTTTAAAACATAAATGTCAATAAAAAATACCTTCTATTTAGATTTAAATAAAATATCAAAAAAACAAAACGAATAAGAATAAAAATTCAACTTTTGTGTTCTAATTTAAATTCTAGAAAATCTTCATTTTTATAAACTTGTAAATTTAAAATGGAACAATAAACAATTTCTAAAAATTCATTAAAAATTATTCTTTGATTCATTGGTATCTAAAAATTCATTATCAAAATTTTTAATATTAAAAAATTAATATAAAATATAACTCTCTAAAATAATATAAAAGTTAAAACTTTATTCTTTTTTAGAATTAGAAATAACAGATAATTATACAATATAAAATAATCAATTATATTTATACAATATGTAATTTAATTTAAAAAATAATTAAATATCGTATCAATTAAATTTTTATTTAATTTATAAAATTAAATATAAAATTTATATTTTGATAATGACATTATACTCTGAAAAAATCATTTAATTTATTAGTGTAAATTACCCGTTAAAATGACTTTTATTAAAATCTGCACATCCTATAATATATTAGAGAATTTCTAAATTTTCTGAGGGCCCACAGCACCCCACTTGTCCCATCCTCAAATCTGCTCCTGATTATAGGTTAATGATTTTTCTGACTTGGCCTAATTCGTAGAACGGAACCAATACATACTTCTTTTGGTTGAACTAGGTCAAAATCCATAAATTTATAGATTAACACACAAAAAAAACAAAAACAAACAGAAAATAGAATAATTTGATTAGGAAGATTAGCCGTCATTGGATGCTCTAGGAATTCCCATCAAACATCCACAAGTGCTCAAGAAACGACAAGATGAGATGGTATCCTATATTTCTTAAGCATAAAATAAGAGATTTAAGCTTTCCATAAAAAATTATGACCCCGAAACTTGTATTATTACAAAGATTTTTATTTCCAGACAACCATCTAATCAGACTCCATAACTATCAAATAAACGGGATTTTTCGTCCGTTCCCAAACATTGGAACTGAGGTAGCTCAAAAAGTGATTAAAAATATGGCTTAGCTAAGTTGGACATATTATTGTTAATAAAAAATTTTTATTTTTAATTTTATAAATACATAATAAATATACTAAAAATTTAAATTTTATATCATTTCAAAAAAAAATTCTAATTTAATTATTTTAATATGTATATTTCAGATACATGCTAACTAAAAAGAAAAGCTGAATAAGCAAATCCGACACCTCTCATGGTCATGGATGTTGTGCCGTTGATAATGATTAGATATTGCTGGTGGTTGTCATGGTGTTTGAGAGAGGATGATGTTGACGGTGGTGTTTGAGGAAGAAGAGGAAATTGACGGATAAGAGTAAAATGAAAAAAAAAACTAATATTGACCTGATAAATTTTTAATATTTAGAAAAATTTGAAAAATAATAGTATAAAATTCCAAACTTATATAAGATTTGATAACACAATTAATATAAATTAAACATTAAGAGTATTTTTTCAAAACTTATCTTTCATATTAGGATAAAGAATGAAAATTTATTGAATTTTAATTTATTCCTTGTTAAAATGTTAAATAATGTACATTATTTTTATTAGGAGATAAAAAAATTAATTTTATAGAGTATTTATCATAAAAAAGTTTCAATTTTTTAAAATAAATTACAAAAAATTCAAACGTAGACAAAAATTCTAAAAGATAAAACTGGTAAAAGATCTTTGAAAAGATTTTAAAATATTAAAGAAAATAACCAATTATCAAATAGTTCTATGTTTATTACATAAACATTTGTGTTTCTCACATCAATGTTATTTTTAATATTGGAGAAGTGTGTGTTTTATTGTATTACGAGGGTGATGAGGTGCATCACAAAATTGTGGAGGATAATTAAAAAAAAATTTGAGCATTAGATTTGAATACCAAAATTTTAGGATTAGATTTGTATTTATAATTTTTATTTTTCTAAAATTAAAAATTTAAGAATCAACTTTGTGTTTATGAATTTTTTTATTATTTTAAAATAACAAATCTAACCTTTCAATTTATATACTTCTAAAATTTTATTATAAAATTTGACTCTCTTATTTTTTATCTTCATATTAAAAAAATACTTAATTTATCCATAACAATGGATAACATACTATGCTTTTTTTTTATTTCTAAAAAAAATTAGCCACATCTTTTAAATACAATTTAATAGTTTACTCAATTTATTAAAATAAAATATTTTATAAACACAAAATTAACTACAATATATATATATACATTTATGTGTATTTATATATATTATTTTATATATTTTTTAATAAAACAATTAATTATTAGAATAATTATACTTATCATAGTAGAAAAGCATTACATATCATTATGGAATAAGCATACATGTCATATTCAAATAAACAAGCTTTTTTACAATCACATAACTAAAAATCTTTTAGACTTTTACAGCTTAATAATTAAATATAGAGTATATACCTATTTTGGTTCTCAAAAAATTTCCGACCAAAAACTTTAGTCCTCAACTAAAATTAATTATTCGATTAGTCCCTAACAATTAATTCTGTCAGTCACTTAGGTCCTTTACTCTGTCAATTCTAATGGAGGACAAAATAGTCCATGACAACTCTAACAGGGGACAAAATGGTCCCTGATCTCCTTTGTTCGAAAACGACACTGTTCTCTCCCAATTTCCATCATATCTCGCATAACACTAACAGTCTAATATTGTAACTTCAAGCTACACAATGCATACTCTATAACTTTAATGTTCATATATAAGAAAAAAAATTCTCAACTTATTCTCAACCAATTCATACTCCGAAAACTAATGACTATGTCATTCAACTACTTATCGTCTTCGATGGATCCTATGAATCTAGACAGCAAGTCTGATTTGTTAAGACTCGTCGTCGTTGTTGTCATCTCCTTCCTCCTCTCCCCTATCATCTCCATGACACCACATTGTCCACCACTCCGATTGCTTTCTTCAACTTCTTCTCCGAACCAATGTTCAGTAATCGCTTCAGTTTTCATATGAGCGGCAATAACGACATTGCTCGTTCTACTGATAGCTTAGATGCGAGTTGAAGCGGTCTGCCAACTTGGACTCCGGAAAAGAAAGAATGAAGCACTCGGTCTATTTCAAATGAGAATTTGCATATGATGTCGAAGCAGAATCTTCTCATGATGCTCTAATGTCCAACAATCTATATTGCTTGCCGAAGAGTGGAGAAAGACGTGCCCTTGGGGTAGTTATGGAACTTGGTCTTGAGGATGTCGTAGACGTTGTTGGGGTTGGAGGTGATGTTATCGAATACGTGAAAGTGGATGCTTCTAGTGCGTGAAGTGCAGAGGAGGTGGATGTATCAGTTACAAAGATTTAGGAAGCGTGTTGTCTATGACATATTGAGGTAGGTGCGACATGTGTGGCAATTACACCATAGCTTAATCTTGAAGTTAAAGAGGAGGAAGAAAAAAGATGAAAAAGAAGATTGTGAATGTGAAGAAGGAGAGTATGAATATTAGGGTTATGCGAGATATGATAAAAATTAGGGAAGAACAGTATCATTTTTGAATAAACGGATCAGGGATCATTTTGTTCTTTGTTAGAGTTGTCAGGGATCATTTTGTCTCCTGTTAGAGTTGTCATGGATCATTTTGTCTTCCGTTAGAGTTGACGGAGCTAAATATCTAAATATCTAAGTGACTGACAGAATTAATTGTTATGGACTAATCAAATAATTAATTTTAGTTGGTAACTAAAGTGTCTTATTTAAACTTCTTTAAGGACTAAAATGAATATATAGTCTTAAATATATAACCTTGTTAAATACCTTAAAAGACTCATCGGCAAAACTATCAAGAATTATTTTGGAACGGAACAAGTATCCCATTAAAAAATGTGTTGGTAATTGCGGATATGGAGCCTGGGAATGAGGGATATGATGAATCGGGACCGAGGTCGACGATGGCGAGAAATAAGACTACGGACCATGGTCGTGGAAAGTTTGGTTTGTGTTGTGGCATGCGTGGGTGCACTTTTGAAACAATCTAGGACACACGGTTGGCTACCTTTACCCATCCCCTTAAACAAACAATTACCCTTTTGTTTTGGAAGCCCCATACAAATGGCAAGTTTAAATTAAGCTTCTCATACTTGAGTTGGATGCCATACCACATTGTCACCACTTTGGAAACACCTTTGGTACGGAAGCCTTGTCCTTATTCCTTGCGACTGTGCTCTCTCTCCTATATATATATATATATATATATATATATATATATATATATATATATATATATATATATATATATATATATATATATATTTAAAACTATTGAAATTTATTATTTTTTATTATTATTTAACTATTAATTCAATTTTTTAGTCTAATTTATTTACTTTAATAATCCAACAACATATTTTATTCTATACATTTAAACATTAATAACTAATTGATAATCAAAAAATAATAAATTTTAATAGTTCTCTAATATATATATATTAAAGATAATATCATTTTTATTTTAGTAATGTTATTTTTTTTCTATAAACTTATACAAAATACAATATAAAAAAATCAATTGAAGAATAGCATTATTAAATATAAGAGTGACATTATTATTTTATATATAATTATACTAAATGTATATTAAAATCAATCATTAAAATTAAATATTAAAATAAAATATATATTAAAATATAAAAAAATATTAAAAATGAATTTAACTATATATATATATGTTCTATGCTCAACGCTTAATGAAGATAGTTAAGATGTTTGTTTTTTGGGACTGGGATTAAAATTAGGATTGGAGGACTATAACTAAATATTATGTTTGATGATCATAGATTAAAACTAAATTTTCAATTTTGGGATACAAAATTTTAATTTTTTCAGTGTCTAATAATAATTTCTGCTTTGCTTTGTTTTCGTTCATAAACTGCGACAGTGTACAGCGGTTTACCGCAGTTTATGGCTATCCTTTGTTGCTCTTAATCCGCAATTGGTAGCAACAGTTTATAGATTTTTGTTGCCACTCATAATCCGCGACAGAATCTCGCGATTTATATATGAATTCAAAAACTGCGAAATCCTATAACGATTTATATAGAATAGAGTTAAAACAGAAATATAATATATTATAAAATGTTGCATTTGCATAAATTTTTCATCCAATTATATTATACATTTCATTTGCCATATATATATATAAACTTAAAATACTCGATGCTTAATTTGGATAGTTAAAAAATAATTAGGGTATTTTTATTTTTTGGGACTAGGATTAAGACTAAAAAATTATGACTAAATATTGTGTTTGGTGATCAAAAACTAAAGTTAAATTTAAATTTTGGGAGACAAAATTTTAATTTCTTCAGCACCTCTAAAAAGCAAAGATTGAAACTTAAATAATATTTTATTTCAAAAATACTTTAATTTAACTTTTCAAGTTTTAAATCTATACCTCAATATTTATATTTATCTTAAATCAAACATGATACTGAGACATAATTCAATTTTGTGCACTTTACACCAAACACAATATAAAAATTTGATTCAGTTTTTTTCTTTCAATTTCTATTTTTGAATTTTTATCTCTCAATTTCAATCTTTTTTTCAAATACAACATTAATTCAGAAAATTTTTTAAAATAAAATTTAAAAATATATATATGTAAAATTTAGTGATCACTATTCACAAATCACTACCCACAAAAATGAGTATGATTATGAATTTATCATTTTAGAAGAGACATCAACAAAATAAGAAGTAGCGACTTCTTTTACCCTATTATATATGTCTAAAATGTTCATACATATATATATTTTTTGGGTACTACAGCCACAACTTATGAATAATTTTTTTACCAAATCATTTTACAAGAATCGATCTAAAATTTAACTTCAATTTAACTTAGGATATATACAAGATCTTGGGAGATGAAATTTAACTTCAATTTTAGACTGACACAAGTGTGCTGATATATCAATAAAAGAAAGACTTCTTTTAGACTTTTAAGATTTTGAGTTTCTATATCTTTTCTCTGAGTTAAGTGATGATGTTTTTTTTTTTTGTTATTGCTAGCTAATAAATTGCTGCATGCAGGATTTGAATTTTCAATACTTACTTAAGCAGACGAGTGAGATGACCACTCAGTCAACCCAACTTAATTTGTTACGTAATGATGTTAATGGGTCCCAATATCCCATGTTGTAGATAGGGCTGCACACGGATCAGATCGGATCGGATATGGCCTAAAATTCTATCCGACCTGCACTGTATTTATCGGATCGGATCGGATACGATATCCGTAATTTTTTAGGCCGGATCCAATCCGCATACTTGCGGATCGGATCGGATCGGATATCGGATATATCCGCATAATTAAAAAAATTATTTTAAGATTTTGTTTGGCCTTTTTACAAAAAAATATCCAGAAAATTCATTTTTTATCTGTTTAAACCTATTTACTCCTAGAATATTATCAATAATAGTTCTTTTGAATAACAAAAACAAAATAATAACACAAGATTTAAGTTTAATTATTCTAAGTTGAAGTACAACATAAAAAATTAAAAAATATCATAAAATTCATAAACTAACATACTAAAATTCATATCACATTAGGGTTTACTGTCTTAAGCTATGCTATTTAATTGTGATGTGCGGATATGCGGATTTGCGGATCGGATCTGCACATATCACTGCCGAATCCGCAATCCGATCCGACCATAGTGCGGATCGGATCCAATCCGATTCGATGACTTTGCTGATTGGATAATATCTGCAAAATTCGGATCGGATGTAGATAATTACCGCAGATATGTGAATATTATCCGATTCATGTGCAACCCTAGTTGTAGAGATGTTATAGTCTATTTTTTTTTGGGCTTAAGCCCCCTTATTTTATAAAAAAAAAAGTTACAGGCACAAAATATAGCTAAATAACTATTTTATAACTAATTTGAGTTGGACAAATAATTTATTTATTTATCTGTTTAAAGTTTAAACAAGTATTTAAATTTGAATTTCGTTTTGTATATTTAGTAATTCATTAATTAGTAGTAAAACTCTTAAACAAAATTTAAATTTGTAATAGATTAACCCTTGATCAGACAAATTAAAAGATATCTTAGAAAAAAAGGTTAAACTAAAATATTTTATTAAATCTATACGACCCTAAAATAATTAGTATTTATTTTTAAAATTAGTATTTTTTTTTGGTATTTAAAAAAAGTAATCAAGCCTAGAACATTTCAATCACAAATTGTTTTAGAAAAAAAAATTATAAGGGGTTATGAATAAACTTCGTGTTTTGGTCTGAATACATCTCTGACAAATTAGTAGCTTCTAATGGTTTTTGTTTTCGGGGAGGGGTTGATTTTGTGTTTGGGTGTTAGCCTCATGGAAGCCCACTATAGATAGCAGCCCATATACCGATTGTTATCTTTATTTGCTAGTTATACACTGTATATGTCCATGACACCAAAAAAAAACTACACTGTAAATGTCAACTATTTGTTTGGCTGAAGCAGGGTATGACTTATGAGTGACAAATCTGTTTGCATACGTCACACGCAGGTTCTATTCCGGACAATAATTGGGTTGTGATAGAAAAGAATCTTTAGTATGTGTGAGTTGATGTGTGTGTGACGAAAAAAAAAAAAGAAAAAAAAATCCTATATCCTTATTTTGTGGCTCAAAAATTTTAATATGGGAAGTAAAGTGGTGTTTTGGTTAGAAATGGGGGAATAGGGTGTTTTACCCAATGATGGATTCAAGTTCAACACGCAGGGGCGTGGAGGCTGCGACAAGTGTAAGGTGAGTTGACGTGGCGCAGGATGATTGGGACACGGTGGCAGCACGTGGGGGCGTGCTAACCTAGCACGTGGGGGCGTGGTGATGACGTGGCGAAAGGTGAATGGGCCACGCAAGCACCACGTGGGGGCGTGTTGATGACGTGGCGCTGGAAGAAATTGCCACGTTGGCATCACGTGGGGCGTGTTGCTGACGTGGCGGCACGTGGTTGGTCCACCTATGCATCACGTGGGGGCGTGATGTCGTATCACGTGGGAGCGTCATGACACGTGGCAGAACGTGATTCGCCTGGCGCAATCAAAACGTGGGGGCGTGGTGAAGGCTACTCTCTATATAAGGCAGTGCACGGATTCATTTTCATTCTAAGGAAGTGTGTGAGTGTTCTTTGAGGGTGTTTCTGGGGTAATGGAGGGTACTGCAAACTTGGTAGTGTATCGCGACGGTGAGATAATACGTAATACTCATGAGGGAGTGAGGTTTGTGTGTCAGAATCCATTTTTGTTTGTGGTTCCATGCACCATGACGTTTATGGAACTTCGGAATGGTCTCTGTCAAAGCATGGAGAACGGTACGTTAATGAGAGTCAGCAGAATTCTGTACCGTAATCCGGTTGTAGTTTTTGGTGGCGTAATACAGTTTGATACCATGCCAATCACTGACGAAGTGACTATGCATAATATGTTTCAAATTCACCGGCAGACTCAGATGCGACAGCCACATATTGAGCTGTATGTTGAGTTTGAAACCAAAGTGGCAGAAGGGATTCAAAATGACTTAGAGGTGGAGGATGATAGAGCTGCAGTGTACGAGGAAATGAATAGTGACAGAGAAGAGGACTTCGAAGCCACTTATGAAGCCGGCGACGAAGACGAGGATGGTGATGTGGGAGTTGAGACAGCAGCTGATAATGTAGTGGTTCACCCATCGATCAGTCAACCGATGAACGTGCCACCTTTTATGCGTGAGTTGGATCTCGACGCCATGCATGCACCGGAGTTTCCGGAATATTCAAACATAGGTACGTGATGACCGAATAATTTGTTATCTTTAATATATACTTCGGATTGATTAACAAACGATAATGGGCACTTTCTGTAGGCGTTGCTGATCCCGAGGACGGAGAGTTCCGCATTGGAGTGGAATACAGTTCTAGAAAGTCAGTCGTGGCAGCAATTAGAAGTTACACTATTGCTAGAGGAGTTGACTACGACGTGTATGAGTCTGAGCCACAGACGTTCTATGCAAAGTGCAAGATGTATGGGCGCGGGTGCGACTGGCTTATCCGAGCCAGCTTGATACGGAAAAAAGGGTATTGGGAGATACGCAGATACAACGGTAGGCACACGTGCACGATGGGAGTGATTTCACAGGATCATTCCAAGTTGGACTCGGACACAGTTGCTGAGGTTATAAGGCCATTGGTCTAGACTGATCCGTCCATAAAGGTGAAAACTATAATAGCCGAAGTCCAGTCAAGGTTCAACTATACCATCAGTTACCGAAAGGCTTGGTTGGCAAAGCAGAAGTCCATAGCGAAAGTTTTCGGTGATTGGGAGGAGAGTTACCAAGCCTTGTCGTGGTGGCTCTCGGTTATGGTTCAGAAGATGCCTGGGTCAGTTGTCCAGATAGAAACACGGCCACTCTACAATGGGAATGAAGAGGCGCAAGGGGTAAAAATACTTCATCGCGTATTTTGGAGTTTCAATCCATACGTTAGGGCATTCAGGCATTGCAAGCCCCTAGTTCAGGTAGATGGAACACACCTATATGGAAAGTACAAAGGTACACTTCTGGTAGCTGTTGCACAGGATGGGAACCAAAACATTGTGCCTATCGCTTTTGCCTTGGTGGAAGGGGAGACAGCTGATGCGTGGCACTTCTTTCTAAGGAATCTGCGAATGCATGTTGTCAGAAAAGATGGTGTGGGTATGATCTCGGACCGGCATGAGTCAATTCGAGCAGCAGTAAATCGTTCCGGAGGTGACTGGCAACCTCCAAGAGCATGGTGGATGTTTTGTATAAGGCACATCGGCAGCAACTTCCTACGAGCATTCAAAGTCCCTCACTTGCAAAAGCTTGTGGTCAATATTGGGTATTCAAGAACGGTGGAAGAGTATAACATCAACTATAAGAGGTTGGAAGAGCGAGGCGAGGCATACGCCAGGTGGTGCGATGCCATTGGACTTAGACATTGGGTACTGGCATTCGACGAGGGACATCGATGGGGCCATATGACGACGAACCTTGTCGAGTGCATTAACTCAGTGTTGAAGGGTGCCCGTAATCTACCTGTGTTGGTGTTAGTCCGAGCAACGTATTATCGGTTGAATGAACTTTTCACACGGAAGAGTGCTGAATCTCACGAACGCAAACATGCTGGATATACTTACTCCGTATTCGCACAACAGCGGATAGAGGCAAGTATGCAACAGGCTGGGAATATAGTTGTGCACCGTTTTGACAGACGGAATGAAGTATTTGAGGTGCGCGAAATGACTAGCGGAAAGGTGTTAGTCGTCGATCTTGCTCGACGTACGTGTGACTGTCGGAAGGGGGTGCAGATCCCGCAGTCGAGCGTTTCGCCTATTGCCCCACTCCTCTATCCAACCCGCATGCAAAACTGTCCAGTCATGAAGCTGCACTCCGCGAAGAGCCATGCAATGCTGCTCCAGTGGAATGACCCTTGGTATTCGCGGGGGGGGGGGGGGGGGCTGTGCGAACCCAAACTGACGCATAACTCGGTCCGCAGGGTGCCACTCGATACACTCGAATGACAACAACGGAGCAACGATATCACACACATCAAGATGTACATGTAACTCAACGGGTACGATTATTCCTTCGTACGGCCGCCACTCAAACTGCCACAGATAATTCCAATGTCAAAACCCTAACAGTAATGTATGGAACTAGGATTCATTAGAACCATAAATATTTACCTCCTGCATGTAGTCTATGTCATTCCTAAATGTCTCAACGGTCTTCTCTAACCATGCTGCGCTCCGTTCCGAATGACTCCACCTGAAACATGTGTATTTACGTTAATACCCCTAATTGAAACATGCATAATGAATATAATCTCTGACAAGAACCATAAATATTTACCTCATGGCAACTGGTATCTCAGCAGGTGGAAGGATATATCTCGGTACAGGCGCAATACACGGCATTCGCTCCCACGCCCAAACAAACAACAGATTAAGAGGGTCATCCATCTCCTTCGTATCATATCGTGATGCACGGCATAGTGCTCTATAAAGATGTGCAAGACATGCTGAACCCCAACTATAAGTATGGATCCGGTCGAAATCGCGAAGCAACGGTAGATACTTCGCATGGGCGTATGCGGTCGACTTATCTGTGAATAGGGTCGACCCTAACAGACAGAAAATCTGACATCTCACGTATCTCATTATGGACTCTTCAGTATCCAACGACTCTTCATCTCTGATACTTCGAACCCAACTAAGCTTTATATAGGATTTCGAGTTACGACTGAGCACCGGTTGACGTCCGAATATTGCCATGCTCTGACTCTGAACGAAATCACTACTACTATCAGTCCATCCACTTACAGGCTCTCCATCAATTGGTAACCCAAATATATGTGCGACATCTTCCAATGTCACTGTAACCTCACCCACCGGCAACACAAAAGTGTGAGTCTCCGGCCTCCACCTTTCAACCAGAGCAGCTAACAACGGTGAAATCCTCTTATCATCCCAATCCTAGATACGTGGTAGAATCCAGTGGCGCGTAAGTAGTTTTCGACCCTCGGATTCCAACTCTGTGGCGGATCCAATTTACGCACCAACAAATTTCTGTTAGGCTGCATCAACAAAAATATATTTGTTATATTAGTTATAACTATTCATTTATTAATAAACAAATATTACCATATCTATTTATAAAATGTATGTAATCACTTCAATTAATAATATTATTTACATATTTATTTATTTTAATATTTTATTTATTAAAATTATTAACGTAGACTGCAGTACCATTAACATAATTAAAATATTTTTTCTAATATTTTAATATTATAAATAACAACTTATATATATTTTTAATATTTATTTATTACTTTAACATTACCACATTTACATGCTAAACTTTTGAATATGTTCAAAATATACATATTTATTTACTTACAGTATATATATATTTTTATTTTATTAGAGTTTATATTTATATCGTAGAGAAATATATTTTTTTAAAAAAATTTTACTATATCGTATAGTATAGTATATTATAGTATAGTATTGTATTGTATAATATAATATTTTATTTTAGTATTTTTATATTAGAAAATTAATTTAAAATTAACAAAAAATTATTATTTAACATATTAAATAACAAAAAATAACAGATAAAATATATACAATAAAAATATAATTTACCAACTTACATATATAGGATGATCCAAATAATTTATTATATGATCCTCCGGAGCATTATAATTACAAACCATTTTTCAAAATAAATACAAAATAATTTTTTTTTTACTGACTCTTATTTTTTCACTCTATCCACTATGCTCCTAACAGCAACCCCTTTCCCTACAAAACCCTTCTTCCCTCTCACTACTACCTCTCACTACTACCCTTTCGGAGCTCTCTCTCAAAGTAACTTGAAACTCTCTTGTATATGAATGATGGAGGGAGGGGAATGCTCTTTATATAGAGCTTGAAGAGGCCACGCTTTGCTGTTTATCGGGGAGCCTGTCCCCTGCATGCCGGCACCTGCACCACGCCCCCCCGAGGTGAAGGACCTTGGAACTCCGCAACGCCAGCTGCACCTCGCCCCTGCGTGGTGTCAGACGCATGCATGGTCGCCGCGTCACCTCGCCCCTGCGTGGTGGTGACATGAAGTCTGTCAGCTTCACCACGCCCCTACGTGGTGTCAGAAGCTTCGTTGGTTGCCGCGTCACCTCGCCCCTGCGTGTTGACTGGCTATCCCACCACCCGGTAAATCACCCCAGCCTCCAATATTCTCCCAAAACACCACTTGCTTTTCCATAATAAAAATAAATTCTGTTATTTTGTTTTGGGTGTCCTATTATGTAGTAGTATATAAATTATTATTATTATTATTATTATTATTATTATTATTATTTGAAACCTACTCTATATTAGATAACAGAAAAGAGTTAATGTTAAAAGTATCTTCAAAAACGTATACATAAATTAATTTGGTCCCTCAAAATTGTTGGATCTTTGTGAAGAGCTCATTAAGTAAAAAAATATAAAATAAAAAGATGTCATATCTAACTTAAAATATTAAAATAATAAATTAATGTATCTTTTATCTTATAAATTTATTATTTTTTTATTTTTTTTAATATAGAACTAATTCTATATATCTTATACTTGCAACATTAATAAAAATAACAAAATTTAAAGACTTTTTTAAGACTTAGAATTTATTACGCATTTTATGTTTATAAATTAAATTAGTTTTATATCTACTTAAAAACATTACAGAAATTGAAAAACAATAATAAGAAACATGAAGCTTAGAAATTAGTCAAATTACCCATTAGGTATGAGGTTAAAATTAACTGTATATATGTAAAAGGTTTAACAATAGAACAAAAGAATTATATACAAGTCAACAAAATATGAAATTATATTCCATTTTTCTCTTGATTCTTCAATTTAAAATTACAAAAATATAAAAGTTTAAAATAGAAGAGAGAGTAAATTTATTTAATTTCTCTTGACCATTTTTTTCTTTCATTATATGAAACCATTCTTACCTACTATTTTAACAAAAACGAATTACATCATTAGGAAAAAGACAAGTTATTTAAATAAAATAATTAAAAATTAACTTTATCAAATTACAACTTCTTGAAATTTTATATTTATTTACAAATTTTCTATAATTATATAAATCGCTACTTGCACCAACAAATTTAAAACTAAACATAATTTGTTCCAAGTAACGATTAAAATAGAATTGGACAGAAATCACTATAAGCAATAGAATTTCTAAAGAAGGTACAACGTACATAAATTGTTGTTGGCTATAGCAGTTTATACACAAATAAAGATAGGTAAATCTGTGGCATACTGTAGCAGTTTATGCATAAATAAATTCTATCAATATTTTTTCACAATTAAAAATAGTTATAATATAATCAACATTTACGCTGAAATAATAATATGATTATTTATCAAATAAGAAAAAATACCATTAAACTAGGAATCGAAGGTGGTGTTGCGTGGTAGCAACAATAAGTTTAATTTTACATATTTTTTAATAAATAAAAATTTAAAATTTTTACTATCATTCAATTAAATTTATCTATTTTTAATATTTTTAGAAAATAATTTTAAAAATGTACTCTTTATTCTTTAAGTAAATAGTAATTACCTTTATTTACTTAAAAAAATAAAAAGCACAATACTCTTTTATTTTAGACAATAATAAGAGTATAATATTCAACTCTGTTTTTAAAAAAATTAATTTATTTTTAAAAATTCTTTGAAAATATATCATTTTAAAATTTTAAAATTTAACTTATCCAAATAATTTATTTTTACAAAACACTACTGTGGTAAAATTTAAAAATTTTATTTTTATTCTAGAAGTAACAATAAATATGTATAAAAAAACATATTTAAAATTATTTTCTAATAAAAATATTAAAAATTATTTTTATTACTTTTTGAAAGTGTTTAAGGAAAGAATTTAACATTTTAAGTTCTACGAAGATAAAAGAAGTTTGCAACTATAACCAATCGTATATAGTCATATAAAAAAAATTGATAAATTTAATTGAATGATAGTAAAAATCTTAAATTTTTATTCATTAAAAAGTATGTAAGATTAAATTTATTGTTACTACCAGACAACATCACATTCAATTCTTAGTTTATTGGTATTTTTCTTATTTAATAAATAATAATATTATTATATCAGCAGTCAAATATTAATTATATTATAACTATCTTTAATTTTGTCCAAAAAAAATGCTGATACATGTATAACTTTCTTGATATTAATAGTGAATAATATCTTGATTATCAAAGTTTTTATTCATGATTTTAAATATTTTTTAACACTTAATTTAAAAAATAAATATTTCTTTATATCTAATAATTTTTTTTATTTTCTACAAGAATATTTATTTTATAAAAATTATTATTTATATTTATAAAATTTGTCTCCAGACGTGAAATTATCCATGTCTCCGTTAATTTTTTAGTGTATCTCTGTCTAAAACAAACATAAAAAAAAATAGAAAGAAAAAAAGAGGGGGTAAACAAAACTGAAGTCTATAACAATGAGTAGTATGTAAGTGTATAAACAATCATTATAAACAAGAGTGTTAGCTAAGAGATAAACCTCTATAAACAAATAGGAGGGTTTTGCATCAGCTTGGATAGCAGGAAGATTCTGATATATTAATTGGACATCATATTTTTCATGAAAATATATAACAATTGATTTTTTTTTTTGTAATGCCATTAAGAGTAAACCTTAAAAGTAACGGTAGAAATAATAGGTGTGTAGTAAGGCCACGAGAATCATGAGAAATTTAACAAAAAAAATAGTGGAGCTTTATTTTTTATGTCACATAAACCATTCTTTAATTAAGAAACAATGTTAGTCGTTCTTTCTTTAGTTGTTTCAAGCATTATAAAAATTTTGTATCAAATAAAAAATGTAGTATTTACATTATATTATAGAGTTAATATAATCAATCTTTCATATTGGTTTGTCTCTGCAAAATATATAGAAAGTGCATTATTGTAGGTAGTGATTAATTTCATATTACTTTGTATTTATTAGAAGTCCAAATTTCGTTGTAGACTCAACAATTGGTATTATAGCTAATATTATATTATTCATTATTTGAGTGGTAAAATTCAAGTTTGAATACCATAACTTTCTACTAGTGAAAATGTCAAAGTAGGCAAATATGAAATCGAGAAGTTTAATGAGAAAAATAATTTTTTTTATTAGAGGATGCAGATGAAAAATTTGCTTATATCATAGAAATTGCACAAGGCACTGGCGGGAAAAGAGAAAAAGCTAGAGGATATGAATGATGAGAATTTGAAAGAATTAGATCTTGAAGCTCAGGTTGCAATAATCTTATGCCTTGAGAGAGATGTTGCTTTCTTGGTGAATGAAGAAGCAACTGTAGTAGGTGTCTGGTTAAAGTTAGAGAGTAACTTCATGACAAAGACTCTAACTAACAGGATTTACTTAAAATTCAAATTGTATACATGCAAGATGGAGAAAGGCACCTCAATCCAAGAATATATCAATAAGTTTGATAGGATTATATTAAACTTAAATGATATAGATGTGAAGATTGATGATGAGGATTAGGCACTCATATTATTACTTTCATTATCGAAGTTCTATGAAAATCTGGTGTAGACTTTGATGCTGATGGGTGACACTCTAACCATGGATGAGTCGGGGGCATCACTTTTAGTAGATGATCTACGTAAGGTTGCTACGAGTGTAATGTCATCTTCAAATGGAAGAGAGTATAATGATCAAGCATAAGGATTGTTTGCATCTAGAGAGAGGAGTACTGAAAGAGGAAAAGGAAAGCGTGGAAAGTCTAGGCTAAAATCTAGACCTCACGCAGAGAGAACATGCTTTAAATGTGGTGAGCCTCGACATTTTAAAGCAAATTGCCCAAATAAGAAGATAAATTCCAAGAAACAGAACAATGACAGCTCAAAAGAAAAACAAGAAGCAAATTACCTCTCAAATAATGATGAAGATTGTTACTGTGTAATAGATGATTCTTATGAAATATTCGGTAAGTGGATGGTTGATTCTAGAGCTTCTCACCATATGTGTCCTAATAGAAAGTGGTTTACTACCTATAAAAGCACTAATGGCGGCATAGTTTTAATGGGCAACAATCATACTTGCAAAGCTATAAGGGTAGGTACTATAAGAATCAAGATGCATGATGGAATTGTAAGAACCTTGAAGGATGGGAAACATATTCCTGACTTGCGGAAAAATCTAATCTCTATAGATTTGTTAGAGAAAAATGGTTGCAAAATTGTTGCTGAAAATGAGTTTTAAAAGTTGTTCGTGGTTCTTTGGTAATTATGAAGGGGGTTCGTCATGGTAATCTTTATCCTCTTTTGGGGACAACTGTTACAGGTGAGCTAGCAGTTGGAATCGGTGGAAGTAAAGACCAAACAAACTGCATGAGGATTTGGCACATGTGACTTGGACATATGTCAGAAAAGGGTCTATCATTGTTTAGCAGAAAAGGTTTGCTGAAAAATATGAAGAAATCATAAATTGAGTTTTGTGAACACTGTATATATGGAAAGGCACATAGGGTGAAGTTTTCTACAAGCAAACACAAAAACAGAGGGTTGTTAGACTACTGACATACTGATGTTTGGGGTCCGGCTAAAGTTACTTCCAAGGGTGGTTCCAGGTACTTTATTACGTTTGTTGATGATTATTCAAGGTATGCTTGGGTTTACTTCCTCAAGCATAAGAATGAGATATTCGACACTTTTAAGCAATGGAGAGCAATGGTTGAAAACAGAATAGGTGGGAAGCTAAAAACTCTGCAATCTGATAATAGCACAGAGTATACAGGTAGAACTTTTAAGGAGTTCTATGATCAGGAATGCATTGTAAGACACTAGACAGTTAGAGACACACCACAACATAAAAAAGTCACGAAAAGACTGAATCGTACACTACTTGAGAAGGCAAGGTGTATGCGCTCTAATTTTGGGTTAGGCAGAGAATGGTGGGCTGAGTCAGTTGCTACAGCGTGCTGCATAGTGAATCGATCTCCACGTTCTTCTTTAGATGAAGACACACCTTATAAGGTGTGGTCAAGGAAACATGCAAATTACGAGAAACTCAGAGACTTTCTGGATGCACGGTTTATTATCATGTCAAAGACAATAAACTTGATGAAAGAGCTAAAAAGGTAATATTTTTGGGGTATCCAAGAGGGGTTCAAGGCTATCGCCTTTGGAGCGTAAGTGATTCTAAATTTGTAATCAGTAGGGATGTGACCTTTAATGAAAGATCCATGGTAGCTTTGTCTAAAGTTATGACGCCAGATGATGGTGATGTTGGAAAAACTATAAACACTCAAGTGGTGGAGATAGAGTCTAGAAACCAACCAATAGACTCTAGTCATGTTCAGGTGGAGCATCCTAATGCTACTCACGAAGATGAGGAGGACGATGAAATTGATCATGAGGAGATTCAGCGGAAAAACATACATGTATTACAACAGCAACAGTAGGATCCTTTGGCATCCAGTAGGCCAAAGAGAAATTACAAACTCGTACAAAAGCTTGGGTCAGACAAGCCTCTGAGACATTATGGGCAGTTAAATTTGGTAGAGTATGTACTTTCGGTGAAGGATGATAAGCCAGTCACATTCAAACAAGCTATCAAGAACAAGGATAGTGAGAGCTGGTTAGTTGTTATGGAAGAAGAGATGCAGTCTCTTCATAAACATAACACATGGGAGGTGATCCCATTGCCTGTGAAAAATACTGATATTGGTTGTAAGTGGGTGTATAAAAAAAAAGAACATCCTACTAAATCGGATAGTACAAGATTCAAGGCTAGATTAGTGGCCAAGGAATTCGCACAGAAAGAAGGAGTTGATTATAATGAGATATTTTCTCCTGTGGTGAAACACACTTCCATTCATATGCTTTTAAGTCTTGTAGCTCATGGGGAGCTTGAGTTAGAATAACTAGATGTGAAGACAGCGTTCTTACACGGTGATTTAGAGGAAGAAATTTACATGTATCAACCTGAGGGTTTCAAGGTTGAGGGTAAAGAAGGCCAGGTTTGTCGCTTGAGAAAATCGCTTTATGGATTGAAATAATCTCCTCGGCAGTAGTACAAGCGATTTAATTTCTTTATTTTAAAACAAGATTTCTTTAGAAGTAACTATAATTGTTATGTATACATTTGTAAGCTTTCTGGAGGTGATTATATCTATCTTTTATTGTATGTGGATGACATGCTCATTGCTTCCAAGAGCAAGGTGGATATAGATAGGTTAAAATTTTAATTTGGTGAAGAGTTTGAAACAAAAGATTTGGGTGTTACGAACAAAATTTTAGGCATGGAGATTAGAAGAGAGAGATCAAGTCAAAAATTGTTCCTAAGCCAAAAGGCTACATTGAACGGGTTATCGAAAAGTTTGGGATGAAAAATGCTAAGCCGGTGGTGACTCCATTGGCTCCACATTTTAGGCTCTCAGGTAAACAATCTCCTACAACAGTAGAAAATAAGGCTTACATAGACAATGTACCTTACGCAAGTACTGCAGGCAGCCTAATGTATGCTATGATATACAAACGTCCAGACATTTCACAAGCAATTAGTGTTGTTAGCAAATTTATGGCAAACCCAGAGAAGACACATTGGGAAGTAGTCAAGTAGATATTAAGGTACTTTAAAGGTACCATTGGCACATGTTTATGCTTTGGTGGTAAATCATCATGTCAAATTAGTGGTTTTGTTGATTCTGATTATGCTGGTGATCTAGATAGACGATGATCTACAACTAGTTATGTATATAAAATATATAGTGCTCTAATTAGTTGGCGATTGATGTTACAAACTATAGTGGCACTATCTTCTACAGAGACTGAGTACATGACAGTAGCAGAAGGGGTGAAAGAGATATTGTGGTTTGAGTGCTGAATTAGATTAGCTGACATTTTCATAGCACTTGCATTATCACAATAAAGAGTTGGTGTACTAGAATGCTTGAAACCAAGTTCAAAAAGAAGATTTTGTAACCAAATAAGATAAGTGGTTGCTGCTGCCAGACTTCGAAACTCTGATTCAACACTGGACCTACTTACAACATGTTGCTTTCGACTTGACCATGCTAACAGATTTCTCCCAAGAAAGACACAATAACCAAATGTAGATCTTCGATTATAAATGTCAGAAGCCCAATCTGCATCAGCAAAACTAAAAATTTGAAAATTAGCTGATGGATGAAACAATAAACCATGATCTATTGAACTGGCCAGATATCTTAATATTCTTTTCACTGATTTCCAGTGAGTTATCAATGGATTTTGCATGAATTGACTAACTTTGTTAACAGAGAAAGACAATTCAGGCCTTGTTAGGGTACAATATTACAAGGCACCAATAGAAGGATCTGGATAGGACTCAGAGCCATGTTTGGATAATTTTTCAAAGGACAGATTGGAGTTGGTACAGATTTAGCATCAGTCATACCTGCTCTGTATAGTAAATCTCTAATGTACTTATTTTCGCTCTTTTGGATTTGCCTTGCTGCTTTATTGAGCTTTTGATTACTTTTTTATTCAGCAAAGTGGAATGGTTAGTTTTTACCAGATTGTTTTTTTATGTTGATGTGACTCCTATTCTTAGATTATTTTCTTGATGTCAAGGTCCTTTTCTTCTCACACTTCTAGACTGTCATTTACAGGCACAGGCAATGAAAGAGCAAGCTCAACTAAGGGAGAAAATGGCATACCAATGGAAAAATCATGTTGTCTTGAACCGTAAATCTAAATATTTTTCTATATCCTAAACCATAAAGTTGAACGACCATATATCAAACTTAATTTTTGGCATTATTTTTCTAAGGGAAATGGAGATATATGTATATTTTGAGGAAGATGGAGAATATTACTCTCTTGCCTTAGATTGTTGTTGTCTTGTTGAAAGAGTGATGGTCCCCATGTGCATCCAACTAATATGTTCGACCTCTTCTTTTGATTGAGATTTTGTAAAGGTTCTTCTGGTTGGAATTTTAGTAAAAGTGCATTTTCATATAGGAATATTTGCAAAAGTGTATAAGGAGTTCACTTGAACTTGCATGCTATTATTCTCAATTTTTGTATTTTTCATTGATCTTGCAGGAGCGCCATCTTAGAGATATGAATAAACAACTTAGGCTCAAGGTTTTGAAATATAACATACATACATACATACATACATACATACATATATATATATATATATATATATAGTAGGCAGAAAGGTTCAATCTAAAAGCTATGGAAAGCTTGTGGAGTTCAACTTCCGTTGCTACAAACAGCAACTTAATGGTTTTTTTTTCTTGGGCTGAAACTTGAGTCAAGTATTATACTACTGGTGTCAATTATTTTATAAAAGCAATTTAAAAATCATAGACTATATATATATAGTAGGAATTTCTATCAATAGTAACTGACATGTTTACATTCTATGGGAAAAAGAGAAGTCACGCCCCTTGATCTTAGTGCAATAACCCTGAGAAATCTATGGAAGAGTTCCGAGCAGCTAGTCAAAAACTTGGTGATGGCGTGGGTGTAAAGTTTTTAATGCAAAGCACAGGACTTGGAATGATTGCTGGCCAGGTAGTTTCTGCTTTTAATTATGAGTGTTTCTTAATCTAGTTTTAATTTCTAAGCATTTTTAGGGGCTAATAGTTCTTGGAAATGTGTACTTAGTTCTATGCTTTTCGTGCTCACTAATCTAATATGAGAATACAGATTTACTTGACTCATTGACTGGTCAATTATGTAATCACTAGATATACAATGCTTAATTAATTGCTGATCTAGATATCCACAACAAAGAGATTCATTGGCTACTACCTTTTAAATATTTTGCCTAATGAGTAGATCTACTTCTCTGCTAGCAACTCAAGACAAAAAATGATTCTTTTGTTGATTATAAAAATATTGTGCTACAGTCACAGGATAGATTGAATGGGCTGAATCAAGGAGGACCAAGACAAAGAGCAGAAGCTTTGGCTGCTTTAAACTTTGCATTTAAATCATCATCCGGAACCAAAAGTTCTAGCCCTAAGACAACTGGAAGAAGTCAAGGATCACAAAGAGCAGCAGCAGTAGCTGCTCTCTCTCAAGTTCTTACTGCTGAGAAGAAGAAACAATCACCTGATTCTTCTCCTGTGGCAACCAGAAGTCCTGTTGTGGAAACTAGCACTTCCGGTGAGAAATATAGCTCTTATTGTCCAAGTTAAATGTGTCGCAAAAGAAAGATTAGCTATTATGAGAAGATTAATCTATATTCTAAAGTCGTGAGATCAAGAATATTTGTCAGCAATGTTCCATCCTTGTGTGCAAATCTCGCTGTTCTGAATTACTTCTGGTTTAGTTTAGCTTAGCTGTTTCTCCATATAATCACCTTTGCATTTCTTGGCAGGTCATACGAAGTGGAATCCCCAACTTCTGTGCAGTTGCATTAGCTCTCAATGAGTTAGGGTATGTCCGAAGTTGATTATTCCTCCCCTTCATTTTTATTGTCAATACTTGGTTAGAAGTTTCATATTGTGGTTTGTTAGTTTTCCCTGTTGATTTTGATTAATCGGGAGACACAATTTCGTTATTCGTTTCTTATTTTCCTTCCATGAATTACTTCCTTCATTATTAGCTAATGTGTTCTATTATGCCTTGGTGTTCCTTGTTTCTGGTTTAAGGATTGCAGATTTGTTTTGGCTTTGATTAGTTTCTAAGCATTCCTTGTTTTCACTTTAAGGATTGCAGATTGGTTTTGGTTTTTGAATAGTGTCTAAGCATCTTCAACCCCCTAAAATAAAACATTAGTTGCTTTGTGGTGCAGATACAAAGCAGTTGGCATTAGACTGGACTCTGGTGACCTTGCCTATTTGTCTTGTCAAGCCAAGAAGATCTTTTGCTGCATTGAAAAGGAATTCGCGGTGTCTGGCTTTGGGAAGACTAGTATTACAGCTAGTAATGATCTTAATGAGGAAACTTTAGATGATTTAAATAAACAGGTAATTCTCACTACAAACTGAAAATTATATAGATCCAAACAATACTAAGAATTTTAGTTAATAAATGAAAGAAATCAAGTATAAAAAGCTAATCAATAAGACTAAGACCAAAGTGGATTCAAGTCAAGATGAATAGCATTGTCATGAAATCTCAAACTTATACTATTTTAATTAATGGAAGTAACATCAAAATTAGAATTTTTACTCCTGTGGATGTAGAGTAAACTGATTGATAATGCTCACTGTTAAATAACTAGAACATTTTGGCCTTGTGGTATGCCTTGCATTAGATTAAATTTCTACATTCCTGTTTATTAGTTATTTTAATGAGATATGGCATCTTTACTATTAGACTTATACAATTAAGTTGACTTTTGATGGGTTTGAAAGAGATTATATATCCAACTTTACTGTTTGCCTGGTTTTCAGTTTCAAGTGGTGTGACTGAATTTCTAATGCACATATGTGATATCATGTCTTGAGATTACACTTTAGGCTCTCATGTTCTTGCTTTTCTTCTTGTGTTGATGTTGAAAATGCAATTCTTACAGTGGATAGAGCAAGCTTCTGAACCCAACAAGGAAGCAGTTATTAAAGCAGTGTTGTTGGTTGGAGTTCCAGGAGCAGGAGGATTTGATGCTGTCTTTGCTGTTACTTTGGAAGATTCAAGCAGCAATGTGACAAAAACATGGAGCTCATTCAATGTTCTTGCCCTTCTGGTTAAAGAAGATCCATGTGGCGTTTCTTTAGAAAGTGCTGACCCTAGAACAAATGAAATCACTTCAGCTGTATCTTCAATTCATATTGAATAATTTATTGTAAATATTGTTTATTTTTAATACGATGAATTTATTTTTTTTGAAATATTGTAAATATTCGAATATAAATTAGGTAAAAATTTGTATTACATTTATATTTATTTTGTATGAAAAAAGTTTATTTTATAATTAGAAAAAGTAAAAAAAATTCTATTTTACCTTACAGACGGATTTACAAACGGAATTTTTGTCTGTAATCATGATTTTTCAAAGTTTAAATTACAGACGAAAAATCTGTCGGAAAATCCGTCTGTAATTACAGACGGAAAATTCGTCAGAAAATCTATCTGTAATTACAGACGGAAAATCCGTCTGAAAATCCGTCTGTAGTTACAGACGGAAAATCTGTCTAAAAAACCGTCTGTAATTACAGACAGAAAATTCGTCAAAAAATCCGTCTGTAATTACAGACAGAAAATTCGTCTGTAAGTTTGTCGCCTTTAGGAAATGGAGGGAGAATTTACAGAGGAAAAATTCGTCGGTAACTAGTAAAAATCCGTCGGTAAATAATTTCCGACGGGGCTTTTACAGAGGGACAAAATCCGTCGGTAATTTCGTCGGTAACCAAAAATTCGTCTGTAATAAAGACTAAATCTGTCTATAAATCTGTCTGTATTAATCCATTTTCTAGTTGTGACAATTGTAATTAATTAACAATAATTAAATTTTTATATGGATGTCAATGATATTTGGTGTACTAATAGTAATTTTTTTAAAATAATATGACAAAAATAACATACATAAATCATCGTTATATTAACATGTTATTTAAAAAAGTTATTTGTTATCTTTCAATACAAGCTTACGAGAAAATTACCCTTTTGGCTTTTTCATTGTTACAGTAACTATCAAGTTACACTAAATTACAAAAGCAACAATGCAACATTGCTTAGAAGAACCTGCAACGTCTCATATTGTGACACCAAATGAAGAACCCCCCAATATTAAAACGAGAGCCGGCCAACTGGAAAATCCAGCATATAATAAGCCAATCCATTGTCATAATAGACAAACACTAGAATCATAGATGACTATGCATAAAAGCAAGACACTAGAATAATTTTTATGACATTAACATGTGCTAACAATTGTGCTGGTGATGCTGTGAGCGAAATGGGAAAGAAAGGTGGATTGTTTCGTTATGCTGATGGAGTTGACAAATTGCTATTGTTGTTTGGGACTATGGGTTGCATAGGGGATGGGCTACAAACACCTATCACAATGTTTGTTTTTGGGAGTTTGATTGATGATTATGCACGTGGTTCTGGAGATTCTGTTCCTAAGCATATCATAGACAAGGTAATTTATTACTTGTATCTTTGAAAATCAATAAACATACATGAACTGCGATTGTGGGGAGACTCAAAATTTTGATCCATTATTTCTTTTACTAGTATAGCGAATTAGCTACCATAACATATAATTATTACTTCTTTTTTTGAAAATAAATTATTGAAATTCACATACTCAATAGTTTATTTTTCTTCTTTTCATAACTGTGTCTTTCTTCTTTTGTTACTTCTGCTTACATAGCAATAAACGATTAATTATCTGAAGTATTTTTACACACACACACACACATATATATATATATATATATATATATATATATATATATATATATATATATACTTCCGAAAAATAGCAGCTTAAATAAGTTTTTGGTTTTTATAAAATATTGGTCTTTTGGTTTTGGTCTCTTTAATTTTTTTGGGTTCTAGTTTTAGTCTCTACTATTAATTTTTGGGCCGACTAAATATTTAAATTAATCTTTAAAAAATTTTAAATCAGACATTTTGTTTTTCAATAAATGTTATTCTTTACAAATCATTGAAAATTATTCATGTTAGACTAGGGATTTATGGTGGGGATCCATGAGAGCCTACTCCCGCCACACCTCATTTAAGAGAAATGCAAATTCTTTTTTATTTGTGCCTTTATGAAAGGCATTTTATCTCCGGGTATTCTTAGATATTAGTTGATTTTTTTTTCTTAAATCTAACCACAAAAATGACATAACAAAATAATCATAACCAAATTTAACCTATCCAATACGATCCAATTTACACACTAAAAATAATGATACATTAAATATAAAAAAAATTATTAGTTTAAAAGAAAATTACATAAAGTTCCATCTTCATCCGTGTCATTCCAAATTCTAAGCATTTAGTTAGTTAATACATAAATTAAAGGGCATCTGGTAATTTCACATCCTGCATTCATTTCGTGAGTATTTATGGGATGGGTGTCTCTGCCCCTTTCCATGTTTATTCATTGGGATAAGTCTTTACCGGTGTCTATCTTGACATTTTTTTTCCATCATTGATCTCTTTGTTATTTAAAAAAAAAATTTAATTTATTTTATAATGACGTTTTCTCAATATAATTGTTTTTTTAGGAATTTATTCATCCAATACACACTAAAAATTTGATTGAAGCAACAAATGAATTAATTTGTTTAACTAGATTAATTCTAAAAGATTTTAAAAAAAATTTGCCGAGACTAAAATTTGTTACCTAAAGTTGGTTAATGATTAAAATATTTTATAAGTACCAAAAATTATTTAAGCATTTTCTTTTTATATGTAGGCATGTAGTCAGGTGTGAAACAATTTTAAAGTTCAGTCAGATAGTATGTCATTGCAAAAGTACTATATCCAAACAAAAGTTCACATATTATATATTTGTGGATAAATATATATGTTATTAATCTATTTTTAATATATATTTTATATTTTAACAAGTATTTTATAGGACATTGATTTGATGGGTGATTCCATTGTATAAGGCATAAGCATCTCACTAAATTTTGTTTATGATTATTTCAGTACGCTCTCAAGTTGCTGTATATTTCCATCGGGGTTGCTGTATGTGCTTTTGTTGGTATGTATTATTCATTTATTCTTGCAATTCTCGACATTTTGTTCCATAGACATTAGACAATGTGGCCTGCTAGACACTTTCTCCCTCTTTTTTTGGTCTCTTATCTTAAAATCATGGATATGTGTTAGGGCCATAAATGAATTCCTAAATTTAGTGAGTTTAATATTCTTATTCACAGTATTTGTATGTGCGCAAATCTTCAGTGACAAATCTATGTTACAGTAAGGCTAATCGAAATAGTAAAATCACGATTTGTTTAGGAGTTAATTTGGTTTAATTTGGATAACTCACGAGTTAAACGGATTAGAGTCAAGTAAATACAAGTTGACTTATAGTTTTTTTTTTTTTTTTATATTATGCACTATTCTTGCTACAGTTTGTTAACTAGTTTTTAAGACTCTTGATAATTTACTATAAAAACATATGAATATATGATATATTTTTTGAAACGAGTTAATCCGTATATATATTCCAAGAGAATAACACAAACACGCTATTATTTTGCAGAAGCAGTATGTTGGACAAGAAGTGCAGAAAGACAAAGTTGTCGCATGAGAATTGAATATCTTAAATCAGTTCTGAAACAAGATGTTGGCTTCTTTGACAAGCAAACCGATAGTGATTCTTCAAAGACCTTCCAAGTAATTTCTACCATAACTTCTGATGCCCAAACAATCCAAGACACCATGGCTGATAAGGTGCTGTTTTGAATTTGCGGAACCTTTCTTCTTCCTGTTCAATAATATTATTGCTTTTATGTTTAATTTTTCAAATTGAAAACTCAAGCAACAAATACACAAACAAAGGAGGAATCTTGTTACATGGAGGCTTGTATTTGTGACTATTTATTATCTTTACAGTTAACATATTTGAATAAACAAACTTGATGTATTGTTACAGATACCGAACTGTCTAGTTCACCTGTCAGCATTTTTTTCTAGCTTCATAGTAGGACTCTTCCTCTCATGGAGGCTTGTAATAGCTGCATTTCCATTCTCAATAATGATGATCATGCCAGCAATCATATTTGGGAAGGCAATGAAAGATCTTGGGGAGAAAATGAAGGATGCATATGGCATAGCAGGGAGCATAGCGGAACAAGCTATCTTGTCGATTCGAACGGTTTATTCATATGTTGCCGAGAAAGAAACACTAAAGAGGTATAGCTCTGCTCTTGAAAGGAGTATGGAGCTGGGAATAAAGCTAGGGAGAACAAAGGGTGTTGTAGTTGGTAGCTTTGGGTTGCTTTATGCTACTTGGGCATTTCAATCTTGGGTTGGAAGTGTTGTGGTTAGGACTAAAGGTGAAAGAGGTGGACTTGTGTTTGCTGCTCAAATTTGCATGATTTGGGGAGGACTGTAAGTACATCTTCAATTTTTCTTTTTATATATGATTTTCTTCCAAAAGTTTAAACTATTCGGCTAACTACCATGGATAGTATAGACGGCTGTCTAAGATAGTGTTTGTTTTGAGATAATGGGATGGAGACTAGAAGACTAAGACTCAATATCATATTTGTTGGTCTAGAGATTAATACTAAAATTTCAATTTTTGTTCTTAAAATTTCAGTATTTCAGTACCTCCAAAAAGTGGAGACACAAGAGACTGAAATTGTTATGAATGGAGACTGAAACTTTAATAACATTTTATACCTAAAATACTTCAATTTCAATTAATTAATTCTAACTTTATTCTTTGTGCAAATTAAATTAGAGTTTCATTCTTATTTCAGTCTCTGTCTCCTATTTTATACCAAACACAATACTGATACTTATTTTAGTTTTTGTCTTTCAGTCTCTGTCTAAAATATGATTATCCTCTCACTAAATCGATTTACAAATCAATTCTCATTCTGTACTTCCTTCAACAACTTTTAGCATGTTTCTCATTGTAAAATCTAGAACTGGGAATGTTCAAATATCCTTCTTGTTTTATAAGCAAGTGAACTTGTAAATGAATAAAAACCCATCAAGATTATATTGGAAGAAAATGTTCACGTGACATTGATGATAACTTCAATTTAAAAACCATACAGGTCTCTGATGAATGCACTTCCAAATCTAACTTTCATTGTAGAGGCAAAAGTAGCAACAACCAGAATTTTCCAAATGATTGAGCAAATACCAATCATAAACTCACACAAACAAAAAGGAAGGATCTTAAGCCATGTGAGAGGAGAAATCACATTCACAAAAATTGACTTCACTTACCCATCACGACCGGACACACCGATTCTCCAAGGACTGGATCTGAAGTTTCCAGCATGTAAAACAATAGGCCTAGTTGGAGGCAGTGGTTCTGGAAAATCCACAATCATCTCTTTGATTGAAAGATTCTATGATCCTTTATATGGTGAGATATTGCTTGATGGACATGATATAAAGAGGCTTGAGCTTAAGTGGCTAAGGTCACAAATGGGACTTGTTAATCAGGAGCCTATTCTGTTTGCAACATCAATTAGGGAGAATATTCTGTTTGGCAAGGAAGGTGCTTCAATGGAAGCTGTTATAAATGCAGCTAAGGCTGCAAATGCACATGGTTTCATTGTTAAACTTCCTAGTGGATATGAAACTCAAGTAAGACATAAGTACTCTCCTATGTAGACACTTTATTTATTTACAAGTAAATTCTCAATCTGGTCCGGACAAAAAAATCATATGTTGAAAGTGACAAATTTGTCCGTTATTATTTTCTTATCAAACAAATTTGTCCTTTATATTTAAAAAAGATATATTAGTTTTTTACATGCGTTGACATTTTTTATGAAAGGTCAATTTGGCGCTGTTTTCTGATTATTGAGAAATAATTTTATTATTTAAAATTTTTAAGAATGACCATCTCTGTATATTTTGATTATAGATGAGATTGGGATTTAATATTTGTTTAGAATGTTTAGATCATTAATACCTAAACTCACCTAGATTCCAATTGATTTTACTCCAAGTTGAGGACTAATGCTAGTTCTTTTCTATTCACAAGAATCAATTTGAGACCCTTTTTGAAGTAACAAGTCAAAATTACTTGAAATCAACTAAAAAATTGCTCCTCTTGAACCATACTTTCTATCTTGTTTAATCCATTTGAATTATGATATGCAGTATCCTAGATAGTATTTTTCATCTTAATCAATTTGATTACTTAGGAAAATTAATTTTTTTATCAGGTGGGACAACTTGGGACTCAGTTATCTGGAGGACAAAAGCAAAGAATTGCAATAGCAAGGGCCCTAATTCGCAACCCGAAAATCCTACTCCTTGATGAAGCCACAAGTGCATTGGATTCAGAGTCTGAAAGAATAGTGCAAGAGGCCCTTGATTTGGCTTCAAGAGGCAGAACAACAATCATTGTAGCTCATCGCTTATCGACGATTCGAAATGCTGACTCGATAGTAGTCCTTCAATCAGGAAGAGTTGTTGAATCTGGCTCCCATGTTGAGCTACTCAAACTTAACAATGGACAAGGGGGTGCTTATAGCAAAATGCTAAAACTACAACAAACAAATCAAAATGAAGATTCAACATTGAATGATGTGAGCAAGAGTCCCCAAGTTATGTCATATTTAACAAGTCCAAGATCAATGCCAGGTACTCCAACTCATCATTCATTCACCTCACCGACACCAATATACTCAATCAGTGTTCTGGGGTCCCCTTTTGATGACTACACTGAGAATTCTGAGATTTCTTCAAAAGCAAGTTTCTCGCAATGGCGTTTGATAAGAATGAATTCCCCTGAGTGGAAGTATGCTCTGATAGGATGCTTAGGTGCTATTGGCTCTGGAATTTGCCAACCTTTTTACTCTTATTGCCTTGGATTCATTGCTTCTATCTACTTCATAACCGATCACTCGCGCATCGTCTCACAAATCAGGCTGTACTCATCAATTTTCTGCATCATAGCAGTTGTCAACTTCATATCAGGCCTAATTCAGCACTCGAGCTTCGCCATCATGGGCGAGAAATTGCTAAAGAGGGTGCGCGAGAATCTGCTAGAGAAAATCCTTACATTTGAAATAGGATGGTTTGATCAAGAAGATAACAGCAGTGCAGCCATCTGCGCTCGTTTGGCGTTAGATGCAAACTTGGTCAGGTCTCTTGTAGCAGAAAGAATGTCATTACTAGTTCAAGTATTTGTCACTGCCACCCTGGCTTTCGCACTCGGTTTATATGTCTCATGGAAGGTGGCAATGGTAATGATAGCTATGCAGCCCTTGATCATTGCTTGTTTCTATTCCAAATTCATGCTTATGAAAAGTATGTCAGGTAAAGCAAGAAAGGCTCAAAGTGAAGGTAGTCAATTAGCAATGGAAGCTACCATTAACCATAGAACTATTGCTGCATTTTCATCAGAGAAAAGGGTATTGAATTTGTTCAAAAATTCAATGAAAGGACCTCATTTGGAAACCGTAAAGCAATCATGGATTTCAGCTGCAATTTTGTCATTGTCACAGTTCATAACTACAGCTTCTATAACCTTAACATTTTGGTATGGAGGATTGCTACTAAACAAAAAGATGGTGAATTCAAATGACCTTTTGCAAGTTTTCTTAATACTGATGGGAACTGGAAGACAAATTGCTGAGACAGTAAGCATGACTTCGGACATAGCGAAAAGCGGGAAAGCCGTTAGCTCGATTTTTGCAATTTTGGACAGGAAAACTCAGATTGAACCTGAAGATCTTAGGCTTATGAAGTTCAGAAAGAACAACAACATAAAGGGTCATGTGAAGTTAAAAGATGTGTTCTTTTCATACCCATCAAGGCCAGAACAAATGATCCTAAAGGGTCTTAGTCTTGAAATTGAAGCTGGGAAAACAATTGCATTGGTGGGACAAAGTGGGTCAGGGAAATCCACTATCATTGGACTAATTGAAAGATTTTATGACCCAATTAATGGATCAATATTTATAGATGGTTGTGACATTAGGGAATTTGATTTGAGAAGTTTGAGGTTACATATTGCATTGGTGAGTCAAGAGCCTACACTCTTTGGTGGAACTATACGTGATAACATTGTGTATGGAAAGATTGATGCATCTGAAGATGAAATAAGAAAGGCAGTGCGTCTTGCAAATGCTCATGAGTTTATAAGGTACATTATTATTATTATTATTATTATCATTGTTTATCTTTTTGCTTGATTTCTCAACTATTTGTAACAAGTTCTTGAACTAGTTAGCACTCCTATTCAATTTATCTAATAATGCAGTTCAATGAGAGATGGATATGACACATACTGTGGAGAAAGAGGAGTGCAGCTTTCAGGGGGACAAAAGCAAAGAATTGCAATTGCCAGAGCAATACTAAAGAACCCATCAATCCTTCTCATGGACGAAGCAACAAGTGCTCTCGACAGCGTTTCAGAGAATCTAGTGCAAGATTCCCTGGAGAAAATGATGGTTGGAAGAACATGTGTGGTTATTGCTCATCGTTTGTCTACAATTCAGAATGTGGACACCATTGCTGTGATCAAGAATGGGAAATTGGTGGAGCAAGGTTCACACTCCGAGTTAATGAATGTTGGAACAAAGGGTGCTTACTACTCCATGATTAGGTTACAACATGGGACTAACTCTACTAGCTGAGTGAAATGTTGATCATGTAACATTACCTTTTGATTTACAAGCATTGTTACTAAATCATGTTAGTTAAAAGAAGTACATTCTCTTGTAAAAGAAAAAAATCACTTTACCCGCTAGTTTATCTGTTTATGACTTTATGTCAACGTTGTAATACGGGAATGTTTGGCATCTTATGATGTTTATAGGAAGATGGGCCTAAGAAGAAAATTCTCTGTCTGTGATGACTTTTGAATCTCAGGAATTTTCACAACCAAGAAATTTTATACAATGAGAAAATATAACTCATTAAACATGCAATTTCGAAGAGATCAGCAAGAACCAGTGAGATGAAAGAACAACATTAAGAGAGGTGCAGAAAAGAATAATGGTTGGTGAATAATTAATTCTATTATATTCCAAGAGCAAAAGAATTGTTATCAAGAGCGGTATGTTATCTATGCATTTTTCATTTTTGTCCTTTCTTTATTTGTATGTAATCTCAGCTTTGTGGCGTTTTCAATTTTCTTTGTTAAATCTGATCTAATTGGCACAAGCATGCTCCTTTATTTGTTGTTGTATGTGTTTGGACCCGTCACTTTGAATTTGGTTGGGATGCTAATGTAGTATAATTAGAGGTGTTATTTTCATAGCAGACATTATTATATATTGTTTTTCTTCTCAAACTGTGCATTTTATTGTGGAAGAGAGTGTTTACTCAGATTGAGATGATTTTTATTTGAAAAAGTATAAGTAGACAAAGAAAATACTAAATAATATGAACAATAGATATGTTGTTTAATTCAATAGATATGCAGATAATTATAGTGATTATTTTTAATTGGATGGTTATTTCTTTTGATAATGGCTAGATGTTCAATTTATTAAGTGTATAGATGGTTATCCTAATGTTAAGATTTAGGAGATAATTTGGGGGTGGAGTATAAAACCCATTGTTTACCAAAGTCATTGTCTACCTAACAAAACTCTTGTTATTTATAATTTCTTCTGCTTTTAAATAGAGACAAATAGATAGGGCTGTCAAACGGGTTAATCCGACCCATTTAGGCTGGCCCGTTAAGTGCGTGGGTTAACTGGGCTGGATAGAGAGAAATATCGACTAAAAATGCTACTTTTTTTTGAAAAAATATAAAAAAATAGACGAACCAACCATTTAACTGACAAGCTTGCCCGTTTAATCCGTCATTTTTTTCGGGTTAATCGGGCTCAACCCGTTTAACACGAAATTTAAACGGGCCTAATTTAAAAGTAAAGCCCGCCTATTTAATTGGGTAAACGAACTGGTCGCCTACAAATAGAATTAATTTAAAGAAGAAATATCTGCCAATAATCTTTAACTCACATGGCATATCTCCCTCTCCTCACATCAAAAATCTAGGATTCAAATCCTAGAGAGTACAAATGAAGAGAAAATCTTATAAATGTATAAAAAGTGTATGAATGTGTAATATATTGTGTACCTAAAATTAAAAGTTGTCTAATCTATTAGAATACTTAAGATTGGTTGTCCAATCCAACTGTTAAATAGTAACCTTTTCAGGTTTTTTTTAAGGCTCTGAAAAGAAAATCTCCTATGTGTTCCTTGGCATTCCCTATTTGAATATTTACAACTTCATCTTTGATTTTTGGCTAACAAAAAGTGAAAACTCAGGTGGTTGACACGTGAAGTTGATAGATGATATCAACGCCACCTAAGTTTCGACCGTATCGAAAACTAGTTAAGAACGAGAAGTTCCTCTTCGTCCTTCCCAACCCCCATCCCGACAGTAACAAACTATAAAAGATTCCTTTCGACTTTCACTCAGCTCTCTCGTTTCTATCTTCTCAGAACTCTGAACTTTGACCAACACAATCAAATGGCCTTCCTGCTTAACAAGACCACCATTGCTTCCCATTTCCGATCTCACTCCCAGGTTTCTAAAATCCCCTCTTCCTTTCTCTTCTTTTCTTTTTGATTAATACTTAATATTTATTTAATATAAAATATCATTTTCTTTCTGATTATTATTTTTGAGAGAGCAGAAGGGGGAAGATCTGCTTTCACTCTCGCGCCGTCAATACCATATCGAACCTGGGCCTCGTGAAAAAGCGGTAAGCTTTAAAACCCTTTCTTTTCTGTTTATTTTATTTAGGTTTTCTAAAATTTTGTTGTCTTCAAATAATTGAACGACTGTATTTCACTTATCTTTAGTTACTTCGATTTATTAAGTTTTACTTCTTTCTTTTCCCCCATTACTGAACGATGTTGGTCAATAAAACGTTGTGTATACCTTCGAATATTTCATTGATTGAATATGTAGTAAAATATTTGGCTGAATTAAAGCAAACTGTTGAAATGATCTCTTGAATCTGGCTTCAAGATCTTGTTGGTTTGGCTCCAATGGTGCAATGAATAGGGTTAGGGTTAGTGACTTAGGGTAGATGTATTACTGCGCAATGTTCATGTATAAAAAAACTAGGGTTTAAGTACCTCTTATCCAATCAATGGTTAAGATTTGATCACAAATTATATGAATTTTAAAAATTTAATCATTTTAGTTAATAAAACCAGTGGCAACTTCTTGGACACACAACACAATATAAGGGTATGAACCTCCCAATTTGATAGGAGTACTGATCGAATCCCCATAAAGTTTTATCTTATGACTACATTAGAGAACTTTAGTTAATGCGCTAATCTTTCTGATAACTTTTTTCCTGTCTTGCAGTCATGGTTTTTATGATTTTTTTTATCTTTATTTTATTCTTTAATGTTTGCTTATAGTTATGGCACTCAATTGTTGCAGCTCTTGGCTGAAGATGCAGCTTTGAAGCCATTTAAGTCATACAAACAGAGTGTGAAGAAGCTCAAAAAGATTGGCGATATTCTAACAATTGTTGTCGTTGCAGGTAAGTCATATTTTATTTTTTTCTATTTTATTTTTCCTGTTTTTGTTTTGGTTTATGAGTGGAAGTAGAATAACATTTTTTTTTCTGATGTCTTTGATTTTGACTAATGAAACCATCATGGATGCTTTGTTCTCTCTCAAGGCTTAAAATTCGTTGTTTATATGTTGGAAATTTTATGGTTGCTTATGAGCCTGGCTTTCACCCTGTACAGTGAGAAAAGGCTTTGTTGTTGTCATTGTTACGAGCTCTCCCAACTCCATATATCTTGGCTGTTGGAGACCCACGTAATGAAATAGTTAATAGTCAGAATAAGAATAAAGGGAAGGGCAGAATTTGGGAGGGAAAGTCTGTTGCTGGGAGGTTGGGATACATAGCAGAACACACGGTTTGTTAGTTTGAGAAACATTTTGTAGTTTTATAGAACTGAGGGCTCTTACTCTCCTCATTGTATTTTATTCATCCTACAGAGTCTTAATTTCCAGGGTTCTTAAGCACCTTTCTGAGAATCTGCAAAGTTGCTTTCACATTTCGATGTTAGAAGAGAAAAATATACTATCAAGGAATTTCCAATAAATAATGCCAATAAAATGTGGATGTTATTCTCTCTATCCTTGTGGTCTGGGGCATTTCCAATATTGTCATTTCTCTGAGGTCTGTTTGTGATTAAGATGGTAGGTCTTACTCCTATGCAATCACACATTCTTCGATTCTTCAATGTCTTGCATTCTTTTATGATGTTTCAGGATGCTGCTATGAAATATATGTCAAGGCAGCTATGAGAGAAGCAGCTCGGAAACAGTAACATTCCAGAATTGCAGAATGAAGTGAATATTGTTGGACGCTAGCTTCTGTTCCATTTTAATGTTTTATTTTCAATGGTAATAACAATTTGGGTCGTATGCTTTGCCGTGTTGGAATAACCGAATAAGCAGAAATGTATTTCAACCCAAAATGATTATGCATCAATAGTAGTTACTTCATCGTTCAAGATTTAAAACTTTCTGATGAACTTGAATTTGATGATGTATCTAGACACAGTTTTGGTCTGATGAATTAACCAAAGGTGATTAGTTCTCCTGGCTACTCATGGTTTGGCTTTTTTTCTGCACCATGAACTGATCTGAATTCAACGAAACCAAAAGCAATAGGAAAATCAGGAACATATCATTCGATCATTAGACTGATTTGCAGTAACATTGGAAAGGATACTCTTAGCCATGAGAATTGTCAAAATAATATTTCAAAATAAAATGGATGATGTGTTTCTTAAAGATAATCTAGTTATTTATACTGAGAAAGATTTGTTGTTACTTCTAGTACAAATTTAATGACATATGACTTCAAATATGAAAAAAAATGTTGAGCACAAAATTGTTCTTAGAATGTGTTGGAGTAATTAAAAGAGATTAATTTTAAAGATTAATTTTAAAGAATATTTAAGAGTGTGTTTGGTTTGTGGTTTTATTTTTTATTTTTTATTTTTGTTTTTATTGTTTTTTATTTTTTATTTTTGGGTTGTGAATGAAAAGAGAAAACAATAAAATTATTTTTTATTTTTACCTGTTTTTTTTTTCACAAAATTCTGAAAACAAAAAACATTAAAAATAAAAATACAAACTAAATGCATCCTGAAATTTTTAATGGCAAAATAATATGTTTGAATAATTTATAGAGGGAATTTCAAAATTCAAGGGATTTTAGACTTTGTGTGAAATTTGGGCTATCAAGTGGCACAATAAATGATGTTGGCTAGTTAATCTTCCGGCACTACCAGGTAGATAGAGGTATAGAGGATATATTCGGCGAACTGGGATGCCATTTGGGAAAGACGAGTCCAGGGCAAAAGACAGTGGGAGATCAAGGTGAGTCTTTCTTTTTTTTTTGTGGGTTTACTATGTTTTGACCCATTGTTTAACATTGTGATCTATTCATGTTTTTTTCTTTTGATTAATTTAAAAAGGTAAAGGCCGTTATATTTTTAGTCCACTATTTGCAAAATTATCCTAAGAACTGTCACCAAAAAATTTATCCAAAGAACATTGTTTTAGTTTTATTTTCCCAAGGTATTCCCAAAGTAAATTTTCATTTCTATCCACAAAAATTGAAGACGCTAACATATTTACCTACCGAAGACAAAAATTACTATTTGAACCCATAAAAAATGATTTTTACAAGTAAAATTATCCAAACCCTAAAAAATTAAATAAAATTCTTAAACTATCCTTCTCTTCAGTCTCCACCACTACTAACATCGTCTTTCCTCCTCTTCCTTTTCACTCCTTCCCAGACCAAAATCTGTTCCAGAGAGTTAGTCTCTCCCTTTTCTCTTCTCTCTCTATTACGTGTTATTGTTCTCTCTAGTGACGTTGTCGGAACCCACGATCAGACCTTCCTATCCGAATTAGCAAGGTCCGGTACCAACGCCCAACCGAGAAGCAAATCAACAATATTAGGGAAATGAGGCTGAAAGCACCTTAAGAACTTTAATGATATCAAAGTGATAACTCCAACAAACCTATGCAACAAGCTCAATGAAATTCTCTGTTCCTCAAGTAGCACCTGATAAGCTTTGAGAATTGGCAAAGCATATCTCTCAGCTCCACCAATATCCCCAATATTAAGAAACTCACGCAAACCTTTCAATGCCAATTCCTTCGTCCCATCAACGGCGTTGACATTGAAACGGTCAACCAAACCACCAAGTATAACATGATTTTGTCTCCCATTTGATGTCATGGGAACCAAACAGATCACTGCACATAGTGTGCCATACGCTACAACAGCCGCTTGCCTAACCTCATACAACTTAAAGCAAAGAACGACAAAAGATGAAATTTTTATTAAAAAGTTGGGAAAACTTTTGAAAACTGAAAATTGGAGAGTGGGGATTAGGGTTTAACTTACTTGTCGGAGAGGAGTTGGGAGAGACCTTGGGAGAGAAAGTGAGCGGAGTGAGTAACGAGGAGAGAGTTATGAGGGTAGAGGATGGCGCGATGGAGGGAAGCGATGGCGGCGAGGCGAGGGGAAGGGTCTGAGAGTGCGACCGATGAGACGAAGGTGGTGGAGGAGGAGGGAGTGGGAGTATTGTTGTCGGAGGGGAGGGCTGCAGAGAGAAGGGCGGCGAGCTGGTTGTGGTGGTGGTAGGTGGGATGAGAGTGGTTGTGAAGAAGAGTTTGGGTGGTGGTGGGATTTGAGATTAGAAAAATGGTGGTGAAAATAAGGGTAATTTAGGAATTTTAGGTGATTTTTTAGTATTTGGATAATTTTGTTGTGCAGAATCCATATTTCATGGTACATATGGTAATTTCCTTCTTTTATGAGTAAATATGTTAGCGTCTTCAACTTTTGTAAGTAGAAATGGTAGTTTACTCTAAGAAATAACTATTGGAGTTTCTTTTAAAGTGTGCGATCAATAAATTACTAGGCATGCGATTTAATGCTCCAAAGTTATATGGAGTTTCAACACTCTTTAATCAAAGTTAAGAAAAAGTTGATATTTATATCTATTTTATGATTTTTTTAATTTAAAATTATTTGGATCAGGACTTTCTTTGCCAAGTTGGGCCTATTTTCTTTCTGGATTGATATTAAGCTATTTTATATGAAAAAAAAACTCTTAACCAATTTGGGTTGGTCGAGTGGTCAACTCACTCGTCCGCTTAAACAAGTGTCGGTGGTTCGAATCCACCTCGTGCATGCAGCAAGCCAGCAACCCATTAGCCAGCAGCAGACCCTTAAATGGAGCTCAGATCCTTGACGGATTAGTCCTTAACCTGTCGGGTTGGGGGATACCGTGGGCAACAAAAAAAGACTCTTATAAAATTATCACAAAAATAAAAGTAGAGAGTTAAATATTAGAAAGACGAATTCCACAAAAAAAAGAAAGAAAGACAGAATATTCGAAGTGTCGAAGAAAAAAAGATAATTCAAATTAGATAAATTTTAAAAAACTAAAATATCTTTTAATTTTAAAAAGAGTAAAATACAATTTTAGTTAATTTAAAAAAAATTCTTTTAAAATTACAGTTGTTTGATTGTTTTAAAAATAAAGAAACAAAATTATCTCTTTTTATAGATTAATTCTAAAATAACTATTTAAAGATTAATTAAAAAGACAAAAATATTCTTTTAGTATTAATAATGTTTAAATGTATTAAAAATTAAATATTTAAATTTAATATTAAAAAAACTAAGATATTCTATTTAGGATTAATTTTGAAAAGACTAAAATATCTATTTAATATTAATATTGTGCTTTTGAGAATATAAGATTATAACTTCTTCTACAAAATTAATTTTTTCCTTTTAGTAAATCTACCTTACCTTCCTGATTTGACCAGGTGCACTAATTTTATAGTTTGAATCAGGATTAAGTTCAACATTTTAAATTCTTCTATCTATAAGTGTGAACAATTAAAAAAAACACAAAATTTTACCAATTTTATATGTATTTCTTCAATCCTGAAAATACACAAAATTCACATAACCATTTTTTAATTTATCATTAGAATTTTGCATACATCAATTGCAGTGTTATGGTTAAATTAACACTCCATATCTTAAACAAATATTATTAATGAAATCAACTCCGTACAAAAGGGAGCTTTCGATCAGAGAATGAGACAATTGAGAAGAGGTGGCGACGCGACATAGTGGCGGCACGACGTCAACGCAGGCAACGTGAGTGGTGAAGGCGACACAATGAAGAAGTGATTATGAAAAATCTTACAAGCAACCTTGTTTGTCCTGTAAATGACAGCAACCAGCAAAAACAATGGTTAAAATTAGGTATTTTAGATGAAAGGAAAGAAGCAAAATAAGTATAGAAAGGTATAATGGAGAGAGTAAGTATGGCAAGACAAAGGAAAAGGTAAAGTGGTGGGATGGAGCAGCATGGCAATGGCGAGGTGGCGTGACAGTGGGATTGAAAGTGAGAAGAGAGGGAGAGAAACCTTCCACTGAAAATTCACCCGAAAATTGCAACAACCTAGCAAGCCGCAACAATGGCTGAAATAGTAATTTTTACTTTTAGGATAAAATAAACATTTAAAAAATTAAAAGAAAAATATTAAAATAAGTTTTTTATTTTGATTTTTTTTTATTTTTTGTGTTATATATTATGGAGTTTTGAAACTCTAAACATTTAGAGAGTATTGTAACAGCCACTAAGTTACTATATGCATAAAGTAAGTTTGAAATTTTTGACACTTATTTAGACAGATTAATAAACTAACCATTAGACCAACCTAAATTGGTTAACATTGTGTTAGTTATCCTTGTTTAGCGTGAACATAATTATTTTAAAGATTATTAAATTTTAAATAATAAATTCAAAATAATGGCACTTGGCAGCATCTTAACCGTGGAACAGTCCTACTCAGTTATTCATCACTGGCACTGCTCTATTTTATTTATTTATTTATTTGTTCACCATGCGTACGCCTATATATACAGAAGACACAAAGGAATATAATTTTTAGTTGGAGTATTTACCCATTTTGGTCCTTAAAGAATTTCGTATCAGACACTTTAGTCCCAAACTAAAATTAATTACTCGATTGGTCCCTAATAATTAATACCGTTAGTCACTTAGGTTCTTGGCTCCGTCAACTCTAACGGAAGACAAAATGGTCCCTGACAACTCTAACAGGGGACAAAATGATCCCTGAACCCTTTCTTCGAAAACGATACTGTTCTTACTCAATTTTCATTATATCTCGCATAACCTTAACATTCATATTCTCCTTCTTCACCTTCACAGTCTTCATTTTCATCTTTTCCTTCCTTCGCTTCAGCTACAAGATAAGGCCATTGTGTAACTGCCACGCGTATCGCACCTACCTCAACATGTCATGGACCACACACTTCCTAAATCTCTATAACTGGTACACCCACCTCTTCCGCACTTCACCCACCAGAAGTATCCACTTCCACGTCCTCGATAACAGCATCACCTCCAACCCCGACAATGTCCACTACATCCTCAAGACCAAGTTCAACAACTACCCCAAGGGCATGCCTTTCTCCACTCTCCGGCAAGTAATATAGATTGTTGGATATTAGAACATCATGAGAAGATATTCTCCTTCGACATCATATGCAAATTCTCATTTGAAATGGACCCCGAGTGCTTCACTCCTTCTTTTCCAAAGTCCAAGTTGACAGACTGCTTCGACCTCACATTCAAACTATCTGTACAATGAGCAATGTTGCCATTGCCGCTCATATGAAAACTGAAGCGATTACTGAACATTGGTTCGGAGAAAAATTGAAGGAAGTAATTGCAGTGGTGGACAATATAGTCATGGAGATGATAGGGCAGAGGAGGAGGGAGGTAGCGACGACGGTTCTTAACAAATCAGACTTGCTGTCTAGATTCATGGGATCCATCGAAGACGACAAGTACTTGAGAGACATAGTCATTAGTTTCTTGAGAATGAATTGGTTGAGAACAAGTTGAGAATTTTTCTTCTTGTGAACATTGAAGTTGTAGAGTGTGCATTGTGTAACTTGAAGTTACAGTATTAAACTGTTAGTGTTATGCGAGATACGATGGAAAATGGGAGAGAATAATGTCGTTTCCAAACAGAGGAGGTCAGGGACCATTTTGTCCTCTATTAGAGTTGTCAAGGACTATTTTGTCCTCTGTTAGAGTTGACGGAGTAAAAGACCTAAGTGACTGATAGAGTTAATTATTAGGGACCAATCGAGTAATTAATTTTAGTTGGGAACTAAAGTATCTGGTGCAAAATTCTTTGAGGACCAAATTGAGTAAATACTCTTTTAGTTAAGATGTCAACATGAATGAAATAGTTATCCTCTTTTTCTTTGGGAACAGTAGGACATTTTCGATCATATTCTCTTAAAATGGATCCCAAGATAAAGTAGACATCTCTAAGAATTTGTAACGGTAAAGCTTGATTTAATTAAATAGTAGCATTCATGGATATTGGATATCCGTCAAACTAAACTTTACACAATCATGGTCGAAGCAAACGCATTTATGATTTCTTAGGTAGTGTTTAGATTCTGTTACCGAGACAAAAGTAATAAACATTGGTATCTGTTTGATTGTAGAAACAGAGTTCATAATAGAAATATAAATTTCTTTTTGTTTTTAAGTAAGGACATAAATATCTATTTCTCTCATAAAAAATCTATTTCTATTTATTTATTTGTATCTCATTTTCTTTGTATTTCTATCTTAATTATTTTTAGCATACGTTAAGCAGACTTTTACAATATATATATATATATATATATATATATATATATATATATATATATATATATATTCAACATTCATAAATCTAAACAATCATTTAGTTTTTTTTTTCTTACAGTAATTTCTCAACTCATTCATTTTCAGTTCTCGAAGTAAGTTCTATTTTATTGTGTTAACCTCTTTCTTTAAAGAAAAATTGTTGAACTATTTCTCCCACCTTATGTGGGGCAAGATGGAAAGAAGCATATATTTGGCATAACTTTTAGAATAATTTGTAAAGAAGGTTGTCAAATTTTGTCTTAGCTGTGGCATTAGCACCACCACCATTATTATTTTTTATTTTTGGTGTCCCACGGTATTTTTCAGTCCAGCAAGTCAAGGACTAATTCGCCACGGTATTGAGCTCCATTTAAGGGTTTGTCGCTGGCCAATGAGTTGCTGCATGCACAAGGCGTGAGGTCCAAAAGAAATAAGAGGATGGGCCTAATGAAACTATTATACAGAATAACCTAAGTAACAAAAGGGTGAGAAAACCACCCATATAGATGAAAGACTACGAGATGTAAATAAGAGTGCATCACAGAAAATTATTATCTTCTGCTGAAGTCAGAGTTAATTACAACAGATTAAAAAATTGGTTGTGATATAAAAAGGGAATTATAGTGTAAGAAAATGATATACGTATTATGTTTGCTATTTGATAGTGCAGACCTCCCTTGAGCTCAGGGTGGTATTAGTATACTGTTTCATTGATTCTTGCCTTATATATCAATTGAGTACTTTATTTGTCAATAGAGTACACTTATATTACTTTGCCATATTGCTACTGTGATTGTTATGAATTTCTATTAATGTTTGTAGTACCTACTATTAGTACTTTCATTAAGAGTCAAACTCAATGTGGCAAAATTCTTTTTCAAGATTGATCTGAGGAGTGACTATCATTATATTAGATACAAGAGGAGGACATAGACAAGACAGCATTCAGGTCTTGTATAGGCCACTATGAATTTGTAGTCATGCCGTTTGGCAACAATTATAAACCTCTTAAAGCCACCCATGGACCTCAACCTGCTACCCACTTAAATAGCCTCACACAAGAATACCACATCCCAATCAAAACTCTGGCATAATCACTATTGTGGTGGAAATACCACAATGATTCTAGGAGAACTAGGTATCACAAAGTGCAAATAGTCTAGATTGCTCGATGGAAATAGTGGAGACAGGAGAGGATCCCCTTGATCCAAAGTCCTCAGACTACAACTCCATTGAGACAAAGGTTGTCGTACAAGTCATGAAAAATTTTGAAGAGGATGTTGTGCATAGAGGTGAGCAAAACCAAGAGGGAAACTCTCTTTTGGACGATGGTATGCAATGTGCGTAATGCACTTTCTGTGAGTTACTTCCTAACTCTTCTCTCCTTTTACACTTTATAACATTATCTTAAAATATCAGAGATATTGCTAATAAGACATCTGTGCGTACTTTGAAAGAAATTAGAAAACAAAATAATCCTGATATCACCCTACTATATGAAACCAAATATAACGATCAGAAAGCTGATGAGATTGTTAGATAACTCTAATCCACCAAAGTCAAACCAAATGCCACAACTAACAACCAAATTTAAGCTTCACACATATAGTTTTACCATACATTAATAACTAAAGCTCACAATACACCAAATCACAAAGGGTATAAAGGTTTCTTACCTTACCCAACGGTGATTGGGGCATGGCTCGATAATTACCCGCTATTAGAGTTCACCTAAACAATCAAAATCACAAAACTCACTCAATATTGAAACCCAAAATCGTAGTTTCTATTAGGGCTAAAGAAAGGGATGTGAATTTTGAGTTCTTACCAGCAATGTCTAGCTAGAAATTACGAACTTAGAGAGAGCTTTGCGTGGCCACAAACTGTTCGTCAATCGAAACACCGTAACTCAAGTTATAAGCAAAAGAAGAGGGAGATGAATAGTAACATAATCCATCTTCTCCCCTTTTGTGTGTGCAGTGTGGATGGGGAAGAAATGGAAGAGAGAAGGTTGAATGAATGAAGTTATAAGTTGGGCCATGGGTTCGGTTTTGGTCCAGTCCAACCCATTAGAGTTTTTGGCCCGTTTAGTCCAACTTTGCGCTAAACCTTTAAAATTAGTATCCGGTTTTCAATTTTAAAGTTGTTGCTAAGTTTTTCTACAGTTTCTATTACTCTCACACAGTACCGGACAGACTTAAGCCGGTACTACTGGCTAATTTATCGGTACGTATTTTTACGCAATTTACCGTAGAAAATTACTTTTCCCAACTCGGAAAAATCTATTGAGTCCAAATATCATAGTTAAAATTTCATATTAACATTTCTAAATTTCAAACCTATTTCGAGCAATTTAATTATTAATTTATTTTAATTAACATGTTAAATAAAAACCCGGTTCTTACGTTGTCTCCTCCTAATAAAATTTTCGCCCTCGAAAATATTAACCTCCACAAAATACGCGAGGGTAATTTTCGTCCATTCCACCTCGCCTCCGAGCGACCTTAACCAGTGGAACTTCCTTTCCGCAACGTCCATTGGCACCAATTCGAAACTTAATCAATCTTGGTTTTCTTTTTCTCTAACTCCTAGTTCCTCAATTTTTCTCTAACTTTTAAAATGAAATATACTTATATCCTCAACATCGGCTCAAATTCATATTTATATCCTTCATTCCTAAGTACCACGCCATGACTCAACCAAATTCAAGCCTATGCCATACACATCCTTCTTACCTTTAGCTCCCTCAAATCAACCTCAATACCACATTAGCATTTCAACTCAATATGTTCCTAATCTGTCTTTCAAATCAATCATTTCCTATTTTAATCTAAACCCAAAGTCATCATGATCAATTATCGCAATCCTTATATTTCAAACACGGAAAATGTACTCACTTATCACCCAAATCCAATTTACTTACCTACATTCATCTCCACAACCATTTTGGAATCAATCTAATCTTACAGTTAAATTCAAACTTAGTTTCCTGGAAATTATTATTTTCATTAATCCGCTAACCTTGTAGGTATTCAAAGCCTAAGATATTTCTAGTCACTATTTTATTACTCATATTCGCAAGCATCATGTGCCATTGCATCCCGTAAACTTTTTCTGCCTCACTCTGATTCTTAACCATCCAGAATCTAATCCATTATCCCGGTCATACTTCATAATCGGATTACAAAAACCTAGGCTTACTTCTAAATTTTCTTTACCTGACCCCACCTAATGGTTACGTTCATCCTAAGATTCAGTCGCAATTTAGGATATTAGAATATCTCTATACTTAAATCAATATCCCATTAAATCCTCATTCTTAATAATCACACTACTTAGAACCTCAACAGCAAATCAGAAAAATTTTTAAGTTTTCAAAACTCTCAATCCAATTCAATTCCAACCATGCCAATTTTCCAATTCTAAACAACTTTCCATACTTCTAAGTACTAATCCATCAATTTTTAACCATCCAACACTTTCAAGGCCTAACAATTCATATTCAATCCATTACAATAAATCACTCAAACCTAACAACAATTCATATACTAACCACAATTCCAATACCATCCACACAATCACACTCACAACATACTCAATACTCTAACACCTAAAATATTAAATTCTCCATTTTTTTTACTTATTCAACAAAATCCCAAAGTCCACAATACCACCATACCGTTTATTCCATATTTAATTATTCAATTCATTCATAGCTTCCATTTAAAATTCCACCAATGTATACAATTCAAATCTCCCTTAAACATATAAAACAACTAATGAAGTTCTACTTATCATAATTAAAATCAAATGTTAAACCCAGACAAATTCAAATCTAAAATCATGTTCACTTGTTTCCCTCCACTTCTACATGCATCTGCACTCAACAATTAATCCTATAATCTACACGTAAACCAAAATCAAATGTGATTACTCTCATTCTTTCTTCGTGTACATGATCGACCTTGCCTGCAAGGCATTATTTGGGTCTCCTATTCACACCAAACAATCGATATCAAGGTAATCAGCCTCAATATCTCAAGCCTAGTGCTTCAATTACCCCTAAATGTGCTCACAAACAAGCATGCTATGCATATCAAGCAGATATCCTAAATAGCATAAAAAAATGACCCAGGGTATCTAATGAAGCACAATCGGTCCATCCCTCAGGCTCACAAGGACGAACCCTCTGATACCACTAAATGTAACACCCCATCACCCTAAACCTTACCTCTAGCCGTAAAGCAAAGGATAACAAAGTGCCACGACAGTTCTAAAACTCAATATTATAATATATAGTCAAGGGATATAATATACTAGAAGTCCGATAAAGAAATAAAGCTCAAAGACTCAGAAAATAGAGATACAAAAGCACGAAGTATTTACACACGCGATAACTAAACACAAAAAGGGTAACATACAAGATCACAAGATATATAGGTATATATATACAATAGTCAAAAGAATACTAGCTGCAGCCTGCAGAGTTTAGGCTGACTAGTTAATTCAGATATAATAGAGTTTAAAAAGGTTAAAGCTTATACATCTTGTCTCTCAAGTTAAGCCTCTAAAGCAACAAAGCATAAAATACAAAAATGAGAGAATACTAAAGCAAAATAAACCAAATTACAAAAGATAAGCGTGATCCTCCGCTCTGTTACCATCGCGCAAACTCACCGAGGTGGGTTGTGACCTGCAGTTGAAAAATAACAACAATATATTGTATGAAAACCAAAGGTTCTCAGTATGGTAACAGTGCCCAATATGTAAGATATAAGATTCTAGGATGCCAAAGGGAATCCTAGAACTTCACATCGATACAAAATACTCAAACTTAACAAAATAAATAACTTAAACCGTAAACCATAAACAGGGTTATCTAAACTTAGGGAATTTCTAACTAATACCAATCACAACGTTGTATCCCACAGCCTTCGCCAATCTACCCTCCATGCGATCCCATCGCCGCCGCCTACCTAACCTCCTCGGCACTAGACAATCACAAGTATATGCAAACAAGTAATACACAGGTAATATTTATGTATAGCATGTAATTCAAGAAGCAAGTAGGCATATTATATATTTAGGCAAACTGCAAGTAATCAAAGAAAATAAGCACATAAGAGATGCATATGATGAATGCCTATCCTATTGGCTGTGATATCATATGTCAGTTCAACTGCCAACCCAACATATCCGCCCTTCCTCTAACACAACAATTCACATACATTTAATCACACACCCAAACATTCAATCCTATCTTAAGATCTACTAGCCTCAGTTTCTAGAAACATTACATATTACATAAAGAAAATCGAAACCATACCTTGGCGATTCCCAATATGCTCAAATCTACCAAATGACCTCCAACCAAACTTTCACCAAGCTCTAATCCACCAAAGTCAAACCAAATGCCACAACCAACTCCAAAATCACCAAATTCAAGCTTCACACATACAATTTTACCATACGTTAATAACTAAAGTTCACAATACACCAAATCACAAGGGTATAGAGGTTCCTTACCTTATCTAACAGTGATTGAGACAAGGTCCAACAATTACCCACTACTAGAGTTCACCTAAACAATTAAAATTACAAAACTCACTCAATATTGAAACCCAAAATCATGATTTCTGTTAGGACTGAAGAAAGGAGTGTGAATTTTGAGTTTTTACCAGCAATTCCTAGCTAGAATGACGGTTCGGAGAGAGTTTCACGTGACTGCAAACTGCTCATCAATCGGAGCACCGTAGCTCAAGTTACAAGCGAAAGAAAAGGGAGATAAATAGAAACATAATCTCTCTTCTCCCTTTTGTGTGTGCAGCGTGGATGGGGAAGAAGTGGAGGAGAGAAGGCTGAATGCATGAATTTATAAGTTGGGCCTTGGGCCCGGTTTGGATCTGGTCCAATCCGTTAGCGTTTTTGGTCCGTTTGATCCAACTTTGGGCTAAACCTTTAAAATTAGTGCCTAGTTTTTAATTTTAAAGTTGCTGCTAAGTTTTTCTATCGTTTCTATTACTCTCACGCAATACTGAACAGACTTAAGCCAGTACTGTCGACTAATTTACCGGTACGCATTTTTACGTAATTTTCTGCAGAAAATTACATTTTCCAACTTGAAAAAATCTACTAAATCCAAATATCATAGTTAAAATTTCAAATTAATATTTCTAAATTTTGAACCTATTTTGGATAATTTAATTATTATTTTATTTTAATTAACTTGTTAAATAAAAACCCAGTTCTTACACTTTTGGTGTCTAGTACCGCTAGAATTTAACAACGAAAATCAGACAACACAGCCAAATTAAGTGGACTTCCATATTTATGGTAACCACTTGAAAGATTTGAAACTAGAGAAATCTTCTCCCCACTATACATAAGGCCTGAAAGTGCTAGAATTGCAACCATTCCTTATGTGGAAGCGGTTATGACAGCGTTTAACAAAGCTAGGTTGGTCACAGGTGCTAGGGACAAAAGAGAAAAAATTCATATAGCCTAGACCTCCTTCCATATGGTTGGTTGAAATTAATTCTGATAGTGCTTCATTGGGCAACCCGGGAAGGTCAGGTTGTGGAGGATTGTTTAGAGATGAAAATGGTACCATCCCTTATGTGGAAGCGGTTATGAGAGCGTTTAACAAAGCTAGGTTGGTCACAGGTGCTAGGGACAAAGGAGAAAAAATTCATATAGCTTGGACCCCCTTCCATATGGTTGGGTGAAATTAATTCTGATGGTGCTTTATTGGGCAACCGGGGAAGGTCAGGCTGTGGAGGATTTTTTAGAGACGAAAATGGTGATTTGGTAGCAGGTTATATGGCTAACCTGGGAATGTATATTGCTTTTTCAAGCAAAAATATAGGACATTATCCATGAATTGAGAACAACACAACAGTTGCGATTTAGAAGAATAATTGTGAAAGATGATTCACATTCTGTTATAAAGATTATCACTAATGAAGGAAAGGCTCGAAGTCATCTAAAACCCCTAATTAGAATGGTCAGAGGTCTTGTAGCTCAAGATTGGGATGTTATATTCAAGTATACCTACCGTGAAGACAATCGAGGAGCTAATCTGCTAGCAAGGACTAGTGTGCATGCTGATCCAGGATTTCACTTTGTTGATTTCCCATCCCCCAACTCAAGCAGATTTTAGCTGATGATGGCAGGGGCGTGTCACTACTCCATTTAATTTCTGTTTCTAATGTCTAGTTTTTGGTTTTAAATCCCGTTTATCTACAAAAAAAAAAGCAATAATGGTCACATCCATATAAAAAACCTATCCAAGTCATCCAAGCACTTTTTCTTTAACGCACCCCCCGAAGTTACGTGAAATATACGCACGCCCCTCTCTCCCTCCTATCAATGTAACAGATTTACGTATACCTCTTCTTTAACGTAAACATTCTTCTTCTTTTTCTCTTCTTCAATGTTAATAATTTGCATTGTAATTTTCGGATCTACAATCTCTGCTGCTTGTCGTTCTTCTTTTTTCTTCTCTTTTGCTCGTTGTTCTTCTCTGTTGCTCGTCCTTCTTCTTCTTTTTCTTCTTTGATTTTGTGGATTTATCTTCTTCGTTTTCAGATTTTAATATTCTATCAAAACAATGAATGATTCAACTTCAAATCAGTTGAATGAGAGCATTTTGGATTATTCTTTTAAAATGAATCAAGCAGACGAGGTTTGAATTTTTTTAATAAAATTGAATGGAATGTAATTATTAAATTGAATGGAATGCAATTGTTAAACTGAATTGAGTTGAATGTACGCATGTGTTCTGAATTGAATTGAATTAATAATCTGTCAATTGTAGACACATGTGTTTTGAATTTATATAATGGATAATATTTCGTTCATTTAGTAATATACAATTGTTTCACCATAATAACGTGTTCGGTTCATTCTACAGAAAGCTATTTGAATTTGATTTTATATAATGGATAATGTTTTGTTCATTTAGTACTATACAATTGTTTCATCTTAATAACGTGTTCGGTTCATTATGCAGAAATCTATTTGAATTTGATTTTATATAATGGATAATGTTCCCTTCATTTAGTACTATACAAATGTTTCACCATAATGACGTGTTCGGTTCATTATGCGAAAAACTGTTTGAATTTGAATTTATATAATGGATAATGTTCCATTCATTTAGTACTATACAATTGTTTCACCATAATAACATGTTCGGTTCATTCTGTAGACCAGGTATGTTGTGGATGAACAATTTGTCCCAAAGGTCTGGATGATTTTCAAGACACTAGAAGAAGCCAGAAAATTCTACAAAAATTATTCTAAAGAGTTCAGGAGTTTCTGAAACTGAATACTAATAGCAACAGTTTTTTTAAAATTATCTCTCTGCTATATTGATATATGCACTTTTTCGGTTCACCTTGTACATTAATTTCGGTTCATTTATTTTTTTGGGGCTCTTAATGTTTGATAAATACACACACACACAATATATATATATAAACATCTTAGACCAACAGGACAAGGACTAATTCATCTTGAATCAGATATATACATTAACATTAAATTTCCAATAACATTTACATTAATATTCACATATATACATTGTTTGGTTTTTTAAACAAGTTAGACAAAATAGTGTTAATTATAACCAGTCAAACAAAGTATATCCTATTTACTATCTATATCCCAGATGTGAATTTACAATAAGGGTTGGAGAGGACAACAAATGGCTTTGGGAGTCTTATTTCTTTAGATGCCCGAATCACTTGGTCTCTGATTTTGTTCAGTTTGTGCAACAGAATATTTGGACCATATTCGAGCCTGAAGCCACAAAAATTTGGTCAATACTTCACTCAATACACCGACAAGCACAATCATGCATATTTTAATCAAGTGAATCAAAATGGCCAACGCAACTGAACCAAACACCATTCATGTGCTGAATAAAACGTGATAAATATTCAATCATCAAGAAAAACTTTTCTGCATGCAAAAGAACTCAACTGAACACATAACAATCAGGTGAATCAAATGACAAATACCAGTGAACCGAACAGCAATCATGTGCTGAATGAAACGTGATAAACATTCAATCATCAAGTAAATTATTTCTATATGTAAAAGGACTCAACTAAACACACTAATAATAAAATGAATTAAAATAACCAACTCCACTGAACTGAATTTCATTGATGTTCTAATTAAAACTTGAAAAATATTCAATCAGCAAGAAAAATATTTCTGTATGCACAAGAACTCAACTGAATGCACTAACAATCAGGTGAATCAAATGACAAACACCTGTGAACCAAACACCAATCATATGCTGAATATAACATGATAAACATTCAATCATCAAGTAAATTATTTCTGCATTCAAAAGAACTCAACTAAACGCACTAACAATCAGGTGAATCAAATGACAAACACCAGTGAACCGAACACCAATCATGTGCTGAATAAAACGTGATAAACGTTCAATCATCAAGTAAATTATTTCTGCATGCAAAATGACTCAACTAAACACGCTAACAATCAAATGAATGAAAATGAGCAACTCCACTGAACAGAAAGAAAATAAGAACACATTTCCATTTCTATGCCCTAGTTACGCCAAAAAAATGGAATTAGATTAAGTCAATCTACTAAACGAAGTAACTCAATTCAGTAAACCTAAAATGCAACTAAGAGAAATGCGAGATTGCAAGATTTAAATAAATAGTAGTTTTTATCATACCTTTTCGCAGTCTCTGTTCCTCTTTTCGTTCGTATTTTCTTCTTCTTCCTTTCGAAATCTTCTCGTGATTCTTCTCCAGTAACGATTTTTGCAGAGAACACGAGTGAAGTTTGAGAGACTTTGAGAGAGATTCAAACTTCTCTAGTAGCAGTTTCAATATTGAAGAAGAAAGGTTGTTTCATATTCAAGGCGCGAATGAATATGTTAACGTTTCGTGTATTTGGGTGCGTGGAATCACGTTTCATTTAATAAGATTGGATTTTTTTTGTATTGAGCCAGCTTGAATAGACTTGTATGAAAAATTATATGGATGTGTAACTAGGGATGACAACACCACCCGAACCCGCGGGTACCCACCCCGCCCCTATCCGCTCGGAGCAGATAATCGCCCACCCCGCACCAGGACGGGTTTTTAGTGGGGCGGATTCTTGGGAGGGGCAGGTCGGGATCGGGTTTAGATAATACCCGCCCCGGTATATATATATATATATATATATATATATATATATATAATATATAATTTTAATATATAATATATATAATATATATAAAAACCCGTCCCGTTGCCACCCTTATGTGTAACATAACTGGAAAAAGGGACCAATTCAATTCGGTTGTCAAAACCATAGTAATTAAGTAATTATAGATTTAAAATCTAATTCTTTATCTGTCCAAAAGAATTAGAAGACACCAAACTGGACTATTACAGAAGTTTATAAATAAAAATATGGTTAAATATGACAATACAGAGAGAAGTGGAAATAGGAAACAACTCCCCAAACTTCTCCCGTCTCCAACTCAAAAAAAAAAAAAAGAAAAAGAACCAAAACAAAAGTAAAATAACCATCGAAAACTAAAATGGTTTAGGTTAGAAATATTATTACAATTGTCACCCATTTTAATATCATAGTTCATGTTGGCCCCACAAACAAAACAACCAAAAACAAGCATAGGCCGAAACTAGAGACAGTTTACGGTTATAAGAATAACAAAGCCAAGGAATTCAACTCTTAATTGTCTTTTATGATAATCAATCATGGTTGATACACCACAAACTTCTTCATAGGACAGTTGCACACTGGACAAGTTACAACACTCCCTTGAGTTGAACCTTCACTTGATGAAACCATGTAAGAGTGATTGCAAGGACCTTCAACAACAAAGTTAGGGTCTAAGAACTTTCTTGCAGTACCAACCAAACCAAACCTTTCTAGATCTTCACCCCACTCGTCAAATCTCCCTAAAAAATCCATCAAAACCATTCCTTGAAGCCTTATAATATTATCTTCTTTACAACAACTTCCAATCACTGCCCAACCTTCCTTTTTATCATTCATGTCAAGCATTGCTGATAACTCTGCCAAAACTTGATCAGAACTTGGTGTCTTTCCTAGTCTGATTTTCGATCTTCTCATACTCGCCAACCGAATCCAGAAGAGTTGCATTTTTGTAAAGGAAAGTTGGCTACTCTCATTAATCTCAGTAGAACTTGACATTATATTTTTTATTTGTTCAGTGAGGTTACTATAACCAACATATATTGTTTCTAGCTGCAGACCTTGTTGTTTGAGCTTGGTTATGCAGTCACTGAATTGTTGGATCCATGGCAGGTTTTCACTCCCATAAATGCAAATGTTTTTGCCTTTTTCAACCTGACAAAGTTGTTAAGGTGATTGGCTTAGAAATATAGAAATATCAAGAGACAAATATTCTTCTTATCTAAATACACTATGAAACAAACTCCTACCCAATATGCAAGAAGAGGGTTGATATCACCTAGCAAAAGTTGCATTGTGAGATTCTGGTCTTCCCAGAGCTCTGCCTCTTTTGAAGCTGAAAACGGATAAGCTCGAACGCCCCAAATCATGATCATATCAAGAGCATTGCAATTTGCAACCGTTCCATTCGAATCGAGTGTGACGATTACAGGATCATCTCTGTAGTTCCATTTGTCTTTGATGTACTTCACGACAGCTGAGCTTAGTAGCCTTGGCTTCCAAACAGCATACCAAGGCAGAGAATTCGATAAGAATTCGAAACTACTCTGTTCAGCATCAGTCCATGATGTACCAGAAGATGGAAATGGAATCCACACAATCTCATAACTGTCCTTGAATCTCTCATTCAAAGGATGATCACATGTTTGCTGAACTAGTAAGAGTAATTCTTCGAGCGCAAGTAGCTTCGACTTTGAGATTAAAAGAAGAACTATCTTATCTTTCAGTTTAGTCACACCAAGCTGCAAAATTAGGAGAATCACTGTATTATCATGTTCCTATATTTATCACTTTCAATATAATTTAATACAACTATGCTACGTGTACACCAAAATCAGTTACTAAAGTCAGCTACCAGTATAAAATACATGTTAGAATACAAATACATATTAAAAATAAATTAAACCACACATATATTCATACACAAATACATTGGTGGTGGCTGATTTTAGTGGTTAATTTTGATATACAAATAGTATTTTTGAATTTCATATGCCTATTGATCTGCTTATACCTTCACTTTTTTTGAGCAATCCTTCAATGGCAAGTAATTCTTTGAAGGAAACAATAAATTGAGAACCTTCTGATTATCAATGTGAACCTCATCAGCAAGATTCAATAGCTTGTCTTGTACGTTTCTCTCTGAAACATTAATTAGTGGATAACTCATAATTGTTTTAATATATAACTATAGTTCCATTATAAGAAGAAACAACACTTATGAACCAGAAAAGTAACCTATTTCTTGGTGACACAAATCCACCTGTGCTCTGAGAATGTTGCATATACTTCCTAACCTATATGCCAAACTTGAGAGCTCCCAAGCAGCAATTATTGTTGAATCTGAATACCTGAAACCAAACAACACACAGGTTAGGACAAAAAAATATATATATAATATTAGTAAATGTAAGAAATTATGCTAATTACAATATTAGCCTTACATAAATTTAGATATAATTTACGAGAACAACAAAGCCTTATCCTACTATCATGTATAATATCTACAGTAACTATATTTAGTAAGCAAAAAGAATATGTTTTTAGAATTAATTAATCACTAAGCCTCAAGCCTCAAGGGAAAGAACATGCACTTGGTCATGTTTGTTCTTGGTTCTGAGATCCATGAGTTGACAAAAGCATGCAAAGCTGCTTCTAATGATCCAGTAAACAGCAACATACACCAGAGACTTTGTGGCAGTTACTTTCTCATTTCCAAGCTCTAAATGCTGATGTGGTAGAAAAGATTCAAACTCAATAATGCACATTGCCACATCCATCATTGTCTTAACCAACAAGCTCAATGCCTTGATTTGTGGCCGCAGTGGCCTTAAATTGAAGGGTAGTTGCTTAATCCTCGCTATTGAATCGGCCAAAGTGTTCTGTGGCCGAAGCTGTATGAGTTGCCAGAATTCGCCATATCTTGCAGCGAAAGCAGCTAGGACTAGAACTACTTTCGCATCCCATCTATAATCCTTAATCAAATCAAACAAACTCAATATCCTTGAATTGAGATCGCCGTCCGCGGAGCATTTACAGTTGCAGAAAATCTGCCAATATAATAGATGTTAATTACTTGTGTTACAAGGAATGTGTCGAGTGATCCAAGTTGTCGAATTTAGCAAATTGAAGTAATACCTTGTATGAAATTTTGCTGATGATGCATCCTAATGGTTCAGGACAATCAAGCTGTTCAATTTCGGTTATGTCGTTCTTCAGAATTGGAAAGAAGGCAGAGGATAAATTAGAAGCCACCTGAAGCAAACAAAGCCAATTGAGAAATCATTATCTGAACATTTCAGTAAGGTAAAAGAAAAAAAAAGGCACTATTATTATTTATTATTACTTTTTATGTCAATATATTTTTTGAGCAGTGCTTGCAAAACTATGAATCTAATGATATTCTGATTGGAAAAGGTTAAGATCTCTATGTTCAATAATGTATGGTATCATCATTCAACTGTTGAATTTTTCTTGTATATCAAATTACATTTGAATAATCATATCAATGATCCATCTGTTATAGATGGATACTTGCACTTGTTAAATTAATAAGACACTATTAACGAAACTATTATGATCATATATTTTCAGTTTTTAGGTACTTCTTACTAAATATTAATGCTGAACATTTTCATCTTAAAAAATGATCAATTATTTATATCAAAATAACAATGCACCTTACATAATAAACCCATACAAATGGATTTCACATAGAGAAAGTACAGGAACCAACTTTTAGTTGGTAAATATTAGCCAACTTTAGAATTAGGCATAATCTAATATTTAGGGTTAAGAATTTATAATTTATAATCTAGAATTTAAGTTTAAAAAAGTTGGTTGATGTTGGTTGAAAAAAAAGTTAGTTCCCTAATTATTTTTTGACATATAGACACCAAATCTATACCATCTATCTTGGATAGTGTTGAAAATAGTTATGAATCTCAAAATTTTGAATTTTATTTTAGAATGTAAAGTATAATCTCTCACCATTTATTTCATAAGTAGGACCAAGAAAAAATATAAGAGTGAGAGATTACACTTTATCCTTTAAAGTAAAAATTCAAAATTTAAATGATCCAAATTCTGGATCTCACGACCTCATCATCCTTGATAGATGGTGTAAGTATCTATATTCCAAAACGATATTATTGTTTATGGATCTATATCCTAAACAAGACAAAGAGAAAAAGAAGAGTGAGAGTTATTAATAAATAAAGAGTTTAATAGTGTGAATGCATTTGGGGGTGAAAATATGATTACTAACTATTGTTGAAGCATGAAACATAACACTTCCAACAGCCTGCAGCATAGTCTCAGAATCCAACCAACGACCATCTGGATCGTGTGTGAGGAGAAGCTTCTTTATGAGAATATCATCTAGCATGTTAGAAGTTGAAAGCAGGGAAACCGAGTGCCTTTTATGGAAATCCATGGCTGAAACAATGCAATATAATGGTGAAAATAATCCCACTATTTAAGCATGCTATGTAAAAAAGAATCAAGTATCTTCTTTTTATGCGACACACGCATGAGGTTACTTCCTTTTTTTTTCCCCATGAGGTTACTTCTTTGCTATACTTAAATAGGGTCCATAATAGTTCATATGTATGCCTCTATAAATATTTGGTATATTTATTTTGTTTTGTATATTGAAATATAAAAATATTTAATAGTATATATTAAAATTAGTTATTAAAATTAACTATTAATATAAAAAAATATTAAATAATTAATAAAATTTATTAGTTTTGGTCACTAGTAAATCAGCAATATTTAAGTGTGTAGATTAAAAGTATGTTATTAGATTGTTAAACAAAAATCATTTAGACTAATGGCTAAAAGTATTAGTCAAAAACAATAAACTTTACTTATCTTTTAGCATTTTTTTAATATAAAATACATATTGCAATATAAATATACATTAAAATTAAATTAAATAATATATATATTTATAAATAAATACATTAAAGATTTGTGACTAAATTTTAACTTACAAATAATATTACTAAAAATTAATTACAAAATTAGCTATTATATATTTGTGTATGAATATAAATATTGTTTAATTTATTTTTAAAATATATTTTATATTATTTAAATATATATTTTATACAGATAATTAATTTTATAACTGATTTTTAGTATATACTTTTTTTTGTATATACTTTTTTTGCATATACTTAACATAGTTGATTAAAATAATATCTACTTTAATTTCTTATTATTATTATTATTATTATTATTATTATTATTATTATTATTATTATTATTATTATTATTATTATTATTATTATTATTATTAAAACGCGTAAATTGTATTGTCTAAATCTCATATCTCATTAAAAAAATATCATTTCAATATATAAGAGAAAAATAAGCACAAATAATATATCTACGCTATATGCTAAATTGTTAATATCTCCCAAAAGATTAAAAGGAATGTCTCTTCACTTTTACTTTTTGTTTTCTCTTTATCTTTACATTATTTGGAACAAATTTCTTTCAACGTGAAGCTGTTAGGCCAATTAGAAAAATGATAAGAGAATAAATTAATTTTATAATTAAGTTTAATTAAGTCTTTTATTATATTTTTTATTTTTTAATTAAAATTTTTAATTATTAATTCTTAAACTTTTGAACCATCTTAGTTGAATTTAATTATCAAAATAATTAAGATTAGGATGGCAACACTACTCGAATTTGTGGGTACCCACTCTGTTCTTATCCGCTTGAGGCGGACAATTACGTATTCTGCATCGGGACGGATTTTTAGTGGAACGGGGTGGGTTTAGATACTATCCACCCTGGTATATATATAATATATAATTTTAATATATAATATGTGTAATATATGTAAAATAATTTGTAAAATGATTGGTAATATTGTATTATATTTAAAATTTTACTTTAATTTATAATATGTATGTGATGATGGTTATATAAATTTTGAAATTTAATTTTGTTTATTAGATTTTAATAATTATAAGGACGGATAGGGGGCGGGGACAGATTAAAGTCAATCTTTTACTACTCGCAGGTAAGGTAAGAGCGGGGTGATTTTATGCAGGTTATTGCTGGGTGGAATCGGGTAGAGCAAAATCATGTTCCTATCCGTCCCGTTGTCACTCCTAATTAAGATTCTAATTTTTTTTTCAAAGTTTAGCAAATTACTTTTTATGATTTTAATTGTTGTTTTTTATTTAATCATGCTAGACGTATATTAAAATTAGTCATCAAAATTAATTAATATTAATGTAGAATACACATTATTAAAATATAAAATATATATTAAAAATAAATTAAATTTTATATATTATTTATACATAAATAATAATTAATTTTGTTGACTAATTTTAATACGATAGTGTATTAATTAGCATGTAATTATATTGTAAAATGTTTTAATGACATTAATAGTCAGTGATTTGTTGAGGGTAGAATATGTAAGTAATAATAATATAATGTTGTACCATTTTAAAAATGACACATGTTAACTCGTACATTTGTGACTCATTAATAATTGCATTTGCAGTTCCATCTTCAGTGTGAGATTACCAACCTAATGGAATTATATTATCAAAAAGATCTTTCAATAAAAAAAGGGATGTGATCTATATATACAACTTTTCTTTCTCTAATACATTATTTTGCGTGGGTCACCAAAAATGAGTCTCAGTATGTATGGAACTACTGCTTTTACTTTTGCTTTTGGATGCATAAAGATGGAGAAGAACAAAGAAGCATCTCATTTCATCATTAATAAGGAGAGTGTTGAGGAATGACCAGATTCTCGGTACTATCTAGAAACTCATCCTGACTCTTACATTATTCATATCACAAAAAGATCACTTGTTCCTTCACGGTTAAAAATAATGATTTGATAAATGAGACAACCAAATTCTTACTAATTCAAAATGGGACAACTAAATCTTTAAATCAATGGTAGGTATGATAATTATTAGTGCATTGAAGGTACCTAGAGAAAAGGTAATGACAACCAGAAAAAGCAATGACAGGAAGAGCGAGCAATATGGAGAGGTCCGTTATTATACTGAAATCTTGAGAAGTAATTTAGGTTTCATTATTGTAATGAATGTAATTGTGTTACGGACCCGGCCTCTCAACCAGGCTCGACAAAAATCTGGCCCTTGGGCCCAATTCGTCCCCCTTGGCCCAATTACCCAAGACCTCTCGATCCGTCGCAAATCATTCCATCAATCATATTCTGATACGAAATCTGATACGAAATCGTATCTTCTTATATAAGCATGATTTTGGAATCAAAGTAATCCATATAAGGGGAGCTTCGGACTCTCCCAGGTATGGCACACCAAAAAATCCTAAATCTTAATTTTGGGAGATTCCCTCTAATTTGAGCGTTTGAGTGTTCCGCCGCTTGCACGAAATCTGGAAAACTGCTTGACGACCTTGTCAAGTTGCAGATCCCATCATTCAAAGTCAGTCCTGAACAAATTGTATACCTAATAAATAAAGATATCCTAACTCTATGGTTTGCTAGATAAGAGAACCAGAATCGAACAAATCGAAAATGAGAGAGTTCGGGAAGGAGACAATGTGCAGAGGAAGAATAGAAACTGAGATGAAAAATGTTCTCACTTGGGATAATACATTCGAATAATTTTGTCGTTAACAAAAATACTTTGGAATTTAGAAACGTGACAAAAATACTCCACCGTGATCATAGATTTGCTCTACTTTTTGTCGCATTTTTGACACGTTCTAAAATAATTTGAAGATATTTTTATGATAACGAAATTCGAGAGCACTTTTGTCAGCATCAAGATAATTTGAGTACATTTATATATCATATCAAAAGACAGAAAACTACCATCTTTTATCAACATTCTTGGTTGTTGATTTTGTCTTGATATATTATCAAGAATCATATCACTAGTTCTATACATCTCCTTCACTTTATGCATCACTCCACTAATCACATGTAGCCACTTTTGTGAAGCAAACAACTTCTGCAGCAAGAAAGCAAGGTCTCTATGCAAAGGCAGTGTCTCAAGATCTCTTTGGCAATCTCCGGCGAAGCGAGAACTATGGCCGATGAAGTGATGTATGCTACCAAAGCTTGATAGTTCCTGTGGTCCTGGTGGAAGACTATTTGAGGCTGCAAGTTTTTATCTATGATTTTTACTGATCTTATTACATAACTGCACACAATTTGGTTGCAATTTATTAAACAAGCAGGTCTCACAAGGAGAACCACATAACAAGAACATACTATGTAAGATACTATATAAGCAACACAACCTAAATTATTGTAGTATTTATTACAGAAAGGTGGTTCTGAAACCTTACAACAACAAAATCCCTGCATATTATAGATACAGCTTTGTTGTTCTGCATACTATATATTTCTGATAGACTAATACAATGGTCTTGAGGGCACTTTGCTGTTATTGTTTTCCTTTTGTCTATTGTTAGCAGGAGAACATGGATTCACTCTTACATAACAAACAAGAAGCCACCCTCCCCAAAATCAAGAATATAACCCTAAACCATGTTTCAAGCTTCAACTCTAAGCCGACTTATTCGGTAATTATCTCAGGACAGAAATACAGAGAAACACATGGAAAACGAACTTATTCGGAGAAATAGGCAAAATCTCTCTATCTCAAGACAATTTATCACACAGACAGAATTCTTCTATCTTTTCTTGTCCTTGTATCCTGTTTTCATATGTTCTATATCCTGAGACACCTACCAAAGAGTAAATGCATGCTAAAATCTAAATACAGTAATCATAAAATTCAGTAATATTTGAAGTATGATCCATGGTGAAGCTAGGCATCTTGTCCAGCTTAACAGGGTTGTTCTTGCCTCCAACCAACTTAGCAGGATTCCCAACAACAGTAGTCCTAGGAGGAACATCCTTAATCACCACAGAACCAGCACCAATCTTAGCACATTCACCAACCTTAATGTTCCCCAAAATACAAGTCCTGCACCAATCAAAACCCCATCACCAATCTTTGGATGCCTATCACCAGAAGCTTTACCAGTTCCACCCAAAGTCACACTATGCAAAATTGGCACATTGTTACCAATCACTGCAGTTTCACCAACCACTAATCCAGTTACATGATCAAGCAGAATCCCGCTTCCAATCTTAGTACCGGGATGAATATCAACCGCGAAAACCTCGGAAACTCGGTTCTGGACCATAACTGCCAAGACTTTTCTTCCTTGAAGCCATAGCTTATGAGCAACTCTATGAGATTGGCATGCTAAGAAGCCTTTGAAGTTCAAGAAGCAAGGCACATGGCTTATGCAAGCAGGGTCTCTTTCCTTAACTGCTTTGAGATCATCCTTCACAGAATCCATGATTTCTTGGTCAGATTTCAAGATCCCAACAAAAAGATCAAAGAGTGTGTTACTTGGATGGAAGGCTTGCACTGCTTAATCTGTTAGCAAGGTGATTGGCCAAAGCAGATTCCAATGAATCATGAGACAGAATTGAGGATTGGTAGTAACTATTCAGAATAGGTTCCTCAGTTACATCAAGTTCAGCCTCTTCCTTCATCTTCGGCCATAGATCCACAGCTTCATTTTCTTGAACTTCCTCAAGAAAAGTAGGGGTAGTCTGAAGAGTTTTCACCTGGTACTTGCAAACACCATCAGTGAAATTGTTTCTGAAGATTTTTGACCCCTTGAATTATTTTTGGTCAACTTTGAACTTGAAGCATCAATTGAAGCAGAAGACTTAGAAGGCAAGGTTTTAGGTGAAGGAAGAGGAGTGAGAGGAGAAAAAGGGGTGTGGCGAGTTAAGAACTTTGGATTGAGAAGAAACAGAAGAGAGAATTGGGTTAGTGTTGGGTTGACAAAGGTCAGAAAGGTTTTATTAATTACCAAATAATGTATTATTTGATGCTTTATGTTGTATATACTATATACTTTTTATATAAGGTCAGAAAGGTCTAGGGCCTACAAAATCATATAATAATTTCGTTTGCACAATCTTTGAATTAGAAAGCAAGCTTATCTTATTCTTGACCGGAACATCAATATAAACCAACAAAAAAAAAAAAAAAGCAGCAGCAATAATTGTGGTCAAGCAACATAAAGAAGAAGTAGCTACAAACTTGTATATGTTTTAATTTTCGCCCTCTTTTGTATTCGTAAACTCATAATTATATTAACTTCTTTTAAGAACTATCATGTTATTTTATTCATTTACTAAAGGTTAGTGAAGGATTGCAAAGAAATTAAAAGTATGTGTTTTGCAATTCTTAACTTTTTTGTAATGAAATCTCACCGATGAATTCATCATCTTTAGACCAGTCTACATAACGAAAGAAATATACTTGCTTGTTTTCATCAATTTTACCTGTTTAGAGTATTATTGTATATGACTATAACTTCAGTTAGCGATAAGTACCAATTTACAAACAATTATATATGAAATGATTAAAAAACATGCTCCATGTAAGGTCAAAATTCATATTAATGCACCTCTTTTTTATAAAGATTATTTTAACCAAAATATTGTTGTAATTCATTCTACAAGCATTACAATTTGAAATGTTTAAATGTTACAACTCTGTGGACTAAGTCTATAGGGTTGAAATAAATAATGATATAAATAAATAGATATAGGTAAATACAGGCTTTACTAACTTGAAAAAGTAAAATATTCTAGGATTCCTTCATTATAAATTACACTTGATTTGCATGTGGATCAATCACATTACAAACACAGAATAAAAATTCACACCTTACATGCCGTAAAATGTCGATAGCTCAGAGCTTGACCTCTACATCCACACCAGCAGGAAGATCAAGCTGCATCAGAGAATCTATTGTTTGTGCTGTAGGATACAAAATATCAATGAGACGCTGATGTGTTCTGATCTCAAAATGGAATCGAGCATCCTTATGTACATGTGGCGATTTAAGAACACAATAAATTCTCTTCTTAGTTGGCAATGGTACAGGACCCATGGTTTTTGCATTGGTATTCCTTGCTGCATCTAGTATCTGCTTGCAAGAATCCTCTATCAAGGGCACCCAGTAAGACCTAAGTTTGATTCTAATCTTCTGCTTAGGCGCCATCTGAAAATGGAGGGAAAATTTCAGATAAACTGAAATTGATAAGGAATTAAGGAAAACAGTTACCAATCGGGAACAAGATATAACAAAGTTGATGAATATACCGTATCCGGATCACCACCAATGCTAATTGAGGAAGTGGTACGAGTGTCTGAATCTCCAACCTTAAAAAACAACACAACAAAATCAACAAAACCACCAAATTGATTCAGGAGAAGTATGAATGGATATCATTCATTCATAGCTAGGCCGGATATCATTTTCTTTTTTTCACAGAATATGATTTCTTATTAACACTCTTGGAAATTCAGTTCCAAAAACTGTGAATTTACAAAGACCAAATAACATTGTTTGATTCATGTATACAACTCAATCTAGTGGGAAAGGATTATATTTATAAATCAGTACTTACAAGTTCATTGTACATTCCAATCTTAAACCCTCAACAGAAACTTGCCTTTGATAAGTGTGTCTCTTAGCTTGAACTATAAAATTTTAACCTAAACATATGCATAGCTATCCTTTCCTAGAACATTATATCCACCTAATGGTAGAAATTTTCTATCTAGGCTCCTTGTCCTAATCCATAATTGAATCCACAAAACTAAAGGAAAATCATAGAGCTAAGATCATTCATTCGCTAAGTTCATTCATTCAACGTTGAATTCAATCTCATTCTAGTGACCAAGCACTCTGAGAAACAAATCAAACAACATATATAGATATATACTATATTACATTGCACAATTTCCAATTATCATTTTCACCATCCAGAAAACTCAAGTTATCCGAATTCGAATGAACAAAAAATGAAGAAATGCGATATGCACAGACCTGAAAGGTGGTGGCCTCAGATTCATCATCACCAAGGGTTTCTGGAGGTACGTCTAGCGGTTCCTCGGAATCCAAAACTTCAGGCGCGGCATAAACCCTAGTTGATGAGTGAAGCAGCTTAGGGGTTCTGAGCTTGAAGGTGTTACCAGATTGAAAGCACAAAGCCGAAAACTTTGGGTTGGAAGAGAGCGAGGAGGAAGAGGTAGAGAGAGAAAGAGGAGGAAGTAGCGCCGCAGAGAGAGAAGAAACCATCGCCATCGAAGAAGCTCTGAGGTGAAGAAGCTCCTCTACACTAAGTTTGCGAGAACCGGACCAGTCAATAAACCGATAAGGTCACTGGTTTAACGGCTCACTGATTCGACTGGAATTCAATCAGAATTCAACCGATTTAATTAATTATCACAGCGTTTAGCAAAAAAAATTAACTCAGCTTACAAACTTTCATCACAGTGCTTACAAAACTACTCAGCAAACCAAATTAACTCAGCAAACAAAAAATTTATGAATAGAATTAAGTCAATTAACTCAGCAACAGAATTATCACAGTGCTTATGAACAAATATGAACAAAATTATGAATAAAATTATGAACAGCAAACAGAAATTTTATGAACAAAATTAACAAACTACACAACATTTAATATTATCATTGTTTATGAACAAATATGAGCAAAATTATGAACAGCAAACAGAAATTTTATGAACAAAATTCACAAACTACACAGCATTCAATATTATTAGTGCTTATGAACAAGTATAAATAAAAAAGTGAACAAAATTATGAACAGCAAAGTGACTGTGTTTAACAAACTACACAGCATTCAATATTCTCAATATTCAATGTTCTCAATTTATCAGAGTACTCACCGGCTGCGACGAGGAAGGGCAGTGACAGAAACACAACGGCGACACACAGAGAGAGAGATCTCGAACAGAGGAGACGGCCAACGAGCTTCCAAACGACGGCGACGGCTGCGGTGGCTGTGTGAGTAGGTGTGGCTGCGGTGGTTTCCTTCTTTATCCATTTGTTTTCTAAATTATTATTTAGAAAATAGTTTGGGCCTAATTACTGTTCGAGGCCCATAACTCAGTGTTCAACTTCATGTGGATCATTGTTGAAGATACAGCCCAATTTATTGACCAAAAACGGTACTGCCCAATTTCAATTTTTGTTACATTCTATTTATTTCGACAGTAACAATTTTATATTTTAACAATAACACTAAGCGCAGCCGAGGCTTGGGTTGGATGGTCACCTTGTGTGCCTCCCATAGAGCTGCACCGGGTTCAAGTCCTCATGGAGGAATATAGAACTATTTAAGTGTACTCCCATGTAGTGTGTGTGAGTGTGTTGTGTGGGTGTGTAATACATAGGTGTATGGATGTAATGCCTAAAATTGGGGTTGTCTAATCCACTTGACCAAAAAAAAAAAAAAAACAATAACACTAAGCAATAACCTTAAGTCCTTAACCCACTAACTGTGAATACCCTCTCTCTCTCTCTAAGACTTCATGCCCAACCAGCAGCTGCAGCCGGCGCCCAGCCCCGCCGTCGCCGAACTCTTCTCCTCACATTGTCGTCGGCAGTGACAGACAGAGGGTCAGATCGAAGTTCTTCTCCTCTACGTCGTCGCCTCTGGACTTGCAGATCGAAGCTTGTGGCCGTCTTCTCTACGTCGACATAGTCTCCTCTTCAAGCCCGATCAGTTTGATTCCTCCCTCGCTGGTAAGTTTGCTCGATCCTCGTCTGTGTCTCGCCTTTCCTCCCTCGCCGTCAGCTTGGTTTCTCTCTCGCGGGTTTCGTTCCTCTTTCACCATATGTATGGTTCCTCCTTCGCGGATTTCGTTCCTCCTCCGTCACCGTATACTTGGTTCATTTTTTTCTTTGTTAATTTCTATGATTTTAAATTTCTTTGTTTGTATGATTCTGAACCTGAAATATTCAATTAATGAGTGTCTGATTATTTTGTTATTTTTTTTAATTAATTTTGTATGAAAAATTATGATAATAATTGATTTCATGTCCTTATTGTTGATGCTGTTCTGTTTGTTAAATGGCTCTGTTGATGGTAGTACTTTGTTAAACTTTTTGATGGTTAATTTTTTTTTGCTGAGTTAATCTTCTGATCGTGGTGTTATGTATTTTGCTGAGTTAATTTGTTTAAAACCAATTCTAATTGTGGTGTGGAGATGGAACAACTTAAAATAAATTTTTAATGATAAATTATAAATAATTTATTATATAAAATTATAAAATTTTAAATTTTATTAATTTAAAAATTATTAAATTTAAATATTTAAAATTATATATTAAATTTTTAATAATTTATTTTATATTTAACTAAACTGGTTGACCCTCGGTTGAATTTCGGTTAAATTTTTTATTTTTATTTATTTTCTAAAGCAAATATGGATATGCTGCAACTTCTTCTAACTCCTATTAGTTAGTTCTGATCCCAGGCTCTTTGTTTGTTCTACCAACAATAGAAAACATAAACATAAAAGAAAAAAATTTACCCTTTTTCATCCTTTGATGGAATTGAGACTTGAACATGAAAAATCCTATTTTTGTGGCTCCCTTTGAAAAAAATGGGATTCTTTACATCTGGGTCTTTTTGTATGCCACTTATGACTGAATGTATGGTATCTGTGTTGATAACTCAGATGTTCATGTTTTTCTAGTATTAAGGCATGTTTAGCTTTTGATTTGAGAGTTTTTGATTAACTTAGATAAGTTAGTTAGTTAAGAATGAAGGAAGTTGAACAAACTAATAGATTAGTTGTTGAAAGATGTCAGAGTTCTTAGTATTTTATCTCAGCCAGGGGATCAAGTTCAGAATAGGAATTTAATGGTGGAAACTGGTGAAAGCTGTGTTATTAAGGTTCAAGAAAGTTGCTTTTTTGCTTCACAATGGTTTGGGTCATGCAAGAGTGAGGAAGCATAGAAAGCTTCAAGTACCCTTTTCTCAAAGCATACTCTTAGATAACCCGAATTGCTTCAAGAACAACAACCACCACCTTAATCATGATCAATCAAAGAAAGTACTGATGCTGCCTGAAATTTTGATAATCCTTGTTAATCTTTGAAAAAGTTTGTTGCTCTTGTGTAACTTTTTATTGTGTTATTGTGATTTGATTATTGGTGTTGCTTTATTTTAAATTTTAATTGGTGTTGTTGTCTTGTAAGTTGTAATTTGCTATAATTTCGTGTAATTTTTTCTTAGTGTGCTGATCTTATAATTTGTTAATTGTTCTTGTGTTATATGTTAACTTGTTTTAATTCTTTGTTGTGTTTGTCCTTGTGGTACGAATTCTTCTTATTTGAAGGCTTTCTTTTTGGTTGTGAATAAGCCGGCATTTGACTTAGATAAACTTTTCTATGATGCTGTTTTTATATATGAATATTTAATTATTTTTTAATTCTAAGTCATTCAATTCGTCTGTTAGGTACTATGCCTCTAGCTTCATTATTGTCATTCATCAGTGATTAATTGAACTCCAATTTATTTTATTGCCTCTACTTCATTTGTCTTAGTTTAAGGTGGATATGAGTTTTTTAAATATGGTGATATGGTGACAAAGTTTTATCTTTGTTTCTATCTTATTTTCCCATATAAAGTATGAGTATCATGTCATTATGCAATAATAATAATTTAATCTTAGTCATCAAATGATATACATCATGGTACTTGGATGTTTGCTTCTTATTTTCTGGGAAGTTCATCAGTTTCTTGGCTATCCCTTTTAATACTTCGAGACTTCATTTATTCAAGTTTCGGCAAATGCTACATTATTTATTTGAGTTTTGACAAATGCTACATTATTTCTTCAGAGATTAAAGATTGATTGTTAATATTTTGATGTTTGGACTTTTTTAGGATATTTATTTATAATTTATTTATTATTTTACTATAAATAATTTTTCTAGTTGAACCACGGTTGGACTGGTTGAACTAGTGAACCAGTGAAACAGTGACTAGAGCAGCTTGATGACCGATCCAGTTTTCAGAACTTTGGTTTATATTAAGACTATAATTATGTTTTATTGTGTTTATTTATATTTTATTTATTATTTTATTATAAAACGATTATTCCGGTTGAACCATGGTTGAATCGGTTAGACCAGTGAATCAATGACTTAATGCGGTTTGATGACTGGACCGATTTTCAGAACCTTGATAATGAACGTGGATGGTGAATTGCCGAATATAAAGAGGTGGATTGTGTTGTACCCTATTTACATGAATTCGAAGAAGACGATGGCAGAAGGAAGACGAATTGGACTCAGCAAAGCTTGCGAGAATCCCACGTGTGCTGAAATTGGCGATTGCTGCAGCTATCTGAAACTCCCTTTTGCAATTGAGGTATCTTTAAAAAATTTAAAATTTTTGGGTTTTATGAATATTTATTGCTATTAGATTTTTATTTATGTATGATAACTTTGTTGATGAACACAGATTGACAAGGCTTACCCGCGTGATTTCATGCAAAAAGGGAGAGTGAGGGTGTTGCTAAAGAAGGAAGATGACACTCTTTTTAATCCCACTATCTCATCCAGTAAGTTGTTCAATATAGATTTGTAATCAAATTTTTGTGACTACCCATTTTACTTTATGTTTATGTAAAGTTAAATCAATGTAGTACTCTGATATTGTTTTTCTCTAACATCAATAGCTGTTGGGTATTGGCTGAATCATGTGTCTTAGATAGTTCTTGATGTGTATGATATTGTCACTTGTAAAATTGAATTGTTTACTGTTGAATGTTCAATCCAAGTGTTCCTTGACTTTTGTTATCTACAAATAGTCATGGATTGGGTTGCAAACCTCAATATGAAATTCCCCTAAATCAATTAGATTAAAGTCTAGCCCAGGTGTTGCTTATTAGGGTGGCATATTTTTAGGTCATGTTTATTGGTGACTATAGAGTTGAAAGTTTGACAAGACTCAATTCGTAAAATGTCGTTTCCCTTTGTAGCATTGGTAGTATCCTAATACTTTCGAATCTTGATGTATTTACTTGTTGCTAGCTTTGGAGTTGATGAGAATCATGTCTTGATGTTGGATGGTCTTAGTTGTTGATAGTAATTTATTCCAAATAACATTAACCACGACATGAGGTCGTGGTAGATTTTTCTTATGCTGCTCCATGGTTTTACCATGTGGTAGGTTACTGCTATTAGTTTTCCCTTTTCCATAGATGAGAGAGAGCTGCTTCACCGAGGCTAAAGTTTAGAGTCCATATTAGAATGTTGAGAAAAACATTTTTATAGTTACTTCTCATTTGTTGCACATACATGACAAATTATTGAAACTGGTTGTTATTTTTCTTGCAGGAAAACAGCTAATGCTTCGTGTTGCAGACATGGTACCCAAACATCATGGAAGGACAAAGAAGCAGGAGGCGGCTGTGTCAACATCAAATGCAGGAGCTTCCAACAAATCTGGGAAAGGTGGAAAAAAGAGGAGATGATTTTTAAAAATATTATCTTAATTATTGGATGTATTGTTGTAGGGGTAATTTGTCCTAATTGAGTTCAAGTTTTTACCACCCGAATGAGTGTCAATGTATTTATAAACCTTCACCAAACAGTTTCAAGGGTAGTGCACTTGATTATAGGACATTTTATTCATATAATCCAACATTGCCACATTGGTAAAACTCTTTTTCTTCCCTTTTGTCGAGGAAGAATCACATTATGTTTGTACTTTACAATCAAGAAACAACTAATAGAACATGCATTTTGTTTTTTCTGGATCCATTATAAAAGACATTTAATCGCATATATGCAAAAGTATATAATTGTGCATCCATCATATATCAATGTTGAATACAAAACTAATTTTTATTTCTAGTTTGTATTATGGTTTCTTCAAAGTTTGTGAAGTTTGTTGAAACACTCTTAGTGTAGAGTAGTTTTACATATGTATCTAATAACATAATAGTAAATTAACAAAAGTAACTATTTTTTACATTGACCATGTGAATAGTGATCCAAAAGATTGGATATGATTGCACCACATATTTTACAGTATCAATGCATGAAAATTAAACTCAATTAATTTCTTGATTTTTATGATTCCAAAAGCTGTCTTTTAATTAAATAGTATGAACATAGTTTTGAGAAGTTGCTTTGCTAGTGTGACAAGGGTTATATTGAAGAATAGATTTCTATTCTGGTTTCAGAAGTCTATGCCAGATAAAGCGGTACAAGCATGTTTATGAAGAGTGTTGTCCTCGTTTTACTTGCTACAGAAACCAAAACACATTGTACATTCTGTTTAATTAAAAATATTCAAACATGATACATCGGCGTGCATGAATTCAACAAATATACTATGAATCAATTGAATTACAAGCCTCTTCCCTTCTCACAACTTCCCAGTGTTCACAAGACAATGACAACAATGTTGTCCTAATTTATTGAACGCATACAAAATACAAAGCAAGTGAAAATGCACCTTTTCAAAAAATTCCAGACTTTTTCCCTCACTATTTGGCTGTGAAGTGTTTGCAAATGCCAATATTACAATTGTTCTATGCACTCACATTTTTATGCAACCAAATACACAAGGAAATAAATGTACAAAATTGAAGGATTCAATTTTGGTTGAATCAATTCAAAAACCAGACTGGCATCTGTATAGTTGAAGTTAAATCCTGCAGCTTCAAACAAGAGAAATCCAGTTTATACCCGTGTGAATCACTGCCAGCTGATTTACAATACCAAGCAAGTTCTTCACTAACTCGAGAAAGTCGTTCAGCTTGTGAAAACCTCCTATTGAGTCCATTGTTACTGGAATCCAAAGCACCCTTACCCTGTACCTATAAACCACAAAATAAAAGGAACATGAGTAAGAAGAGGGGTAAAAAGTACCAAGCACTGAAGGTTAAGAAGCATGCCTAAATCCTTAACAACTGAGAAAGATGTTGGGTGATTTGTTTCCCAATAAGTTTTTTGAGCATGTCATCCAATTCTGCAATCTTCCTCATTAGGTTGGTCTTATTCGTCTACAAGAAGAGGCAGTAAATACGGTGAACAACAAATTTGTAATTCTAGTGTGGATGTGTGTTGCTCACAATTGCATCTTGTGTCATACCTTCAACATTTCATTCTGTGCAGAAAGCAACTGATCTCGCTCTTGAAGTTGCTGCACTGCAATTTGAGCAGCAATTACATCTTCGTCTTTAGTTTTGAGTTCCGATATGCAGCTGGGTGACAAATTTAGCAGTAAGAAAATTATGTACTCTCCCCCATAAAAAAGTAGTAAGAAAATTGAAAAACAAATTTGGTGCAACTTTAAGTTTATAAATTAGAGTTAACCTCTAAAGTTGTCTCTGAAATTGCTGACTTGCACTGACATATTTCCTCAGATCCTAATTGTACTATTTTAGTCATTCAGATTCGAAAAAATGCAATACGCTAGTTGCACACCCTAAACCCTAAATGTGGTGTGTTTCAGTAAACATTAAGCGAGAGTAGCATGCCACCATTTATATGGAATTTTACAAAATAAGAAGTTCCTATGCCTGGTTGATAAGTAAACATTAAGGATATAAGTTATATGATAGATTGATAGGAAACAGCAGTAATACTACAAAAACAGAAAACTAATAGATTCTACAAATATACAGGAAAATAACTTTGCTGACAGATGATTTTCCAAATGTACTAACCTTTCTCTTTCTTCAAGGAGATCATTCAGCCTCAGGTTGAGGTTCTCTTTTTCCTAATGACAAATTGTGAAAACTAAGATAAACAGGTGACTGAAGGGTGAAAAATAGTTGGGTCATAATCTCAGCACTAGGTACCTTTGCAGAATATTCTTCTCTTTGATGATGAGCATCTTCTAACCATTTTACAATTTGATTTTGATCTATCAAATCCTAAAACATATCACAAGCAAAATTGCAACACAATCAGGAATTGCATCCAGGAAATCCCACAATTTGAGAAAGAAGCTGAAACTTACAGCATAGTTGGTAATGTCCAGTTTGACACCTAGAGGGTCTCGAATGACATCTTGAGTCATGCTTTCAACAGCAGCAAGCCTTGTTTGCAGCCTTCACACCTAATCCAATATAAAATTTTAATCCATTTTCATCATTATGCGCTTTAGAATACATACTATCCCGTACCCACAACCATTTTTGAGGAACCTCAAAGGCATACAGCCACCAATAACGATCAATATAGAGGTGGAAAAACCACTGCGTTGTAAACAAATGTATCAAAATAGTAACATGCAAGCATTAGTTCGTTCAATGGCATCAAACACCTAGAATAAGAGGCAAGAACCATAGAGTTTTTAGTATAATTAGGCAATGCATTGCTTAATGAACCAGAGACATCCACAATTTCATCGCTAAAAACAAACAATCACAAAATTCTTAACACCTGAAACCTGTTGAGAAATATCTAAGGAAACAAAAGCCAATCACTTCTCAATTAAGTACACACAATCGCAAATACTTAAGACATGAAAACTCAGAAACATATTTAGAACCATCCAATTCGCAATGAAAAAAAAAATATTCTAATGCCGTTCAGAAGCAACATCCACGTAAAAACCATTGCGTTGTAAACAAACGTATCAAAACAGTAACATGCAAGCATTAGTTCGTTCAATGGTATCAAACACCTAAATAAGAGGCAAGAACCATACAATTTTTAGTATAATAAGGCAATGCAATGCTTACTGAACCAGAGACATCCACAATTTCATCACTAAAAACATACAGTCACAAAAATCTTAACACATGAAACCTGTTGAGAAATAACTAAGGAAACAAAAGCCAATCAATGCTTGTTGAGTTAAGAAATTAACTAAATTAATTAATGATGATAAACATTATTCTATTGGGCAAGTTAAATAATTAGTTTTGATTATTTATGATTAATTGTTGCAGGCTAAATATTATTATTGTAGCAGCCCAATATAAAACAAGTGAAATCCACTGGTGGGCTATACAAACAAAGGAAGCCCAAAATAATTCAAAGCAATGAAACCAGCTGAGCCAAAGAAATCAAATGGGTTACTTGATGGATATCCGATCCAAGCCCATTGGCAAGCAAATCCCTCCAATTTGCTTTCACCAAAATCAATGTTCACTTTTTTTCTCTTGGTCAGAAATCAGAAAAGTGAGAGAGTGCTTAGTTCCTAAACTATTCACAAAAGAAGAAAGAAAGAGAAGGTTAGGCAAGAAAGGTTGAGGTCAAATCAGCAAAAATCAAACAAAATCAAGCTAAGGCAAAGGTTAAAGGCAACACATTTTCTATTGTATACATATTGCTTTCTTCTCCTTCTTCCCAACTCTCTGCCAGTCCAAAATGGGATACATGGGAAAGATGATTTCTGTTCTTCACTGCTGTGCATCTACGGTCACAAGTGTGTCTTGGGGACCAAGTTATTTTTCAATGGCAAAGATATGGGTTTACCATTAAAGATATCTGTTTCTGTTGTTCTGTGGCTTTTGGTCAATAAGAGAAGGCCAGAACCAAAGTTTCTATCTTGAGGATTAATGGGAATAAGTGAGATGGTGGGTTGGTGAAGCACAAAGCTCGAGAGTTGACCTAGGAGAGAGCAACTCAGCAACATGCAAGGAGATAAAAAAGAAGTGGGTTCACCATTCAGAAGCCAAGGAGAGATAACCAGTGTTCTTGAGGTGTATGTTCTGAGAAGAGCTCTCTGAAGAATTTCATCCACTTGGACAGTGCTTCCTAGTCAAAGAAGAATTCTGCCAGAATGAAGAACTGAATCAGAGACTAGCAAATCTGGTTTATCACATAGCAAAGAGGTTGTTGAAGCATCAATCTCCTTCATGTTTTACAGATTGTAATTCTCTTTTTAATGTTTATCTTTCTGTAATTTCTTGAGGTAAAAAGGCTGAATGAGAAAGTCATTGAAAGAGCCTATGAGTGGAAAAAGGCAAAGAGATACACATGAGTGAAAAGCCTAGAGTTATTTCATGTTTCTTTAGGTTAAGTCTGTGTCTTGTATATTGTACTTGTGAGGTACCCTTTCTTAGTTGGGTTAGCACTAAGAGTAAATAGTTAGATATTAGCATAATCAAGTCAAGTTAGGTTAGAACTTAAGAGTGAAAGGATTGTGTCAATTCTGTGGAATTGGTGTATGTAATACTTTAATTATAGTGGAAATTCCACCATTGTTGTGGTGGAGACTGGATGTAGATTGCATTGCAGAAGGCAACTGAACTAGGATACATGATGGTGTCAGCTTCTCTCTTCTCTACTCTATTCTGTTTTTTGATATTCATGAGGCAAAAATAAATTGTCTCATAAATTTTTCGCTGCTGAGTTCAAACAGAATCAGAATTGAAAGTTTGTTTTAAAGGGTTATTTCAGTAACATAAAAGAAGGTCATAGATTTAACCCCCTTTGTCTAAGCCTTCTACAACCTTCAATTGGTATCTAGAGCCAAGGTCTCAAGAATCAAGCTTCACCGCTTGGAGCAAAGGTCCAATGGCAAACAACTTAGGCACAACCACAGTTGCCTATATTCTAACTGAAGGTTAGTCAAACAACAGGCCACCCTTCTTCAACGGGAAGAACTATGCCTACTGGAAAGAGAGGATGAGAATCTTCATCCAATCCATTGACTACAACATATGAAAGATTGTTGTAAGCGGTCCCAAGATTCCAACAAAAATAAGTGTTGATGGAGTGGTGACTCCAAAAGAAGAAGCTGAATGGAATGAGGACGACAAGAAGAAAATGGAGCTGAATGCTAAAGCCATTTACCTTTTTCACTGTGCTATCAGCTTTGAAGAGTATCGAAAAGTGTCTAGATGCAAGACAGCCAAAGAAATCTAGAAAAAACTCCAGGTTACACACGAAGGCACTAAACAGGTCAAAGAAACGAGAATTGATATGCTGCGAAAAGAGTACGAGATGTTTAATACAAAGGATGGAGAAAGCATTGATGAAGTGCTTGAGAGATTCTCAATCATAATCAACAACCTTGATGCTATGGGTGCAAACTACTCAAAACAAATCCTAGTGAGAAAACTCTTTAGAAGCCTCACAAAAGAATGGGAAACCACTACTACTGTCCTAACCGAGAGCAATAACCTAAGCCCTATAACCTATGATGAGCTAACAGGAAAACTCCTTGCCTATGAAATCACACACAAACCCGGACTCAAAGAAAAAAGGAGCAGCCCTCAAATCAAAAATAGAATCAAAAGAGAGTGAGTCTAGTGATGGTATTTCAGATAATGAGCTTATATTTTTTGTTATGAAATTTAGAAGGATGATGAAGAACAAGGGCAAGTACAAGGGTTCAAGCTCAAAGGGACACAAGATGGACTTGAGCATGGTGACTTGTCATCATTACAAGGAGGCTGGACATTACAAGCTAAACTGTCTGAAGCTCAAGAAGGAGGACAAAGGAAGAAAGAAAAGAAAAGAGTGCTCATGGCAGCTTGGGAGAATCTTGAGAATGACTCAAATGAGGAAGAAGATTCTGAAGGTGAAAATAAAATCTGCTTTATGGCTGGTAACAATCATCTTGATGAAGTAAATTACTATGACTTGTCTATAGATGATTTACATGTTATAATTGATGATCTTATACTAAACACCTCAAAACTGTTGGATAAGTATAATAAATGCAAATCTGAAAAAGATGTGTTAAAAGCTGAAAATGATTTTTTAAGAGAAAAGGTGAAGGAAACTGAATGTGCTTTTGATATCATTGAAGAAAACAGATTTCTAAAATTTGAACTTGAAAAATTAAAAGGAAAGCACATTGTGGATCCTTCTCAAGAGTTAATTTCTAAAAATGAAAGATTAAATAAAATGATTAAAAGGATGAATAGAGACTTAGCAAAATTTGCTCAAAGTTCTAGTAACTTGGATAAATTGCTTGCAAGTCAAAAACCATTGTTTAAAAAATCTAGTTTAGGTTATGTAACCAAGGAAAGTGCAGTTTTTAATGATTCCTCTATGAAATTTGTGCCTTCTTCATCAAATACTAAATCCACATCCAACAAATCTGGTATTGGATATGTTCTCACACTTGAGGAGAAATTTGATGAAGTTTACACCAGTGAAACTGAGCCTTCACCAAGAACCGAACCTACTTCAAATAGGTCAGGTTTGGGATACATTTCGAATAATGAGGTTGCTTTCAAAAAGTCACCATTTTACAACAAAATCTCATATTCGAAAAGTCCAAAAGTTTTCAAAAATTCTGGTGCAAAGGCTTTTGCAAAGAGGAACAATTATAACAAAAATCAGTTTGTTAAAAGAAATGCACCTCTTCCAAAAACCAGAAAATTTTGGCCCCCTAATCATTTCCAGCATAATAAATCACCTCAATTTCAGCAATATGCATCAGAAAATTACTGTTTTAATTGCAAGAAATTTGGTCACTCACATTCACAATGTTTCATTGAAAAGAGAATTGTGGGAAACCAAATTTACAATATTTTTTGTGATTTCAATGCACTTGGGCAACCAAGATGGATTAACTTCAAAGGATCCAAATTAATTTGGATACCTAAGGTTACTTAAAGTTTTTTAATGCAGATTTTCCTAGCATCCAAGAACAAAAGGGATATGTGGTACTTGGATAATGGATGCTCAAGGCACATGACTGGAAGGTTAACTTACTTCATCAAACTAAACAAGTATGATGGAGGTTTTGTGACCTTTGGAGATGATGGAAAAGGTAAAATAGTTACTGTTAGAAAAGTAGGTAATAATCACTTTACTGTTGGAGATGATGTCTTTTTGGTAAGTGGCTTGAAGCACAATCTTTTGAGTATAAGTCAGCTGTGTGATTTAGGATATTAGTGACTTTCAAAAGACTTGAATGCTGTGTTGTAAATGAAAAGACCAATGAAGTGCTTTTTGTTGCCAAGTGTTGTAATAATGTGTATGGACTTACCCTTGATGAACTAAAGGATCAAAATGTAGCTTGTTTTTATTATAAAGAATCTGAAAAGTGGCTATGGCACAAGAGATTGGGCCATGCAAGTATGTTTCAAATAAACAAACTTGTAAAGAAAGGGTTAGTAAGAGGTCTTCCTTTGATAAGGTTTGACAAAGACATCACTTGTGATGCTTGCCAAATGAAAAAACAAACAAAAAGTTCATTTAAATCAAAGGAAGACATCTCTACTAAAAGACCACTTGAATTGCTACATATTGATTTGTTTGGTCCAACAAGAACTCAAAGTCTAGGAGGTAAACATTATGGTTTAGTGATTGTGGATGACTATTCTAGGTCTGGTTGGATTTTATTTATTGCAAAAAAATGAAGCCTTTTCCGCCTTTGAAATCTTTTGCAAGGAAATTCAAAATGAAAAGGATTTAAAGATCGCTTCTATAAGAAGTGACCATGGAACCGAATTTGAAAACCATTTATTTGAATCCTTTTGTGAGGAATTTGGAATATCTCACAACTTCTCTTGTCCAAGGACACCACAATAAAATGGTGTTGTAGAAAGAAGAAATAAAAGCATTCAAGAAATGACAAGAGCTATGCTTTATGAGAGCAATGTTTCGAAATTCCTTTGGGCTGAAGCGGTTAACACAGCTTGCCACATTTTGAATAGAACTATCATAAGAAAATTTTTGAAGAAAACCCCTTATGAACTTTGGAAAGGTTACCCACCAAACTTGGACTACTTGCATATCTTTGGATGTAAATATTTTGTTCTAAATAACAAAGACAATTTGGGAAAATTTGATCCAAAGGCATATGAGTGCTTATTTGTAGGATATTTCCCAACCAGTAAAGCATATAGAGTTTATCATCAAAATGCTAGGATTATTGAGGAGTCCATACATGTTACATTTTGTGATTCTAACTTGGTGCAAAGTATTTTCGAAGACTGTGATGCAGGAAATCAAGCTCAAAAGGATGATGAAACTACACAAAATCATGAAAATGAAAATTCTGAAAAAGCTGAACCAGAAACTGCAGTGGCTGAAAATTTAAGAGACAATTCCATTTTGTCTCATGAATCTAAAGGAATTCCTTAAACCAGTAGTACCCAGAATCCCTTGATGACTGAATCTGCCTCCAAGTTTACTAGACCTCGTAAATGGAGATTCTTGAAGAATTATCCTGAGGAATTTGTTATTGGGGGATGTCTCTCATGGAGTTAAAACTCGGTCTTCAACTAGAAAGGCAAATGAAGGAACTAACATTTCCGATCCCTTCTCTCTCAAATGGAGTCTCAAAATGTCAAGGAAGTCCTTGATGACCCTTCTTGGGTAAAGGCAACGAAAGATGAGCATTATGAGTTTGAGAAGAACCAAGTTTGGACATAGGTTCCAAGGCCGAATGGAAAGAAAGTGACTGGCACCAAGTGGATTTTTCGGAACAAGTTAGGAGAGGATGGTAGCGTTGCAAGAAACAAGGCAAGGCTAGTGGCACAAGGATATGACCAAGAAGAAGGAATAGACTTTGATGAATCTTTTGCCCATGTTGCCCGAATGGAAGCCATAAGACTCCTTTTAGCTTATGCTGCGTTTTGTGGTTTTAAATTATATCAAATGGATGTGAAATGTGCATTCTTAAATAGTGTGATAGATAGGGAAGTGTATGTGGAGCAGCCACCAGGTTTTAAAAATAAAGAATTTTCCAACCATATTTTCAAATTATCAAAAGCTCTCTATGGTTTGAGAAAAGCTCTTAGAGCTTGGTATGAGAGACTTAGTACTTTTCTTTTGAAAAATAGTTTCCAAAGAGGCACCACAGACACTACTTTCTTTATAAAAAATTCTAATGATTCATTCATTCTAGTCCAAATATATGTTGATGACATTATTTTTGGATCAGCCAATGAATCTCTTTATACTGAATTTGGAAATCTCATAACAAGTGAATTTGACATGAGTATGATGGGTGAACTTAATTTTTTTTTCTTGGGCTACAAATTAAACAAACTGAAAATGGTACTTTCATTCATCAAGAGAAGTATGCCAAAGAACTAGTTAAGGAATTTGGTATGGAAAATGCCAAACCTATGGGAACTCCCATGCACCCTAATTCAAAATTAGACAAGGGAGAAACTGAGAAAGATGTAGATGAGACTAGTTATAGAGGAATGATTGGCTCTCTTATGTACTTAACTTCCTCTAGACTCGATATTGTGCAAAGTGTTGGAATGTGTTCAAGATTCCAATCTAAACCAAAAGAGTCCCATCTTTCTGCAGTTAAGAGGATCATCAGATATGTTCATGGCACATCCAATTTTGGTCTTTGGTATCCTAAGATTGATGATTTTTCTGCAGTTGGTTATTGTGATGCAGATTTTGCCGGTGATAGAGTCGATAGAAGAAGCACATCAGGCTTATGTTGTTTTCTTGGAAAGTCCCTGAATGTTTGGTCTAGTAAGAAGCAGCCAACAGTGGCTTTATCCACTGTAGAGGCTGAGTATATAGCTGCTTCTTCTTATTGTTCCCAGCTCATGTGGTTAAAAACACAACTTGCTGATTATAAGTTAAATGCTAAAAATATTCCCTTATTCTGTGATAATATGAGTGCCATCAATATTTTTAAAAACCCAGTTTTGCACTCTAGGACTAAACATATTGAAGTGAAATTTCACTCAATTAGAGAACATGTTCAAAAGGGGGATATTATCATTCAATTTGTTAAATCAGAGGAGCAATTAGCTGATATTTTCACTAGAGCACTAGCTGAGGACAGATTTTTCATGTTTAGGACTAGTCAAGGGATTTTAAGCCATGATTCATTGTTTGAAAATTGCTTATGTCTTTGTTGAAGTTTTTGTCTCATAAACATGTATGAGACAATTCTGGGCAAGTGAAGAACTTTCTCCCAAATCAGCGTTCTCAAGCCTTGTTGCACGTGCAGAGTCATCTGGGCCAACCTCAAAAATCAGAATCTGGGTGGTCCAACATGTTTCATTAAACCAAACCACCTCTGGGCCCAATATGAGTGTTACATGATCCATTTAGTTTTTTTTTAATCTGTCTTGTGTGTTTTGTTTTATTCCTTTTTTTGTTTTCTTTTTGGTCAAAAGATTTCAAATTTGAAATTACTTTCTGTTTTAGTTTTAAATAAAATCAAATCTTTCTTTTATGATGTCAAGTCTTTTCATAGTCAAATCAGAGATGATGCAGTTGCATGTTTTTTTAAAAAAATTCTTTTGGGGCACGATTACCTATACTTCTTCTTCTCCCTCCATTACTCCTTCAACCCTTCAGTTTCTCCCCATTACCTTTACTGTATCTCTTCCTTCAAAAACCAGAAACCAACTAAATGAGGAAGAAAACTGTCTGTCAAAAGCCACCACGAGAAAGATATACAAGCTTCCTGCAAAACAGAAACCCTCAACTCGTTCTCAGGACCAAACCTTCACAACTTCTTCTTCTCCTCCAACCTCTCCTCCACGTTCGGATCCAGTGGCTCGCACCAAAAACCCATCAAGGGTTCCACCTTTAGCCAAACAGACGCCACCACCGAAGGAACCTCCATCCAAACCTGGTTCATCGAAGGGGAAATGCCCAGCTGCTACTGAACCTACCTCTGAGCCCTCTCAACCTAAGACAAGGTCCGTTCCCTTGCGTCCTCAAAAAGGTAAACCTCAACTCCCTCTCAAATCTGTTAAAGAACCAGACATTGGCCCTTTTGACCACAAATCTCATTTCTTGACTTCCCACTCAAACTATAACCCTTAAAGATTCAAGTCTGCCATGAACAATGATTTTTATGAAGGGTTATTAAGTGTCGTCCCTTGTGTCCCTCTTTTCTTGCTGATTTGCCAAACCTGAAAAAGAAAAGTTTTCTTTTTGTTGAAAATTTAGAATTTTTAGACTGGAATTATCTCTTTAACATCAAAAAAGCCTGTTTACCCACTTTTGGTCAAAGAGTTTTATGCTAACATGACATATCATGAGAGAAGTGTTTACTCTTATGTTAAGGGTTGATACATTGTTTTAAATGATGAAACAATCAGTGATTCATTGAAGTATACTGATGTTGGGCCTTGTGCCTATACTTCTGTTAAGTGGGATGAAGGAGTTGGTATCTCTTACAGTGATGCCTTGGCTCATATTTGTGAACATGTTTCTCTGATTGATGGCATCACTCCCACTCATAAAGCCCTGGGTTATGAATGTGCTCAGTTGCACCGTATTGTAAATCATATCATACTCCCTCAAAGTGGTTCATATCAAAGGGTTTCATATACCGACACTCTTGTTTTATATCCCCTTCTCACTAAAACAAAAATCTCTTTTGCTTACCTAATGGTAAGATACATGTTTGATTCTGTTAGAAGTGAAAAAGATAAAGCTCTTCATTATGGCATGTTCTTAACTTGCATTTTTGAATATTTTGGTGTTGATTTGTCTAATGAGTCATATGAGAATAGACACTCTTACCTAAAGGGAGGTGGTTCAGTGAAACAGCATAAGAGACCTACTCGTACTGAAAGGGTTGTGCTAAATGATGAAGATGATGAGTTCATTCCTGAGGAATCTCCTCCTCCTTCCACCGAGGGCACTTCGATTTCCACTGGACAAAAATCTGCTCTGTTTAATATTGTCAAGGATGTAATCCAGAAGTTTATCTCCCAATCCAATCATATGATTGCCAAGAGTAAGAAACAAAGGAAGCTAGCAAGTAAGCATGAGAATTTCCTTCGAAAATCAAGAGATAGAGTGGTTGTCTTCATGAAGTTCATTGATAATCTTCAACAAGATGAGGATACTGCCACTGATGCTGAAGAGGAAGCGGATTCAGAGGAGAATGGTTCAGATGCCTAGATTTGTCTCATGAAGCTGCTGCTGTCTGCTCACTTTTGTCTCATGAAAACTATTTCTCTTGTTGCTTTTAAACTATTTTTTGTCTTTTCGAATGACTGTAATACGTTAATTACTGCTGCACTTACTTTAAATTATTTTGGTAATTTACATTGTGCACTAACACTTTCTTGCAGGCTTAAAGGTGCAGATTTTTTACTTAAGCTTGCCTATTTTCCTCCCTTGATGACAAAAGGGGAGTAATAGCATGAGTAGCATGAATTTTGATTACTGCTACTATTTTTTGTGTATTCTGAATGCTGCTGAATTTTATTATGCATTCTAATTGCTATTGTTGTGGTCATTTTCTTGAAAAATAAATCTGACACTTGCTGCTGAGAAAGCTTGATAAGGCTGTGATAAGGTTAATTTAACCTTACCTTACAAGTTTTGTTGCTTTATCATGCATTGGTTAAACTTGATGCTATGTTTTGTTGCTAACATGATGTGTTCAATATTGGGATGGATATGTGTTGCTAGTTATGTAATATCTCTTAGTTAAGTTGAATTGTGTATAGCTCTGTATTGTGCTCTCTATAAGAATAATGTAAATAGGGACGAAAAGAAGAGCATAAATCTAGGGGGCTACTCTTGAAAAGGAAAGGGGGAGCAACACAAAAGCAAGTGACATCAATCAAAGGGAAGTTTCTTAACTTTATTTAAAATTCAATTCCTTTTTAATCATTTAATTATGTTTGTCATCAAGGGGGAGATTGTTGAGTTAAGAAATTAACTAAATTAATTAATGATAACAAACATTATTCTATTGGGCAAGTTAAATAATTAGTTTTGATTATTTATTATTAATTGTTCCAAGATAAATATCATTATTGTAGCAGCCCAATATAAAACAAGTGAAATCCACTGGTGGGCTATACAAACAAAGGAAGCCCAAAAGGATTCAAAGCAATGAAACTAGTTGAGCTAAAGAAATCAAATGGGTTGCTTGATGGATATCCGATCCAAGCTCATTGGCAAGCAAATCCCTCTAATTTGCTTTCACCAAAAGCGACGTTCACTTTTTCCCTCTTGGTCAAAAATCAGAAAAGTGAGAGAATACTTAGTTTCTAAGCTATTCACAGAAGAAGAAAGAAAGAGAAGGTTAGGCAAAAAAGGTTGAGGTCAAATCAGCAAAAATCAAACCAAATCAAGCTAAGACAAAGGTTAAAGGTAACACATTTCCTATTGCATGCATATTGCTTTCTTCTCCTTCTTCCCAACTCTCTGCCAGTCCAAAATGGGATACATAGGAAAGATGATTTCTGTTCTTCACTGCTGTGCATCTACGGTCACAAGTGTGTCTTGGGGACTAAGTTGTTTTTCAATGGCCAAGATCTGTGTTTACCATTGAAGATATATGTTTCTGCTGTTTTGTGGCTTTTGGTCAACAAGAGAAGGTCGGAACCAAAGTTCCTATCTTGAGGATTAATGGGAAAAAGTGATAGGGTGGGTTGGTGAAGCATAAAGCTCGAGAGTTGACCTAGGAGAGAGCAACTCAGCAACATGCAAGGAGATACAAAAGAAGTGGGTTCATCATTTAGAAGCCAAGGAGAGATAACCAGTGTTCTTGAGGTGTATGTTCTGAGAAGAGCTCTCTAAAGAAGTTCATCCACTTGGACAGTGCTTCCAAGTCAAAGGAGCATTCCGCTAGAATGAATAACTGAATTAGAGGCTAGCAAATCTGGTTTATCACATAGCAAAGAGGTTGTTGAAACATCAATCTCCTTCATGTTTTACAGATTGTAATTCTCTTTTTAATGTTTATCTTTCTGTAATTTCTTAAGGTAAAAGGCTGAATGAGAAAGTCATTGAAAGAGCCTATGAGTGAAAAAAGGCAAAAAGATACACATGAGTGAAAAGCCTAGAGTTATTTCAGATTTCTTTAGGTTAAGTCTGTATCTTGTATCTTGTATTTGTGAGGTACCCCTTTCTTAGTTGGGTTAGCACTAAGAGTGAATAGTTAGGTATTAGCATAATCAAGTCAAGTTAGGTTATAACTTGAGAGTGAAAAAATTATGTCAATCTTGTGGAATTGGTGTCTGTAATACTTTAACTATAGTGGAAATTCGACCACTGTTGTGGTGGAGACTGGATGTAGGTTGCATTGCACAAGGCAACTGAATCAGGATACATAATGGTGTCAGCTTCTCTCTTTCTTGCTCTATTCTGTTTTCTGATATTCATGAGACAAAAATAAATTGTCTCCTAAATTTTCTGCTGCTGAGTTCAAACAGAATCAGAATGGAAAGTTTGTTTTAAAGGGTTATTTCAGTAACATAAAAGAAGGTCAGAGATTCAACCCCCCTTCTCTAAGCCTTCTACAACCTTCAATGCTCAATTAAGTACACGCAACCACAAACATGTCAGACATAAAAAATCATAATCAAATTTAGAACCATCCAATTCGCAATGAAAAAAAAAACATCCTAATGCCTATCAGAAGTAACATCCACCTAAAAACCACTACGTTGTAAACAAACGTATCAAAACAGTAACATGCAAGTATTAGCTCATTCAATGTAATCAAATGCCGTAGAATAAGAGGCAAGTACCATACAATTTTTAGTCATCTCGCGCATTGACTTACCCATTTTCTCCTGGAAGGTGCTACCTTGTCAAAATATCTGGAATCAGCACCAAAGTGAGGATCCAGCCCCACATAAGTCAAGGTCGGGATCTCCCAGAAAGAATCTAGGTTCCTCTTTTATAACACCATTTCCTGTTAAAATAACCCTATTTAGTTTCATTACTGATGAGCGGATAATTTATACGCTTTTTGGCATTGTTTTTAGTATGTTTTTAGTATATTTTAGTTATTTTTTATTATATTTTTATTAGTTTTTATTTAAAATTCACTTTTCTAGACTTTACTATGAGTTTGTGTGTTTTTCTGTGATTTCAGGTATTTTCTAGCTGAAATTGAGGGACCTAAGCAAAAATCTGATTCAGAGGCTGAAAAAGGACTGCAGATGCTGTTGGATTCTGACCTCCCTCCACTCGAAGTGGATTTTCTAGAGTTACAGAAGCCCAATTGGTGCGCTCTCAATTGCTTTGAAAAGTAGACATCCTGGGCTTTCCAGCAATATATAATAGTTTATACTATGTCTGAGATTTGATGGTCCAAACCGGCGTTCCAAATCAGCTTCAGAATTCCCGGTGTTTAACGCCGGAACTGGCACAAAAGTTGGAGTTAAACGCCCAAACTGGCACAAAAGCTGGCGTTTAACTCCAGAAAAAGTCTCTACACATGAAAGCTTCAATGCTCATCCCAAGCACAAATCAAGTGGACCCCGGAAGTGAATTTTTACATCATTTACTCATTCTTGTAAACCCTAGGTCACTAGTTCAATATAAATAGGACTTTTTGCTATTGTATCTGTACCTCATGACACTTTACACGTTTCATATTGTATCTTCTACGGCATGAGTCTCTAAACCCCATGGTTGGGGGTGAGGAGCTCTACTGTGTCTTGATGGATTAATGCAATTACTACTGTTTTTCATTCAATCACGCTTGCTTCTATTCTAAGATACCACTTGTTCTTCAACCTGATGAATGTGATGACCCGTGACACTCATCATCATTCTCACCTGTGAACGTGTGCCTGACAACCACCTCCGTTCTACCTTTGATTGAGTGTGTATCTCTTAGATTCCCTAATCAGAATCTTCGTGGTATAAGCTAGAATCCATTGGCGGCCATTCTTGAGAATCCGGAAGGTCTAAACCTTGTCTGTGGTATTCTGAGTAGGATTCAGGGATTGAATGACTGTGACGAGCTTCAAACTCGCGATTGTGGCGTGTTAGTGACAGACGCAAAAGAATCACTGATTCTATTCCGACATGATCGAGAACCGACAGATAAATAGCCGTGCTGCGACAGAGCGCGTTGAACATTTTCACTGAGAGGACGGGAGGTCGCCATTGACAACGGTGAAACCCAACATACAGCTTGCCATGGAAGGAGCCTTGCGTGCATGAAGAAGAAGACAGTAGGAAAGCAGAGATTCAGAAGATAGAGCATCTCCAAAACCTCAACCTGTTCTCCATTACTGCAAAACAAGTATTTATTTCATGTTCTTTTACTTTTTACAATTAAATCTGAGAATTATTGATATCCTGACTAAGAGTTACAAGATAACCATAGCTTGCTTCAAGCCGACAATCTCCGTGGGATCGACCCTTACTCACGTAAGGTATTACTTGGACGACCCAGTGCACTTGCTGGTTAGTTGTGTGGAATTACAAAAGTGTGATTGTGATTTCGTGCACCAAGTTTTTGGCGCCGTTGCCGGGGATTGTTCGAGTTTGGACAACTGACGGTTTATCTTGTTGCTTAGATTAGGAATATTTTATTTTTGTTGGTTTAGAGTTTTTATTGAGTTTAGTTTCATATTTTAAGTTTGGTGTCAATTGCATGCTTTTACTTTCTTTTAATTTTTCAAATTTGCATAGTCTTAGTTGTTTCTTGATCTTTAAAAATTCTAAGTTTGGTGTCTTCTTTGTGTTTTCCTTTAAATTTTCGAAAATTTGTGTTTGATTTTCTAAAAATTTTAAGTTTGGTGTCTTTTGTGCTTTTATTCACTTAAAAATTTTTTAAAAAAAAATTTTGTTCTTGGTGTTCATCTTGATCTTCAAAGTGTTCTTGGTGTTCATCTTGACATTCAAAATTTTCTTGTTTGTTCTCTTTGTTTTGATCTAAAATATCTAAGTTTAGTGTCGTTTTGTTGTTTTTCTCTTTCCTCATTAAAATTTAAAAATAAAAAATATCATTTCCTTATTTTACTCATAATTTTTGAAATTTTGCATTAAATTAGTCAAAGATTTTCAAAATCATATTTTTGTTTTAGTCAAGTCAAAATTCTAATTTCAAAAATTGATCTTTTCAAATCTTTTTCAAAAATCAAATCTTTTTAATTTCTTCAATCATATCTTTTCAATCATTTTTTTTAATTGCAATCATATGTTCTCAATCATATCTTTTTCAAAATAATTTTCAATCATATCTTTTTAATTGCTAATTCCAAAATCTTTTTAATTAATTAATTAATTTAGTTTTCAATTTGCTTTGATTTTAATTTCTTTTAGTTTTCAAAATTTTATTTTATTTTCTATTTATTTTATTTTATTATTTTCGGTCACTTTTAATTAAATAAAATAAAAAAATAAAAAATAAAAATATAATTTACTTGCAATCCACATCATTTTCCTTTCTCCATCATGGACCTAAGTGGAATTGAGCAGTCTAGAAGGACTCTGGGGTCATATGCTAACCCCATTACAGATGCATATGGGAGTAGCATTTGTATACCTCCCATCAAAGCAATCAGTTTTGAGCTAAATCCTCAACTCATTATCATGGTGCAACAAAATTGCCAGTATTCCGGTCTTCCACAGGAAGAACCTACTGAGTTTCTGGCACAGTTCTTACAAATTGCTGACACAGTACGTGATAAAGAAGTGGATCAGGATGTCTACAGATTATTACTGTTTCCATTTGCTGTAAAAGATCAAGCTAAGAGATGGTTAAATAACCAACCCACAGCAAGCATAAAAACATGGAAACAGTTATCAAATAAATTCCTGAATCAATTTTACCCTCCAAAAAGGATGACACAGCTGAGGCTGGACATCCAAGGCTTTAAACAAGAGGATAATGAATCCCTTTATAATGCCTGTGAGAGGTACAGAGGTATGCTAAGGAAATGCCCCTCTGAAATGTTTTCAGAGTGGGTACAGTTAGACATCTTCTACTATGGGCTTATAGAAAAAGCTTAGATGTCTTTAGACCACTCAGCTGGTGGATCTATACACATGAGAAAGACGATTGAAGAGGCTCAAGAACTCATAGATACTGTTGCTAGAAATCAACATTTGTACTCTAGCAGTGAGTCCTACATAAAGGAAGAGGCCAGGGCAGTGATTACTGATCTTAATCCTCAAGAACAGATTATTGAGCTTAATCAACAATTACTCCTTATGACAAAACAATTGGTAGAATTTAAAGAGATGCTCCAAGACACTAAAAATGCTAACAAGAATATGGAAGCACAATTGAATCAGACAAGACAGTAATTATCTAAACAGATAATTGAAGAATGCCAAGCTGTTAAATTAAGGAGTGGGAAGACATTGCATGTATCAACTCAAAGCAGCAGAAAGCTAAGAAAGGAACAACTGACAGAGGATGACCAACCAACTACCCAAAATCCCTCTGAGGATAGTAAGAGCCCAGAGAGGAATGATTCTGGCATTCAAACGCCAGAAAAGGGTAAGAAAGTGGCGTTAAACGCTCAATGGGTAGCCAATTCTGGCGTTCAAACGCCAGAAAAGGGTTGCAATCTGGCGTTAAACGCCCAAAAAGCACCCAATCCTGGCGTTCAAGCACCACAAAGGGGTCAGACACTTGCAAGTGCTGATAACAACCCCTCTATTGACATCTATCACAGCTTCTGCTGTGGCTAGGAAAGGTCTTCCTAGGATGATGCATTCATCATCTTCCTTCCTAGTGTCTAGGATTATGAAATCAGCAGGGATGTAAAGGCCTTCAACCTTTACTAAAACGTCCTCTACCATTCCATAAGTTTGTCTCAAAGACTTATTTGCCAATTGTAATGAGAACAAGGCAGGTTGTACCTCAATGATCCCCAGCTTCTCCATTACAGAGAGTGGCATAAGATTTATCCCTGACCCCAGATCACATAGAGCTTTTTCAAAGCTCATGGTGCCTATGGTACAAGGTATTAGGAACTTGCCAGGATCTTGTTTCTTTTGAGGTAGAGTTTTCTGAATCCAAGTATCTAGTTCACTAATGAGCAAGGGAGGTTCACTTTCCCAAGTCTCATTACCAAACAGCTTGGCATTCAGCTTCATGATAGCTCCTAAATATTGAGCAACTTGCTCTCCAGTCACATCTTCATCCTCTTCAGAGGAAGAATAGTCTTCAGAGCTCATGAATGGCAGAAGGAGATTTAATGGAATCTCTATGGTCTCTATATGAGCCTCAGATTCCTCAGGATCCTTAGTAGAAAACTCCTTCTTGCTTGAAGGACGCCCCAGGAGGTCTTCCTCACTAGAATTTTCGTCCTCCTCCTCCCCTATGCATTCGGCCACTTTGATTAAATCAATGGCCTTGCACTCTCCTTTTGGATTTTCTTCTGTATTGCTTGGGAGAGTACTGGGAGGAGTTTCAATAACTTTCTTACTCAGCTGGCCTACTTGTGCCTCCAAATTTCTAATGGAGGATCTTGTTTCATTCATGAAACTGAAAGTGGCCTTTGACAGATCAGAGACTATATTGGCTAAATTAGAAGTGTTTTGTTCAGAATTCTCTGTCTGTTGCTGAGAAGATGATGGATATGGCTTACTATTGTTCAGCCTATTGCGTCCACCATTGTTAAAGCCTTGTTGAGGCTTTTGTTGATCCTTCCAGGAGAAATTTGGATGATTTCTCCATGATGGGTTATAGGTATTTCCATATGGTTCACCCATGTAATTAACCTCTGCCATGGTAGGGTTCTCAGGATCATAAGCTTCTTCAGAAGCTGCCTCTCTAGTATTGTTGGATGCATGTTGCAATCCATTCAGATTTTGAGAGATTATGTTGACCTGTTGGGTCAACATTTTGTTCTGAGCCAATATGGCATTCAGAGCATCAATTTCAAGAACTCCTTTCTTCTGAGGTATCCCATTGTTCACGGAATTCCTCTCAGAGGTATACATGAACTGGTTGTTTGCAACCATGTCAATGAGTTCTTGAGCCTCTTCAGGCGTTTTCTTCAGGTGAATAGATCCACCTGCAGAATGGTCCAATGACATTTTCGAAAATTCAGAGAGACCATAATAGAATATATCTAACATGGTCCATTCTGAAAACATGTCAGATGGACATCTTTTGGTCAGCTGCTTGTATCTTTCCCAAGCTTCATAGAGGGATTCACCATCTTTTTGTTTGAAGGTTTGAACATCCACTCTCAGCTTGCTCAGCTTTTGAGGAGGAAAGAACTTATCTAAGAAGGCAGTGACCAGCTTATCCCAGGAATCCAGGCTATCCTTAGGTTGTGAATCCAACCATGTTCTAGCTCTGTCTCCTACAGCAAAAGGGAAAAGCATGAGTCTGTAGACTTCAGGATTAACTCCATTCGTCTTTACAGTATCACATGCTTGCAAGAATTCAGTTAAGAACTGATAAGGATCTTCAGATGGAAGTCCATAAAACTTGCAGTTTTGTTGCATTAAAGCAACTAGTTGAGGCTTAAGCTCAAAGTTATTGGCTCCAATGGCAGGAATGGAGATGCTTCTTCCATCAAACTTGGATGTTGGCTTTGTGAAGTCACCAAGCATTCTCCTTGCATTATTATTATTATTATTTTCGGCTGCCATCTCCTTCTCTTGTTCGAAAATTTCTGAAAGGTTATTTCTGGATTGTTGTAATTTAGCTTCTCTTAATTTTCTCTTCAGAGTCCTTTCAGGTTCTGGATCAATTTCAACAAGAGTGTCTTTTTCCCTGTTCCTGCTCATATGAAAGAGAAGAAAACAAGAAAAGAAAAAGGAATCCTCTATGTCATAGTATAGAGATTCCTTTATGTTAGTTGAAAAAGAAAGGGGTATAAGAAAGAAGAAGAATTCGGATTTTTAGATGAAGAGAGGTGAAGAGAAGTGTTAGTAATTAAATAATTAAATAGAATAAGAGAAGAGAAGAGAAATTTCGAAAATAAATTTTGAAAAAGGGGTTAGTATTTTCGAAAATTAAAGATGAAATGTAATTAAAATTAAAAATTTAAAACAAAGAATTTTTGAAAAAGAGAGGGAGAATTTTCGAAAATTAGAGAGGGAAAAGTAGTTAGGTGGTTTTGAAAAAGATAAGAAACAAACAAAAAGTTAGTTAGTTGATTGAAAAAGATTTGAAATCAAATTTTGAAAAAGATAAGAGGATAAGAAGTTAGATAAGATATTTTGAAATCAAATTTTGAAAAAGATAAAGTTTTTGAAAAAGATAAGATAAAAAGATAAAAAGATATATTTGAAAAAGATATTTTGAAAAAGATTTAATTTTAAAAATTACTTAACTAACAAGAAACTACAAGATAGGATTTTAGAACTTAAAGATTGAACCTTTCTTAACAAGAAAGTAACAAACTTCAAATTTTTGAACCAATCACATTAATTGTTAGCTTAATTTTCGAAAATTTGATAAAAAGATAAGAAAAAGATTTTGAAAATATTTTGAAAAAGATTTTTGAAATTTTCGAAAATTATAAAAAATGAAAAAGATATGATTTTTAAAATTGAAATTTTGACTTGACTTGTAAGAAACAACTAATTTTAAAAATTTTTGACCAAGTCAACCCAAAATTTCGAAAATTTGGAGGAAAATAAGGAAAAGATATTTTTTGATTTTTTGAATTTTTAATTATGAAAGAGAAAAACAACAAAAATATTCAATGCATGAAATTTTTAGATCAAAACAATGAATGCATGCAAGAATGCTATGAATGTCAAGATGAACACCAAGAACACTTTGAAGATCATGATGAACATCAAGAACATAATTTTGAAAAATTTTTAATGCAAAGAAAACATGCAAGACACCAAACTTAGAAATCTTTAATGCATGGAAAATATGAATGCAAAAATGCACATGAAAAACAACAAAAGACACAAAACAAGAAATCATCAAGATCAAACAAGAAGACTTGTCAAGAACAACTTGAAGATCATGAAGAACACTATGAATGCATGGGATTTTCGAAAAATGCAAGAAAAATTTTAAAAGCATGCAATTGACACCAAACTTAAAAATTAACACATGACTCAAACAAGAAACACAAAATATTTTTGATTTTTATGATTTTCTAATTTTTTTGTATTTTTATTGATTTTTTTCGAAAACAAAGTTGGAAAAAATGAAAAATAAAAGAAAAGAAATTTTTTTTTAAAAAAGATTTTTGAAAAGAAAATTACCTAATCTGAGCAACAAGATGAACCGTCAGTTGTCCATACTCGAACAATCCCCGGCAACGGCGCCAAAAACTTGGTGGACGAAATTGTGATCACTATTCTTTGTGCTTGTATGGATTTATTCAAAAATTGTCTTTATTTGGATTCACAACTCCGTTCAACTAACCAGCAAGTGTACTGGGTCGTCCAAGTAATAAAACTTACGTGAGTAAGGGTCGAATCCACAGAGATTGTTGGTATGAAGCAAGCTATGGTCACCTTGCAAATCTCAGTTAGGCAGATTAAATTGGTTTATGATTTTTTAGAATAATTAATAATAAAAAGGAATAATAAAAGGATAGAAGACTTATGCAGATTCATTGGTGGGAATTTCAGATAAGCGGATGGAGATGCTGTAGAGCCCAGGGACGCCTGCTCTCCTACTGCTTCTACTCAATCCTTCTTACTCCTTTCCATGGCAAGCTTTGTTTAGGGGTTCACCATCAACTGTGGCTACTTTCTTCCTCTCGGGGAAATATCCTGTGCGGCTGTCACTCGCACAGCTAACCAGTCTGGAGGCATCATCCATGGCTGATGGCTACATCCCATCCTCGCAGTGAAAACTAATGCTAACGCACTCTGTCACAGTACGGCTAATCACCGGTTGGTTCCCGCTCCTACTGGAATAGAATCCCTCTTTTGCGTCTGTCACTAACGCCTAGCAGGTTAAAGTTTGAAGCACGTCACAGTCATTCATTACCGGAATCCTACTCGGAATACCACAGACAAGGTTAGACTTTCCGGATTCCCAGGATCCTACTCGGAATACCACAGACAAGGTGAGACTTTCCGGATCCTCATAAATGCCGCCATCTATCTAGCTTATACCACGAAGATTCTGTTGGGGAATCTAAGAGATATACATTCAAGCTCTGTTGCATGTAGAACGGAAGTGGTTGTCAATCACGCGCGTTCATAAATGAGAATGATAATGAGGGTAATCTGACTCATAACATTCATCCTGTTCTTGGGTACGAATGAATATCTTGGAATAAGAATAAGATAGAAACCGAATAAGAGATAATAGAATTTCATTAATACTTGAGGTACAGCAGAGCTCCACACCCTTAATCTATGGTGTGCAGAAACTCCACCGTTGAAAATACATAAGCAAAGGGTTCAGGCATGGCCGAATGGCCAGCCTCCCTAAACGTGATCAATGATCTCCTAAGATGAAGAGTAAAACAAAACTGAGACCAAAGATGTCTAATACAATAGATAAATGTCCTATATATACTAGACTAGCTACTAGGGTTTACATGAGTAAGTAATTGATGCATAAATCCACTTCCGGGGCCCACTTGGTGTATGCTTGGGCTGAGCTTGATTAATTCACGAGCTAAGGCATTTCTTGGCGTCAAACTCCAGGTTTTGACGTGTTTTGGGCGTTCAACTCCGGATAATGACGTTTTTCTGGCGTTTAACTCCAGACAGCAGCGTGTACTTGGCGTTTAACGCCAAGTTACGTCGTCATTATTCGAATAAAGTATGGACTATTATATATTTCTGGAAAGCCCTGGATGTCTACTTTCCAACGCCGTTGAGATCGCGCCAATTGGAGTTCTGTAGCTCCAGAAATTCCATTTCGAGTGCAGGGAGGTCAGATTCCATCAGCATCAGCAGTCCTTTTGTCAGCCTTCTTCAGAGTTTTGCTCAAATCCCTCAATTTCAGTCAGAATTTACCTGAAATCATAGAAAAACACACAAACTCATAGTAAAGTCCAGAAATGTGAATTTAACATAAAAACTAGTGAAAACATCCCTAAAAGTAGCTTAAACTTACTAAAAACTATATGAAAACAATGCCAAAAAGCGTATAAATTATCCGCTCATCACAACACCAAACTTAAATTGTTGCTTGTCCCCAAGCAACTGAAAATCAAATAGGATAAAAAGAAGAGAATATACTATAAAGTCCAAAATATCAATGAATATTAATTTAATTACATGAGCGGGACTTGTAGCTTTTTGCTTCTGAACAGTTTTGGCATCTCACTTTCTCCTTTGTAGTTTAGAGGGATTGGCATCTCTAGGAACTTAGAATTTTGGATAGTGTTATTGACTTTCCTAGTTAAGCATGTTGATTCTTGAACACAGCTACTTATGAGTCTTGGCTGTGGCCCTAAGCACTTTGTCTTCCAGTATTACCACCGGATACACAAATGCCACAGACACATAACTGGGTGAACCTTTTCAGATTGTGACTCAGCTTTGCTAAAGTCCCCAGTTAGTGGTGTCCAGAGCTCTTAAGCACACTCTTTTACTTTGGATCACAACTTTAACCATTCAGTCTCAAGCTTTTCACTTGGACCTTCATGACACAAGCACATGGTTAGGGACAGCTTGATTTAGCCGCTTAGGCCTGGATTTAATTTCCTTGGGCCCTCCTATCCATTGATGCTCAAAGCCTTGGATCCTTTTTACCCTTGCCTTTTGGTTTTAAGGGCTATTGGCTTTTTCTACTGCTCCTTCTTTTTCTTTTCGCCAAATATATATTATTTTTTTTCGCAAGCTTACTTTTTCACTGCTTTCTCTTGCTTCAAGAATCAATTCATGAATTTTTCAGTTCATCAATAACATTTCTCTTTGTTCATCATTCTTTCAAGAGCCAACAATTTTAACACTCATAAACAACAAGATCAAAAATATGCACTGTTTAATCATTCATTCAGAAAACAAAAATTATTGCCACCACATCAATATAATTAAATTAAATTCAAAGATAAATTCGAAATTTATGTACTTCTTGTTCTTTTGAATTAAAACATTTTTCATTTAAGAGAAGTGAAGGACTAATGGATTTTATTCATAGCTTTAAGGCATGGTTACATACTAATGATCATGAAGTAAAGACACAAAACATAGATAAACACAATATTAAAAACCGAAAACAGAAAGAAATAAGAGCAAGGAATGAATCCACCTGAGTGAGGGTGGCGCCTTCTTGAAGGTCCAATGGTGCTTTTTGAGCTCCTTTATGTCTCTTCCTTGTTTCTGTTGAATGATTCCTAGTGATTTTGGTACTCCTATCCATAGTTGCTCCCAATAGTTGTGTGGAGGACCATTTATTCCCTGAGGTATCTCAGGGATTTCTTGGATTTGCATTCAAATGTTCTACCACTGAGCTATGACGGCTTATATTTTTACCATCTCCCAAGACTCAGAGGTGGAAGCTTTTGTCTTCCCTTTGAGGTTTCTCTGGCCTTAGGTGCCATTAATGGTAATGGAAAAGCAAAAAAGCTATGCTTTTACCACACCAAACTTAAAGTATTGCTCGCCCTCGAGCAAGAGAAGAAAGAAGAGAGGAAGAAGAAGAAGAAGAAAATGGAGGTGAGTGAGGGGAGATGAATTCGGCTATATGGGTGCGATTGGGTGGGCAAGAGGAGGTTGATGTGAATGGTGAATGGGGTGATTGATGAAGAAGATTGGGAATTGTGACATGGGGAAGAGTGGATAAATGTGGGTGGTGAATGAAAAACAGAAGGGATGACCATGAATGGAGAGAGAGAGGGCGAGGTAGGTGGGGATCCTGTGGGGTCCACAGATCCTGAGGTGAAAAGAAATACCATTCCTTCACCATATAGGCATGTAAAATGCCTTCATGCATCATTCTGGCGTTCAAACGCCCATTGGTGCATGTTCTGGGCGTTCAACGCCCATGTAATGCATGTTTCTGGCGTTGAACGCCAGTTTCATGCTTGTTTCTGGCGTTCAGCGCCAGTTTGTCCTCTCTGTGCACCATCCTGGCGTTTAACGCCAGGTTGTTGCTTGTTTTGGGCGTTCAGCGCCAGAATGGTGCTCTGTTCTGGCGTTAAACGCCGGCCAGATGCACCTTCTGGGCGTTGAACGCCAGCCCGTGCGTCCTCCAGGGTGAAAAATTTTTTTTCTTCTGTTTTTGACTCTGTTTTTAATTTTTTTTGATTTTTTCGTGACTCCTCATGATCATGTACCTAATTCAACACAAAAATAACACCAAAACAAAATAAAATAAAATTAGATAAATAAAATTGGGTTGCCTCCCAACAAGCGCTTCTTTAATGTCAATAGCTTGACAGTGGCTCTCATGGAGCCACAAGTTGATCAGGTCAATGTTGTATAGTTGCCAACACCAAACTTAGAGTTTGGATATGGGGTCTTAACACCAAACTTAGAGTTTGGTTGTGGCCTCACAACACCAAACTTAGAGTTTGACTGTGTGAGCTCTTCTTGACCTTGAACTGAGAGAAGCTCTTCATGCTTACTCTCTTTTGTCACAGAGGGATGGCCATGTGCCTTAAACACAAGGTAGTCCCCATTCAATTGAAGGACTAACTCTCCTCTATTGACATCTATCACAGCTTCTGCTGTGGCTAGGAAAGGTCTTCCTAGGATGATGCATTCATCATCTTCCTTCTTAGTGTCTAGGATTATGAAATCAGCAGGGATGTAAAGGCCTTCAACCTTTACTAAAACGTCCTCTACCATTCCATAAGTTTGTCTCAAAGACTTATCTGCCAATTGTAATGAGAACAAGGCAGGTTGTACCTCAATGATCCCCAGCTTCTCCATTACAGAGAGTGGCATAAGATTTATCCCTGACCCCAGATCACATAGAGCTTTTTCAAAGCTCATGGTGCCTATGGTACAAGGTATTAGGAACTTGCCAGGATCTTGTTTCTTTTGAGGTAGAGTTTTCTGAATCCAAGTATCTAGTTCACTAATGAGCAAGGGAGGTTCACTTTCCCAAGTCTCATTACCAAACAGCTTGGCATTCAGCTTCATGATAGCTCCTAAATATTGAGCAACTTGCTCTCCAGTCACATCTTCATCCTCTTCAGAGGAAGAATAGTCTTCAGAGCTCATGAATGGCAGAAGGAGATTTAATGGAATCTCTATGGTCTCTATATGAGCCTCAGATTCCTCAGGATCCTTAGTAGGAAACTCCTTCTTGCTTGAAGGACGCCCCAGGAGGTCTTCCTCACTAGAATTTTCGTCCTCCTCCTCCCCTATGCATTCGGCCACTTTGATTAAATCAATGGCCTTGCACTCTCCTTTTGGATTTTCTTCTGTATTGCTTGGGAGAGTACTGGGAGGAGTTTCAATAACTTTCTTACTCAGCTGGCCTACTTGTGCCTCCAAATTTCTAATGGAGGATCTTGTTTCATTCATGAAACTGAAAGTGGCCTTTGACAGATCAGAGACTATATTGGCTAAATTAGAAGTGTTTTGTTCAGAATTCTCTGTCTGTTGCTGAGAAGATGATGGATATGGCTTACTATTGTTCAGCCTATTGCGTCCACCATTGTTAAAGCCTTGTTGAGGCTTTTGTTGATCCTTCCAGGAGAAATTTGGATGATTTCTCCATGATGGGTTATAGGTATTTCCATATGGTTCACCCATGTAATTAACCTCTGCCATGGTAGGGTTCTCAGGATCATAAGCTTCTTCAGAAGCTGCCTCTCTAGTATTGTTGGATGCATGTTGCAATCCATTCAGATTTTGAGAGATTATGTTGACCTGTTGGGTCAACATTTTGTTCTGAGCCAATATGGCATTCAGAGCATCAATTTCAAGAACTCCTTTCTTCTGAGGTATCCCATTGTTCACGGAATTCCTCTCAGAGGTATACATGAACTGGTTGTTTGCAACCATGTCAATGAGTTCTTGAGCCTCTTCAGGCGTTTTCTTCAGGTGAATAGATCCACCTGCAGAATGGTCCAATGACATTTTCGAAAATTCAGAGAGACCATAATAGAATATATCTAACATGGTCCATTCTGAAAACATGTCAGATGGACATCTTTTGGTCAGCTGCTTGTATCTTTCCCAAGCTTCATAGAGGGATTCACCATCTTTTTGTTTGAAGGTTTGAACATCCACTCTCAGCTTGCTCAGCTTTTGAGGAGGAAAGAACTTATCTAAGAAGGCAGTGACCAGCTTATCCCAGGAATCCAGGCTATCCTTAGGTTGTGAATCCAACCATGTTCTAGCTCTGTCTCCTACAGCAAAAGGGAAAAGCATGAGTCTGTAGACTTCAGGATTAACTCCATTCGTCTTTACAGTATCACATGCTTGCAAGAATTCAGTTAAGAACTGATAAGGATCTTCAGATGGAAGTCCATAAAACTTGCAGTTTTGTTGCATTAAAGCAACTAGTTGAGGCTTAAGCTCAAAGTTATTGGCTCCAATGGCAGGAATGGAGATGCTTCTTCCATCAAACTTGGATGTTGGCTTTGTGAAGTCACCAAGCATTCTCCTTGCATTATTATTATTATTATTTTCGGCTGCCATCTCCTTCTCTTGTTCGAAAATTTCTGAAAGGTTATTTCTGGATTGTTGTAATTTAGCTTCTCTTAATTTTCTCTTCAGAGTCCTTTCAGGTTCTGGATCAATTTCAACAAGAGTGTCTTTTTCCCTGTTCCTGCTCATATGAAAGAGAAGAAAACAAGAAAAGAAAAAGGAATCCTCTATGTCATAGTATAGAGATTCCTTTATGTTAGTTGAAAAAGAAAGGGGTATAAGAAAGAAGAAGAATTCGGATTTTTAGATGAAGAGAGGTGAAGAGAAGTGTTAGTAATTAAATAATTAAATAGAATAAGAGAAGAGAAGAGAAATTTCGAAAATAAATTTTGAAAAAGGGGTTAGTATTTTCGAAAATTAAAGATGAAATGTAATTAAAATTAAAAATTTAAAACAAAGAATTTTTGAAAAAGAGAGGGAGAATTTTCGAAAATTAGAGAGGGAAAAGTAGTTAGGTGGTTTTGAAAAAGATAAGAAACAAACAAAAAGTTAGTTAGTTGATTGAAAAAGATTTGAAATCAAATTTTGAAAAAGATAAGAGGATAAGAAGTTAGATAAGATATTTTGAAATCAAATTTTGAAAAAGATAAAGTTTTTGAAAAAGATAAGATAAAAAGATAAAAAGATATATTTGAAAAAGATATTTTGAAAAAAGATTTAATTTTAAAAATTACTTAACTAACAAGAAACTACAAGATAGGATTTTAGAACTTAAAGATTGAACCTTTCTTAACAAGAAAGTAACAAACTTCAAATTTTTGAACCAATCACATTAATTGTTAGCTTAATTTTCGAAAATTTGATAAAAAGATAAGAAAAAGATTTTGAAAATATTTTGAAAAAGATTTTTGAAATTTTCGAAAATTATAAAAAATGAAAAAGATATGATTTTTAAAATTGAAATTTTGACTTGACTTGTAAGAAACAACTAATTTTAAAAATTTTTGACCAAGTCAACCCAAAATTTCGAAAATTTGGAGGAAAATAAGGAAAAGATATTTTTTGATTTTTTGAATTTTTAATTATGAAAGAGAAAAACAACAAAAATATTCAATGCATGAAATTTTTAGATCAAAACAATGAATGCATGCAAGAATGCTATGAATGTCAAGATGAACACCAAGAACACTTTGAAGATCATGATGAACATCAAGAACATAATTTTGAAAAATTTTTAATGCAAAGAAAACATGCAAGACACCAAACTTAGAAATCTTTAATGCATGGAAAATATGAATGCAAAAATGCACATGAAAAACAACAAAAGACACAAAACAAGAAATCATCAAGATCAAACAAGAAGACTTGTCAAGAACAACTTGAAGATCATGAAGAACACTATGAATGCATGGGATTTTCGAAAAATGCAAGAAAAATTTTAAAAGCATGCAATTGACACCAAACTTAAAAATTAACACATGACTCAAACAAGAAACACAAAATATTTTTGATTTTTATGATTTTCTAATTTTTTTGTATTTTTATTGATTTTTTTCGAAAACAAAGTTGGAAAAAATGAAAAATAAAAGAAAAGAATTTTTTTTTTAAAAAAGATTTTTGAAAAGAAAATTACCTAATCTGAGCAACAAGATGAACCGTCAGTTGTCCATACTCGAACAATCCCCGGCAACGGCGCCAAAAACTTGGTGGACGAAATTGTGATCACTATTCTTTGTGCTTGTATGGATTTATTCAAAAATTGTCTTTATTTGGATTCACAACTCCGTTCAACTAACCAGCAAGTGTACTGGGTCGTCCAAGTAATAAAACTTACGTGAGTAAGGGTCGAATCCACAGAGATTGTTGGTATGAAGCAAGCTATGGTCACCTTGCAAATCTCAGTTAGGCAGATTAAATTGGTTTATGATTTTTTAGAATAATTAATAATAAAAAGGAATAATAAAAGGATAGAAGACTTATGCAGATTCATTGGTGGGAATTTCAGATAAGCGGATGGAGATGCTGTAGAGCCCAGGGACGCCTGCTCTCCTACTGCTTCTACTCAATCCTTCTTACTCCTTTCCATGGCAAGCTTTGTTTAGGGGTTCACCATCAACTGTGGCTACTTTCTTCCTCTCGGGGAAATATCCTGTGCGGCTGTCACTCGCACAGCTAACCAGTCTGGAGGCATCATCCATGGCTGATGGCTACATCCCATCCTCGCAGTGAAAACTAATGCTAACGCACTCTGTCACAGTACGGCTAATCACCGGTTGGTTCCCGCTCCTACTGGAATAGAATCCCTCTTTTGCGTCTGTCACTAACGCCCAGCAGGTTAAAGTTTGAAGCACGTCACAGTCATTCATTACCGGAATCCTACTCGGAATACCACAGACAAGGTTAGACTTTCCGGATTCCCAGGATCCTACTCGGAATACCACAGACAAGGTGAGACTTTCCGGATCCTCATAAATGCCGCCATCTATCTAGCTTATACCACGAAGATTCTGTTGGGGAATCTAAGAGATATACATTCAAGCTCTGTTGCATGTAGAACGGAAGTGGTTGTCAATCACGCGCGTTCATAAATGAGAATGATAATGAGGGTAATCTGACTCATAACATTCATCCTGTTCTTGGGTACGAATGAATATCTTGGAATAAGAATAAGATAGAAACCGAATAAGAGATAATAGAATTTCATTAATACTTGAGGTACAGCAGAGCTCCACACCCTTAATCTATGGTGTGCAGAAACTCCACCGTTGAAAATACATAAGCAAAGGGTTCAGGCATGGCCGAATGGCCAGCCTCCCTAAACGTGATCAATGATCTCCTAAGATGAAGAGTAAAACAAAACTGAGACCAAAGATGTCTAATACAATAGATAAATGTCCTATATATACTAGACTAGCTACTAGGGTTTACATGAGTAAGTAATTGATGCATAAATCCACTTCCGGGGCCCACTTGGTGTATGCTTGGGCTGAGCTTGATTAATTCATGAGCTAAGGCATTTCTTGGCGTCAAACTCCAGGTTTTGACGTGTTTTGGGCGTTCAACTCCGGATAATGACGTTTTTCTGGCGTTTAACTCCAGACAGCAGCGTGTACTTGGCGTTTAACGCCAAGTTACGTCGTCATTCTTCGAATAAAGTATGGACTATTATATATTTCTGGAAAGCCCTGGATGTCTACTTTCCAACGCCGTTAAGAGCGCGCCAATTGGAGTTCTGTAGCTCCAGAAAATCCATTTCGAGTGCAGGGAGGTCAGATTCCATCAGCATCAGCAGTCCTTTTGTCAGCCTTCTTCAGAGTTTTGCTCAAATCCCTCAATTTCAGTCAGAATTTACCTGAAATCACAGAAAAACACACAAACTCATAGTAAAGTCCAGAAATGTGAATTTAACATAAAAACTAGTGAAAACATCCCTAAAAGTAGCTTAAACTTACTAAAAACTATATGAAAACAATGCCAAAAAGCGTATAAATTATCCGCTCATCAGAGAGAAACTGAAAAAGTTTTTCTCAATGAAGAATGCAGTGCAGTCATTTTAAAGAGCTTACCAGAGAAGCTTAAAGATCCTGGAAGCTTTATGATACCATACACATTAGAGGGTACTTGTACCAAGAAAGCTCTATGTGATCTTGGGGCAAGTATCAACATAATACCTGCATCCACTATCAGAAAGCTTGGCTTGGCTGAAGAAGTCAAACCAACCCGAATATGCCTCCAACTTGTTGATGGCTCTATTAAATATCCATCAGGCGTAATTGAGGACATGATTGTCAAGGTTGGGCCATTTGCCTTTCCCACTGACTTTGTAGTACTGGAAATGGAGGAGCACAAGAGTGCAACTCTCATTCTAGGAAGACCTTTCCTAGCAACTGGACGAACCCTCATTGACGTCCAAAAAGGGGAATTAACCCTAAGAGTCAATGAGGATGAGTTTAAGTTGAATGTTGTCAAAGCTATGCAGCATCCAGACACCCCAAATGACTGTATGAGCGTTGATATTATAGACTCTTTGGTGGAAGAGGTTAATATGACTGAGAGTCTCGAATCAGAGCTAGAGGACATTTTTGAAGATGTTCAGCCTGACCTGGAGGAACCAGAGAAAATAAAAGAAATTCTGAAAATTCCTCAGGAAGAGGATAAGCCTCCTAAACCCGAGCTCAAGCCATTACCACCATCCCTGAAATATGAATTTCTGGGAGAAGGTGACACTTTTCCAGTGATCATAAGCTCTGCTTTAAATCCATAGGAAGAGGAAGCACTAATTCAAGTGCTAAGGACACACAAGACAACTCTTGGGTGGTCCATAAGTGATCTTAAGGGCATTAGCCCAGTAAGATGCATGCACAAGATCCTATTGGAGGATGATGCTAAGCCAGTGGTTCAACCACAGAGGCGGCTAAATCCAGCCATGAAGGAGGTGGTGCAGAAAGAGGTCACTAAGTTACTAGAGGCTGGGATTATTTATCCTATTTCTGATAGCCCCTGGGTGAGCCCTGTCCACGTTGTCCCCAAAAAGAGAGGCATGACAGTGGTTCATAAGGAAAAGAATGAACTGGTTCCTACAAGAACTGTTACAGGGTGGCGTATGTGTATTGACTACAGAAGGCTCAATATAGCCACCAGAAAGGATCATTTTCCTTTACCATTCATAGACCAGATGCTAGAGAGACTAGCAGGTCATGGATACTACTGCTTTTTGGATGGCTATTCAGGTTACAACCAAATTGCAGTAGATCCTCAGGACCAAGAGAAAACAGCATCCACATGTCCTTCTGGAGTATTTGCCTACAGAAGGATGCCCTTTGGTCTGTGCAATGCACCTACAACCTTTCAGAGGTGCATGCTCTCTATCTTCTTTGATATGGTAGAGAAGTTCCTGGAAGTCTTCATGGATGACTTCTCAGTATTTGGAGACTCATTCAGCTCCTGTCTTGATCATTTAGCACTTGTCCTGAAAAGGTGCCAAGAGACTAACCTGGTCTTAAATTGAGGAAAATGTCACTTTATGGTTACTGAAGGAATTGTCCTTGGGCACAAAATTTCGAACAAAGGAATAGAGGTGAATCAAGCTAAGGTGGAGGTAATTGAAAAATTACCACCACCTGCCAATGTTAAGGCAATCAGAAGCTTTCTGGGGCATGCAGGATTCTACGGAAGGTTTATAAAGGATTTTTCAAAAATTTCCAAACCTCTGAGTAATCTGCTAGCTGCTGACACGCCATTTATCTTTGATAAGGAGTGTCTGCAGGTGTTTGAGACTCTGAAAGCTAAGCTGGTCACAGCACCAGTCATCTCTGTACCAGACTGGACATTACCATTCGAACTAATGTGTGATGCCAGTGACCATACCATAGGTGCAGTGTTGGGACAGAGGCATAACAAGCTTCTGCACGTCATTTATTATGCTAGCCATGTTTTAAATGATGCACAGAAGAATTACACAACCACAGAAAAAGAGTTACTTGTAGTGGTTTATGCCATTGACAAGTTTAGATCCTATCTAGTAGGATCAAAAGTGATTGTGTACACTGACCATGCTGCTCTTAAATATCTACTCACAAAGCAGGATTCAAAACCCAGGCTCATAAGATGGGTGTTGCTTCTGAAAGAGTTTGATATAGAAATAAGAGATAGAAAAGGGACAGAGAATCAAGTAGCTGATCACCTGTCCCGGATAGAACCAGTAGCAGGAGCGCCCCACCCTCCTATTGAGATCTCTGAAACCTTTCTGGATGAGCAACTCTTCGCCATTCAGGAAGTACCATGGTTTGCAGACAGGAAAGGGAAGAAGCATGAAAGGCTTCTCTCAATACAGAGTCAAATAAAACCCCCACATTCAAACTCTAAGTTTGGTGTTGGGAGGCCACAACCAAACTCTAAGTTTGGTGTTGAGAGGCCATCATCATGCTCTGAGTATTCGTGAGGCTCCAAGAGAGCCCACTGTCAAGCTACTGACATTAAAGAAGCGCTTGTTGGGAGGCAACCCAATTCTATCTATTTAGCTTCTATTGTTATTTTATGTCTTCTGTAGGTTGATGTTCATGTGAAGTCACAAAAACAACTGAAAAAGCAAAAATAGAATGAAAAATAGCACACCTTGGAGGAGAAACTTGATGGCGTTTAAACGCCAGTAAGGGCAGCAGATTGGGCGTTAAACGCCCAGTTTGGCACCATTCTGGGCGTTTAACGCCAGAAATGGGCACAGAGCTGGCGTTTAATGCCAGAAAAGGGTAGGAAGCTGGCGTTAAATGTCAGAAAGGGGCAGCAACCTGGCGTTTAATGCCAGGATTGGCAGCAAGGGGCATTTTGCAAGCCTAATTGGTGCAGGGATGAGAAATCCTTGACACCTCAGGATCTGTGGACCCCACAGGATCCCCACCAACCTCAGTTCACACTCTCTCTTCTTCACACATTCCAATAATACCCTTCCCCAAATACTCTTTCCCATCACCTCTTAACCACTCACACCTCTCCATCTCCTCTATTTTCTTCTTTTCCTTTATTCTTTCTTCTTTTGCTCGAGGACGAGCAAACCTTCTAAGTTTGGTGTGGCAAAAGCGTTGCTTTTTATTTTTCCATAACCATAGATGGCACTTAAGGCCGGAGAAACCTCTAGGAATAGGAAAGGGAAGGCAGTTGCTTCCAACTCCGAGTCATGAGAGATGGAGAGATTCATCTCAAAAGCCCATCATTAAGAAAGAGGATGGAGCAAACAAAAGAGCCCACTCATGGACCTCAACAAAAGCAACCATTATCCTCCATGAAATCAGAGAGGAGAAACAAGGGTAAGAAAGAGACATTGAGGAGATCAAGCACTCCATAGGATCTTCAAGAAGGAGAACTAGCCGTCATCACTAAGGTGGACCCATTCCTTAATTTTCTTGTTCTTATTATTCTGTTTTTCGATTTCTATGCTTGATGTTCTATCTATGTTTGTGTCTTCACTACATGATCATTAGTATCTTAGTGTCTATGCCTTAAAGCTATGAATGTCCTATGAATCCATCACTTTTCTTAAATGAAAAATATTTTTATTACAAAAGAACAAGAAGTACATGATTTCGAATTCATCCTTGAAACTAGTTTAATTATTTTGATGTGGTGACAATACTTTTTGTTTTCTGAATGAATGCTTGAACAGTGCATATGTCTTTTGAATTTGTTGTTTTAAGAATGTTAAAATTGTTGGCTCTTGAAAGAATGATGGAAAACGAGAAATGTTATTGAGGATCTGAAAAATCATCAAATTGATTCTTGAAGCAAGAAAAAGCAGTGAATACAAAAGAAAAGAAAAAAAAGAAAAAAAGAAAAAAAAGCAAGCAGAAAAGCCAATAGCCCTTTAAACCAAAAGGCAAGGGTAAAATAAAAAGGATCCAAGGCTTTGAGCATCAGTGGATAGGAGGGCCCACAGGAATAAAATCCTGGCCTAAGCGGCTGAACCAAGCTGTCCCTAACTATGTGCTTGTGGCGTGAAGGTGTCAAGTGAAAACTTGAGACTGAGCGGTTAAAGTTGTGATCCAGAGCAAAAAGAGTGTACTTAAGAACCCTGGATACCTCTAATTGGGGACTCTAGCAAAGCTGAGTCACAATCTGAAAAGGTTCACCCAGTTATGTGTCTGTGGCATGTATGTATCCGGTGGTAATACTGGAAAACAGAGTGCTTTGGGCCACGGTCAAGACTCATAAAGTAGCTGTGTTCAAGAATCAATATACTTAACTAGGAGAATCAATAACACTATCTGAATTCTGAGTTCCTATAGATGCCAATCATTTTGAACCTCAAAGGATAAAGTGAGATGCCAAAACTGTTCGGAGACAAAAAGCTTCTAGTCCCGCTCATCTAATTGGAGCTAAGTTTCATTGATATTTCGGAGTCTATGGTATATTCCCTTCTTTTTATCCTATTTGATTTTCAGTTGCTTGGGGACAAGTGATGAGCGGATAATTTGTATGCTTTTTGGCATTGTTTTTAGTATGTTTTTAGTGTAATCTAGTTAGTTTTTAGTATATTTTTATTAGTTTTTAGCTAAAATTCACTTTTCTGGACTTTACTATGAGTTTGTGTGTTTTTCTGTGATTTCAGGTATTTTCTGGCTGAAATTGAGGGTCCTGAGCAAAAATCTGATTCCGAGACCAAAAAGGACTGCAGATGCTGTTGGATTCTGACCTCCCTGCACTCGAAGTGGATTTTCTGGAGCTACAGAAGCCCAATTGGCGCGCTCTCAACGGCGTTGGAAACTAGACATCCTGGGCTTTCCAGCAATATTTGATAGTTCATACTTTGCCCAAGATTTGATGGCCCAAACCGGCGTGGCAAATCAGCCTCAGAAATTCCAGCGTTAAACGCCGGAACTGGCATGAAACTTGGAGTTAAACGCCCAAACTGGCATGAGAACTGGCGTTTAACTCCAGAAAACGTCTCTACACATAAAAGCTTCAATGCTCAGCCCAAGCACACACCAAGTGGACCCAGAAGTGGATTTTTACGTCATTTACTCATTTCTGTACACCCTAGGCTACTAGTTTACTATTAATAGGATCATTTGACATTTTATCTGGACCTTATGACCTGATGACATTTTTACACGTTTCTCATTGTACCTTTCACAGCATGAGTCTCTAAACCCCATGGTTGGGGGTGAGGAGCTCTGCTGTGTCTTGATGGATTAATGCAATTACTACTGTTTCCCATTCAATCATGCTTGCTTCCATTCTAAGATAATACTTGTTCTTAATCCGGATGAATGTGATGATCCGTGACAATCATCATCATTCTCAACTATGAACGCGTGCCTGACAACCACCTCCGTTCTACCTTAGATTAAGTAGTTATCTCTTGGGTTCTTTAACCGGAATCTTCGTGGTATAAGCTAGAATTGATGGCGGCATTCAAGAGAATCCGGAAGGTCTAAACCTTGTCTGTGGTATTCTGAGTAGGATTCAATGATTGAATGACTGTGACGTGCTTCAAACTCCTGAAGGCGGGGCGTTAGTGACAGACGCAAAAGAATCACTGGATTCTATTCCGGCCTGATTGAGAACCGACAGATGAATTCCGCTATGCTGTGACAGAGCATATGCAATCGCTTTCACTGAGAGGATGGGAGGTAGCCATTGACAACAGTGAAACCCTACATGTAGCTTGCCATGGAAGGAGACTTGCGTGTTTGAAGAAGAAGACAGTAGGAAAGCAGAGATTCAGAAGATGGAGCATCTCCAAACCTCAACCTATTCTCCATTACTGCAAAACAAGTAATCATTTCATGTTCTTTTGCTTTTCACAATCAATCCTGATAATTTCTGATATCCTGACTAAGATTTACAAGATAACCATAGCTTGCTTCAAGCCGACAATCTCTGTGGGATCGACCCTTGCTCACGCAAGGTATTACTTGGACGACCCAGTACACTTGCTGGTTAGTTGTGCGGGATTGCAAAAGTGTGATTGCAATTCCGTGCACCAAGTTTTTGGCGCCGTTGCCGGGGATTGTTGAGTTTGGACAACTGACGGCTTATCTTGTTGCTTAGATTAGGACTGTTTTATTTTTGTTGGTTTAGAGTCTTTTAGTTGAGTCTAGTTTCATATTCTAAGTTTGGTGTCAATTGCATGCTTTTGTTTTTCTTTTAATTTTCGATTTTTGCATGTTCTTAGTCCCTTTTTGATTTATAAAAATTCTAAGTTTGGTGTCCTCTTTGTGTTTTTCCCTTAAAAACTTTCGAAAACTGTGTGTTTGATTTTCTAAAAATTTTAAGTTTGGTGTCTTTTTGTGTTTTTCTCTTTCCTCTTTTCAAAATCAAATCTTTTTCATAAAATTTTTTTCAATCATATCTTTCTAATTGCTATTTTCAAAATCTTTTTAATTAACTCATTGATTCAGTTTTCAATTTGCTTTGATCTTATTTTCTTTTTTATTTTCGAATTTTTATTTTATTTTATTTTATTCTATTTTTTTTCGTAAATTCAAAAAAAAAAACACAAAATTTATCTCCTTGCAATCATCCTCATTTCCCTTTTGTCCATTATGGACTTAAGTGGGATTAATTAGTCCAAAAGGACTCTAGGGTCATATGCTAACCCCATTACAGCTGCATATGGGAGTAGCATCTGTACACCTCCCATCAAAGCAAGCAGCTTTGAACTAAATCCTCAACTCATTATCATAGTGCATCAAAATTGCCAGTATTCCGGTCTTCCACAGGAAGAACCTACTGAGTTTCTGACACAGTTTTTACAAATTGCTGACACAGTACATGATAAAGAGGTAGATCAGGATGTCTACAGACTATTATTGTTTCCATTTGCTGTAAAAGATCAAGCAAAAAGGTGGTTGAATAACCAACCTACAGCAAGCATAAAGACATGGAAACAGTTGTCAGACAAATTCCTAAATCATTTTTACCCTCCTAAGAGGATGACACAGCTAAGGCTGGACATCCAAGGCTTTAAACAAGAGGATAATGAATCCCTTTATAATGCCTGGGAGAGGTATAGAGGTATGCTAAGGAAATGCCCCTCTGAAATGTTTTCAGAGTGGGTACAGTTAGACATTTTCTACTATGGGCTTACAGAAAAAGCTCAGATGTCTTTAGACCACTCAGCTGGTGGATCTATACACATAAGGAAGACAATTGAAGAAGCTCAAGAGCTTATAGACACTGTTGCTAGAAACCAATATTTGTATTCTAGCAATGAGTTCTCTCCAAAAGAGGAAGTCATGACAGTAGTCACTGACCCTAGTCCTCAAAAACAGATAATTGAGCTTAATCAACAATTGCTCCTGATGACAGAACAGTTAGCAGACTTTAAAGAGATGCTCTATGAAACTAAAGTTGCTAACAAGAGCATAGAACTGCAGTTGAATCAAGCAAAACAGCAAATATCTAAACAGATAACAGAGGAATGTCAAGCAGTTCAATTGAGGAGTGGGAAGACCCTGAATAACTCTGCTCAAAAGAGTAAAAAGTCAAACAAGGAACAATTGACAGAGGACAACCAAACTACTGTTCAAAATCCCTCTGAGGACAGTAAGAGCCCAGAGAGGAATGTTGTTGGCGTTCAAACGCCAGAAAGGGAAGAAAAGCTGGCGTTAAACGCCCATTCCTTGCCCAGTTCTGGCGTTCAAACGCCAGAAAAGGGGGAAAAGTTGGCGTTTAACGCCCAATTTTCTCCCAATCCTGGCGTTCAGACGCCTAGGGAGAATCAGACACCTGAGAGTGCTGACAGTAATCCCTCTAACAAGGCTTCTTCAACCAATTCTGTAAGGAATAAACCAGCAGCATCTAAGGTTGAAGAATATAAAGCCAAGATGCCTTATCCTCAAAAACTCCGCCAAGCGGAACAGGATAAGCAATTTGCCCGCTTTGCAGACTATCTAAGGACTCTTGAAATAAAGATTCCTTTTGCAGAGGCACTTGAGCAAATACCTTCTTATGCTAAGTTCATGAAAGAAATCTTAAGTCATAAGAAGGATTGGAGAGAAACTGAAAAGGTGTTTCTCACTGAAGAATGCAGTGCAGTCATTCTAAAAAGCTTACCAGAAAAGCTTCAAGATCCAGGAAGCTTTATGATACCATGCACATTAGAAGGTGCTTGCACCAAGACAGCCCTGTGTGATCTTGGAGCAAGCATCAATCTAATACCTGCATCCACTATCAGAAAGCTTGGGTTGACTGGAGAAGTCAAACCAACCCGGATATGCCTCCAACTTGCTGATGGCTCCATTAAATATCCATCAGGCATAATAGAGGATATGATTGTCAAGGTTGGGCCATTTGCCTTTCCAACTGACTTTGTAGTGCTGGAAATGGAGGAGCACAAGAGTGCAACTCTCATTCTAGGAAGACCCTTCCTAGCAACTGGACGAACTCTCATTGATGTACAAAAAGGGGAAGTCACCTTGAGAGTCAATGAGGATGAGTTCAAGTTGAATGCTGTAAAAGCTATGCAGCATCCAGACACACCAAATGACTGCATGGGCGCTGACATTATTGACTCCTTGGTAGAAGAGATCAATATGGCTGAAAGCCTAGAATCAGAGCTTGAGGACATCTTCAAAGATGCTCAACCTGATCAAGAAGAACTAGAGGAGGCAAAGGAATTTTCGAAAATTCCTCAGGAGGAGGATAAGCCTCCCAAGCCTGAACTCAAACCACTACCACCATCCCTGAAATATGCATTTCTGGGAGAGGGTGACACTTTCCTAGTGATTATAAGCTCTGCTTTAAATTCACAGGAAGAAGAAGCACTGATTCAAGTGCTAAGGACACACAAGACAGCTCTTGGGTGGTCCATAAGTGATCTTAAGGGTATTAGCCCAGCTAGATGCATGCACAAGATCCTATTGGAGGACAATGCCAAACCAGTGGTCCAACCACAGAGGAGGCTAAATCCTGCCATGAAGGAGGTGGTGTAGAAAGAGGTCACTAAATTACTAGAGGCTGGGATTATTTATCCTATTTCTGATAGCCCCTGGGTGAGCCCTGTCCAAGTTGTTCCCAAAAAGGGAGGCATGACAGTGGTTCATAATGAAAAAAATGAACTGGTTCCTACAAGGACAGTCACAGGGTGGCGCATGTGTATTGACTACAGAAGGCTCAATACAGCCACCAGAAAGGATCATTTTCCTTTACCATTCATAGACCAAATGCTAGAAAGACTAGCTGGCCATGATTATTACTGCTTTTTGGATGGCTATTCAGGCTACAACCAAATTGCAGTAGACCCTCAGGACCAAGAGAAAACAGCATTCACTTGCCCTTCTGGCGTGTTTGCCTATAGGAGGATGCCTTTTGGTCTGTGCAATGCACCTGCAACCTTTCAGAGGTGCATGCTCTCTATCTTCTCAGATATGGTAGAGAAATTTCTGGAAGTCTTCATGGATGACTTCTCAGTATATGGAGACTCATTCAGCTCCTGTCTTAATCACCTAGCCCTTGTCCTGAAAAGGTGCCAAGAGACTAACCTGGTTTTAAACTGGGAGAAATGTCACTTTATGGTGACTGAAGGGATTGTCCTTGGGCACAAAATTTCAAGCAGGGGGATAGAAGTGGATAAGGCAAAGGTAGAGGTAATTGAAAAATTACCACCACCTGCCAATGTTAAGGCAATCAGAAGCTTTCTGGGGCATGCAGGATTCTACAGAAGGTTTATAAAGGATTTTTCGAAAATTGCAAAACCTCTGAGTAACCTGTTAGCTGCAGACACACCATTTGTGTTTGACACACAGTGTCTGCAGGCATTTGAGACCCTGAAAGCTAAGCTGGTCACAGCACCAGTTATCTCTGCACCAGATTGGACATTGCCATTTGAACTAATGTGTGATGCCAGTGACCATGCCATTGGTGCAGTGTTGGGACAGAGGCATAACAAGCTTCTGCACGTCGTTTACTATGCCAGCCGTGTTCTAAATGACGCACAGAAGAACTACACAACCACAGAAAAAGAGTTACTTGCAGTGGTCTATGCCATTGACAAGTTTAGGTCCTATCTAGTGGGATCCAAAGTGGTTGTGTACACTGACCATGCTGCTCTTAAATACTTACTCACAAAGCAGGATTCAAAACCCAGGCTTATAAGATGGGTATTGCTTCTGCAAGAGTTTGATATAGAAATAAGAGACAGAAAAGGGACAGAGAACCAAGTAGCTGATCATCTGTCCCGAATAGAACCAGTAGCTGGGGCGTCCCTCCCTTCTACTGAGATCTCTGAGACTTTCCCAGATGAGCAACTATTTGCCATTCAGGAAGCTCCATGGTTTGCAGATATTGCAAATTTTAAAGCTGTGAGGTTCATACCCAAGGAGTACAGCTACGTGCAGAGAAAGAAATTAATTTCAGATGCCAAGTACTACCTCTGGGATGAATCATATCTCTTTAAGAGATGTGCTGACGGAGTGATCCGCAGATGTATACCCAGAGAAGAAGCACAAAGGATCCTATGGCACTGCCATGGATCACAGTATGGAGGACATTTTGGAAGTGAGCGAACAGCCACTAAAGTCCTCCAATGTGGCTTCTACTGGCCTACTCTCTATAAAGATTCCCGAGAGTTTGTGCGTAACTGTGACAGTTGCCAAAGAGCTGGTAACCTACCTCATGGATATGCCATGCCTCAACAAGGGATATTAGAGATAGAATTATTTGATGTATGGGGAATTGACTTCATGGGGCCATTCCCACCATCATACTCAAACACTTACATTCTGGTGGCAGTGGACTATGTATCTAAGTGGGTAGAAGCAATTGCTACACCCACTAATGATACAAAGACCGTACTGAAATTCCTCCAGAAAAACATTTTCAGCAGGTTTGGCGTTCCCAGAGTGCTAATCAGTGACGGGGGCACTCATTTCTGCAATAAACAGCTACACCTTGCTATGGTTAGATATGGAATTAGCCACAAAGTGGCAACTCCGTATCATCCACAGACAAATGGGCAAGCTGAAGTCTCTAACAGAGAACTAAAAAGAATCCTAGAATGGACTGTGATAGCCCGAAGAAAGGATTGGGCAAAGAGCTTGGATGATGCTCTGTGGGCATACAGAACAGCATTCAAGACTCCTATAGGAACCTCCCCATACCAACTGGTGTATGGGAAGGCCTGTCATTTGCCTGTGGAACTGGAACATAAAGCCTACTGGGCAACCAGATTCCTAAACATGGATGCACAGTTAGCTGGTGAAAAAAGATTGCTCCAGTTAAATGAGCTAGAGGAGTTCAGACTCAATGCCTTTGAAAATGCAAAAAATTATAAGGAAAAGGCAAAGAAATGGCATGACAAGAAGTTGTCAACCAGAGTCTTTGAGCCAGGACAAAAAGTTCTGCTCTTCAACTCTAGGCTCAGACTGTTTCCAGGAAAACTCAAATCCCGTTGGAGGGGTCCGTATGTGATTACAGGAGTGTCACCATATGGATATGTTGAGCTTCAGGATATTGATTCTGACAAAAAGTTCATTGTTAATGGACAGAGAATCAAACATTATCTTGAAGGGAATTTTGAGCAGGAATGCTCAAAACTGAGACTTGAGTGATTCTCAATGAAAGTCCAGCTAAAGACAGTAAAGAAGCGCTTGCTGGGAGGCAACCCAGTCATTAGGAGGTTATATGATTAGTTCTTACAGAGGCAAATATCAAAAATGAAGGAATTCACAGAGTTACAGAAGGATTCAGCTCAAAAAGCAGAGAAAATGAGCTTACTGGCGAAAAAACGCCAGTAAGGGGCATTTTGGGCGTTAAACGCCAGAATGGGTACCATTCTGGGCGTTTAACGCCAGGAATGGTGCCATTTTGGGCGTTAAACGCCAGAATGGGCACCATTCTGGGCGTTTAACGCCAGGTGTGCAGCATCCTGGGCGTTCAGAAAAATGCCCAGTGATAAAGGTTTTCTGGCGTTTAACGCCAGCCAGGGCACCTGGCTGGGCGTTAAACGCCCAAAAGGGGTGCCAATTGGGCGTTAAACGCCAGAATGAGTGCCATTCTGGGCGTTTAACGCCAGAAAGGTGGGGGGACCACAATTTTGTTTTCAAATCAGATTTTTTCAAACTTTCCTTTTCTCACCCATATTTTTCTACAAAAATACATTTCAATCTCTCATTATTCACTTTCAAATTTTCAAAAATTTTAAATCATTCTTCAAATCACTCCCAAATTTTGTTCCAAAACTCACCCTTCTTTCAATTTCTTTCCATATCTCCTCAAATCTCCTTTCAAATTTTGCTTTTTTTCGAAAATCTCTCCCCCCACTCTATAAATAAACGTTTTCTCACCCCTCATTCCCCACACCATTCGAATTTCCTCTTCCTCTCTCTCTCTCTTCTCTTCTTTCTTTTCTTTTTGCTTGAGGACAAGCAAACCTCTAAGTTTGGTGTGCTTTTCCGTGATCACTAAGCCAAGATTCATCAAGATCATGGCTCCTAAGGGAAAACAAACCAATTTAAGAGGAAAGAAAGAGACTAATCCAAAGAATCTTTGGAATCAAGAGAAGTTCTTAACCAAAGAACATGAAGACCATTATCACAAAATAATGGGTCTGAGGTCAGTGATCCCGGAAGTTAAATTTGATCTGAAAGAAGATGAATATCCGGAGATCCAAGAGCAAATTCGAAACAGAGGTTGGGAAGTTCTGACCAATCCTGAAATAAAGGTTGGAAGGAACATGGTTCAGGAATTCTACTCAAATCTGTGGTTAACAGATAAGCAGAGAATGACTGGAACTGCTTACCATACCTACAGAACCATGGTCAGAGGGCAAGTTATGTACTTCCATCTGGACAAAATAAGAGAAATCTTCAAACTACCTCAACTGCAAGATGATCCTGATTCCTTCAATAGGAGGATGGTGAGAGTAGATAAAGGGTTGGATCAAGTTCTAGAGGACATATGCCTCCCTGGGACTAAGTGGATAACCAATTCAAAGGGTGTCCCAAACCAACTCAAGAGGGGAGACCTCAAGCCAATTGCAAGAGGTTGGCTAGACTTTATTGGGCGTTCCATATTGCCCACTAGCAACCGTTCTGAGGTCACCATCAAGAGAGCAGTGATGATTCATTGCATTATGCTTGGAAAAGAAGTGGAGGTCCATCATGTGATTGCTTGTGAGATCTACACAATTGCAAATAAGAATTCCACTGAAGCCAAATTGGCTTACCCAAGCTTGATCTCCTTGCTCTGTAAAGAGGCTGGGGTGAAGATGGGAGTAGATGAGTTCATACCCATTGAACACCCAATCACCAAGAAGTCAATGGAAGGACAAGTGCAAGACAACTCTATCAAGAGGAGGGCGCAGGAATTCCTCCCTGAATTCCCAAGAATTGACTACTGGACCAGCCTAGAAGCATCTATCTCCAAGCTGCAAGAGACTATGGAGCAACTGAAGGAAGAACAGCAGAATCAGAACTGCATGCTCTGCAAATTGCTGAAGGAACAAGAGAAGCAGGGGCGTGAACTCCAAGAATTGAAACGCCAAAAGTTCTCCTCTCAAGCTGAGGGAGCATCCACTTCTCAAAATCAAGGTTGTTGAGTCCTAACTCTGTGAAAACCTCTATCATTAGGAGCCTATGTTTGCGTTTTTTTTTCCTTTGTTTTGTTTTTATTTTTCGTTTTTCTAGTCTCAGTTTATATCTATTTTTGAGTCTTGTTTTAATTCATAATTAATAAGATTGAAATTTTATGCCTTAAAGCTATGAATGTCCTATGAATCCATCACCTCTCTTAAATGAAAAATGCTTTAATCACAAAAGAACAAGAAGTACAGGATTTCAAAATTTATCCTTGAAACTAGTTGAATTAGCTTGATGTGGTGACAATACTTTTTGTTTTCTGAATGAATGCTTGAACAGTGCATATGTCTCTTGAATTTGTTGTTTTGAGAATGTTAAAATTGTTGGCTCTTGAAAGAATGAGGAAAAAGAGAACTGTTATTGAGGATCTGAAAAAAATCATCAGATTGATTCTTGAAGCAAGAAAAAGCAGTGAAAAAAAAGAGAAAGAAAGAAAAAAAAAAGGGGGAAGAAATAAAGTTGTAATCCAAGGCAACAAGAGTGTGCTTAAGAACCCTGGACACCTCTAATTGGGGACTTTAGCAAAGCTGAGTCACAATCTGAAAGGGTTCACCCAATTATGTGTCTGTGGCATGTATGTATCCGGTGGTAATACTGGAAAACAGAGTGCTTTGGGCCACAGCCAAGACTCATACACTGGCTATGTTCAAGAATCATTGTACTTAACTAGGAGAATCAATAACACTATCTGAGTTCTGAGTTCTTATAGATGCCAATCATTCTGAATTTCAAAGGATAGAGTGAGATGCCAAAACTGTTCGGAGGCAAAAAGCTACTAGTCCCGCTCATCTAATTGGAGCTATGTTTCCTTGATATTTTGGAGTCTATAGTATATTCTCTTCTTTTTATCCTATTTTGATTTTCAGTTGCTTGGGGACAAGCAACAATTTAAGTTTGGTGTTGTGATGAGCGGATAATTTGTATGCTTTTTGGCATTGTTTTTAGTATGTTTTTAGTGTAATCTAGTTAGTTTTTAGTATATTTTTATTAGTTTTTAGCTAAAATTCACTTTTCTGGACTTTACTATGAGTTTGTGTGTTTTTCTGTGATTTCAGGTATTTTCTGGCTGAAATTGAGGGTCCTGAGCAAAAATCTGATTCCGAGACCAAAAAGGACTGCAGATGCTGTTGGATTCTGACCTCCCTGCACTCGAAGTGGATTTTCTGGAGCTACAGAAGCCCAATTGGCGCGCTCTCAACGGCGTTGGAAATTAGACATCCTGGGCTTTCCAGCAATATATGATAGTCTATACTTTGCCCAAGATTTGATGGCCCAAACCGGCGTGGCAAATCAGCCTCAGAAATTCCAGCGTTAAACGCCGGAACTGGCATGAAACTTGGAGTTAAACGCCCAAACTGGCATGAGAACTGGCGTTTAACTCCAGAAAACGTCTCTACACATAAAAGCTTCAATGCTCAGCCCAAGCACACACTAAGTGGACCCAGAAGTGGATTTTTACGTCATTTACTCATTTCTGTACACCCTAGGCTACTAGTTTACTATTAATAGGATCATTTGACATTTTATCTGGACCTTATGACCTGATGACATTTTTACACGTTTCTCATTGTACCTTTCACAGCATGAGTCTCTAAACCCCATGGTTGGGGGTTAGGAGCTCTGCTGTGTCTTGATGGATTAATGCAATTACTACTGTTTCCCATTCAATCATGCTTGCTTCCATTCTAAGATAATACTTGTTCTTAATCCGGATGAATGTGATGATCCGTGACAATCATCATCATTCTCAACTATGAACGCGTGCCTGACAACCACCTCCGTTCTACCTTAGATTAAGTAGTTATCTCTTGGGTTCTTTAACCGGAATCTTCGTGGTATAAGCTAGAATTGATGGCGGCATTCAAGAGAATCCGGAAGGTCTAAACCTTGTCTGTGGTATTCTGAGTAGGATTCAATGATTGAATGACTGTGACGTGCTTCAAACTCCTGAAGGCGGGGCGTTAGTGACAGACGCAAAAGAATCACTGGATTCTATTCCGGCCTGATTGAGAACCGACAGATAAATTCCGCTATGCTGTGACAGAGCATATGCAATCGCTTTCACTGAGAGGATGGGAGGTAGCCATTGACAACGGTGAAACCCTACATGTAGCTTGCCATGGAAGGAGACTTGCGTGTTTGAAGAAGAAGACAGTAGGAAAGCAGAGATTCAGAAGATGGAGCATCTCCAAACCTCAACCTATTCTCCATTACTGCAAAACAAGTAATCATTTCATGTTCTTTTGCTTTTCACAATCAATCCTGATAATTTCTGATATCCTGACTAAGATTTACAAGATAACCATAGCTTGCTTCAAGCCGACAATCTCTGTGGGATCGACCCTTGCTCACGCAAGGTATTACTTGGACGACCCAGTACACTTGCTGGTTAGTTGTGCGGGATTGCAAAAGTGTGATTGCAATTTCGTGCACCAACAAGCAACAATTTAAGTTTGGTGTTGTGATGAGCGGATAATTTATACGCTTTTTGGCATTGTTTTTAGTATGTTTTTAGTATATTTTAGTTAGTTTTTATTATATTTTTATTAGTTTTTATTTAAAATTCACTTTTCTGGACTTTACTATGAGTTTGTGTGTTTTTCTATGATTTCAGGTATTTTCTAGCTGAAATTGAGGGACTTGAGCAAAAATCTGATTTAGAGGCTGAAAAAGGACTGCAGATGCTGTTGAATTCTGACCTCCCTACACTCGAAGTGGATTTTCTGGAGCTACAGAAGCCCAATTGGTGCGCTCTCAATTGCGTTGGAAAGTAGACATCCTGGGCTTTCCAGAAATATATAATAGTTTATACTTTACCTGAGATTTGATGGCCCAAACCGGTGTTCCAAATCAGCTTCAGAATTCCCGGCGTTTAACGCCGGAACTGGCACAAAAGTTGGAGTTAAACGCCCAAACTGGCACAAAAGCTGGCGTTTAACTCCAGAAAAAGTCTCTACACATGAAAGCTTCAATGCTCAGCCCAAGCACAAACCAAGTAGACCCCGGAAGTGAATTTTTACATCATTTACTCATTCTTGTAAACCCTAGGTCACTAGTTCAATATAAATAGGACTTTTTGCTATTGTATCTGTACCTCATGACACTTTACATGTTTTATATTGTATCTTCTACGGCATGAGTCTCTAAACCCCATGGTTGGGGGTGAGGAGCTCTGCTGTGTCTTGATGGATTAATGCAATTACTACTGTTTTTCATTCAATCACGCTTGCTTCTATTCTAAGATACCACTTGTTCTTCAACCTGATGAATGTGATGACCCGTGACACTCATCATCATTCTCACCTATGAACGTGTGCCTGACAACCACCTCCGTTCTACCTTCAATTGAGTGTGTATCTCTTAGATTCCCTAATCAGAATCTTCGTGGTATAAGCTAGAATCCATTGGCGGCCATTCTTGAGAATCTGGAAGGTCTAAACCTTGTCTGTGGTATTCTGAGTAGGATTCAGGGATTGAATGACTGTGACGAGCTTCAAACTCGCGATTGTGGTGCGTTAGTCACAGACGCAAAAGAATCACTGATTCTATTCCGACATGATCGAGAACCGACAGATGAATAGTCGTGCTGTGACAGAGCGCGTTGAACATTTTCACTGAGAGGACGGGAGGTCGCCATTGACAACGGTGAAACCCAACATACAGCTTGCCATGGAAGGAGCCTTGCGTGCATGAAGAAGAAGACAGTAGGAAAGCAGAGATTCAGAAGATAGAGCATCTCCAAAACCTCAACCTGTTCTCCATTACTGCAAAACAAGTATTTATTTCATGTTCTTTTACTTTTTACAATTAAATCTGAGAATTATTGATATCCTGACTAAGAGTTACAAGATAACCATAGCTTGCTTCAAGCCGACAATCTCCGTGGGATCGACCCTTACTCATGTAAGGTATTACTTGGACGACCCAGTGCACTTGCTGGTTAGTTGAGCAGAATTACAAAAGTGTGATTGTGATTTCGTGCACCAAGTACACAAATCTTAAACACTGAAAATCCACAAAATCATTCATACCAAAATTTTTGGAGGAATACAGTAAAAGTCATCCGTAAATTGTGATGATTCTGAGTCATTAAAAGTGAAACACATCCCCTGGACAATCTGCACAGTCAATTTTAATTGGTTAGGGTCATCTTTATGAGAGATTCTTTTTATTAAGAACTTCATTCATTCTAGCAAAGTATTAGTATGTTCTACTTACATTGCTGTTGACCCAACAATGAGGTTGCAGTGTGCACAGGTCCTCTCGGAGCTGTACTAGATGTAGCCTTCCTTCATACGATGCCACGGCCTGCTCTTTTCCCAACGATGCACTGACAGCCTATCGTTGCACTCAATCCTCATGATCCTCATCGGGGTTTCGCCCCTTTAGCAATGGATGCACCTTTATAGGAGTACACTGGGTAGGGTTCTTTTTCATCAGAGTCATTCCGGGTAAAATCCAGGGGCTCGGTGGACTAGGTGTCCTGCAAGATGGAGTGGTTGGCATCACGGTCTACAGGGGCTCCGTGTACTGAATTTGCTCAAGGTATTCCCATATTCTTTCGGTCTCTGGATCTCGCATCGACAAGAAATCAGGGTTACTGCGTCAAAATCAACCAATGTTAGATAAAAATAAATTTTGTATGCATACATTTCCTAATTCCCTAACGAGCAAAATAGATCCCAAAAAAAGGAGTTTTGCATAGGAAACTTGCCCGTCGAATTCACATTCTTGATGTTTGCACTATTGCTACGGAGAGTGTGTCTGCATCGGAAACTCTGGAGTCAGTTGTTTCATGGGATGTGTTTTCCTGATTGAGGTTGCCATCGGAGGTCTCCGAACTTGTTTTCTGTTGGTCAACTCCCTGATGAAACAATCGGCACCTCCTCTTAGCAAGAGGCTCATTGTCCTCGTCATCATTTGGGATCATTGGGAGATCTTTTTCTTCAGATGACTTTGGGTTGGACCTACGTGGTCGGTCCTTTTTAACCCCTCCTTTTCTTAGTAGCTGACCTGCTTATCTGTTTTATGCACATCGAATGTGTTACTTAAGAAAAATCCAATTACATTGAAATCAACCTTTTGAAAATACTTAAACTAGTCTAGAATTTAATCCATATACAACCATAAATGTATTCTCACTTTCGGGCTAGTTTTCAATCTCTCCACGCACCGTGAGCATTTTCTAGTTGGAGGTGGATTTGTTGTGCTTCCAGTTGGTCATCTTTCCATTGCTTCCTGCTCGCTCTCTCTGCCGATAGAGCTTTCCTGTTTGTAGAAATAGTGTGAATCAAATAAATAATACTGAAGTCAATTTATTAACACGCTAAGTCATAAATATGTGCTTACCCTTAGTGCAATCGAAGCTTTTCGTCCACGCTTTGGTTGTGATTTTTTTGTTGTTGCTTTTCTCCTTTCAGCTTGAGATGATCGGTCTTCTACGTCTTCACTTTTTTCCTTTCTAGTCAAGAGGTGCCCCCGATTTAAGAAATGAAAAGAATCATGGATCAAAATCAAATACCCAAGTATCACTAACACAAAAACCAGAAACACACAAAAAAAAACCATAGACATCTTAAAAAAATGGAGTCATCCCCAACTACTAACACATCTGAAATCGGAAAACATATGTAGAAACAACCATTTAGTAAAGAAAAAAATATCATGCTGCCTCTCAGAAGCAGCATCCACTGACACACTGGTATAAAGTAACCGATTTCTAGAAAGAAGTAAGTACCTCGAAAATAATATATTGCGCCTTGTTTTCTAGACTTTTCGAGGTCCACGCAGTGAGCCATGGCTCATGTTCATGACCGTTGTCAAGCTGACCATATTACAACCGCTAAAAATAGAGTACCTGGATAGAAGAAGGGAACAAGTTATGCTCTACAATAAAAATGACATGCTCAATTTATTAATAGTCATTGAATGTGTCCTACCAGCATGACGAACATGCATCCCTCACAAGTTTTGTTCCCTTTAAGCTTATACTTCTCGACTATTATATCAAACCACTTTAGAGTTTGTAACGTCCAGTTGAATCTTCTAGAATCAGAAACATCCAAGACGGGGTAAATGTGCCATGACGAAATTACCTGTTGTGTTGTAGGGCACAGGAACATTTTCATTACCACAAGTAGAAAATATCTTCTAAACTCCATCCTGTCTGATTCTGTTGCCATAGGACAGCTATAAACCAAATCCCAGAGTTTAGTTGTTGTCCGTCTATGGAACCTCTTTTTGATGGCCACATGGGCCAAATTTTCATCATCCAGGGTTGGGAATGGATCGCCTACAACATTCCCATTCGTCAGTGCAAGGTAAAATATATATACCCAATGATATTTGCATGAATATGCCTATGACACACTTAAGTAATTCGGAGAGCGAAACTTACCACTAGACGGAATGTCGAAAACCCACCCGATTAACTCCGCATTGAGGCAGATGTTTCCAACGTCGAGTATAAAAGTTCTTGTCTTAACCTCATACGACTCGGCCAAGTGAACCATGATGGCCTGCTTCACAGACCAATTCAGAACAAGCCTCAAGAATCTGAATCCGGTTTCATCAATCTCCGCAAGCTTCTCAATGTCGTTGTTTCTAGTTAGCTTGTTCATCATGTCATGAATGTAGTTGGGTGAGCATCGCGACTCTAATAATTTCTGTCAATGGCAACAGTAGCTGTAAGTCACAAATAGGATAATGTGGAATGACACGTCAATATTGGTAAATATCATTTTACCTTTTTTCCCATCTTGATTTACTTTTCGGCAACACAACCCTGGTGCTTGTTCACAAAAAATAGTTACATAATACCATGCCCAAATCCTTTAATAAAACCTGCAAATGAAATAAGAAGCAACATCCAACAAGTCCTTAATTATACACTGTTGTTGCTGCTATATAAAACCCCAATCAAGTAATAGCATATAAAACCCAAATCAGAAGGATCATCTAATAATTCCTTAAATATACCCAAATCAGATGCAACATCAAACAAGTCTGATTTATGGTACTCAAACCCTACATCAATCAACACTAATTATTCGACACTAACCAAGTATCATCTGTTATTGTCTATTAACCCATCAAAAACAAAAAAGAAGAAAGATAAAACATAATGGTCTAATGGATTATATTTATTATCCGTTATTTAAATTTATTTTATTTAATATTTATTAATTTTAGTAATAATTAATAAATATTAAATAAAATAAATTTAAGTTATTTTTTGTTTTTTAATGATATATTTTCGATAATTTAATTACCTTATTACAACTTACAAATGTCCATTATTGTCTCTTACATCTGAAACAACCACTCTCTTGTCAAGTTAATATCATGAATAATTTACCTCCACCAACAACTCCTTAATTAGTAATTACTCTGCAGTATAGTTTATGTAATGTTCTTTTTTGAATGAGACAAAATGATAGTTTTTAATTAAGTATATATTCATATTTAAAATGATCCATTTCGTATGAAAAGTGATAAATATTAAATACCCAATCGAGAAGGCTTCAAACATTCAATGAACTAAAGACAATTGCTTAAGTTGAATGTTTAAAAAAAAATACCAGTTCTAAGGACTTGTGGTAACTTACTAACTTATTCTAATAATTGGAACAAAAAATTGTCAATGAATAAAGAAATAAAAGTAGATGAAATCCAACCGTTTATAACAATGACAGTGAAAAGAATAAACTAAATTTGAGTGAATGAAATTTGTCTTCAACTTGATCACAAACAAATCTCAGTGAATGAAATTAATTGGAATCTAAAGTTGGCTAACAAATCTGAAACTATAAACTAAACTAGCCATACAAACAGGAACTCATGTAGTGAAAAAAATATGTCAGCAATTTAGTTCAAATTTAAATAATGAACAACAGGAATTCATGTAATGGGAAAACATGTCAGCAATTTAGTTCAAGTTTAAATAGTGAACATATAATTTGTTTCTTAAATCAGTATAAAACTGTTGTGCACATCAAATACACAATCCTAGTAAACTATCTTGAATCAAATAATAATTTAGGAAAATATATATGCAAACCAAGTTCAATTTGCAAGCATGTGAGAGAACACTATATTATAAAGCAAAATAGAAAATTAGCTTTTATCCCGTGAGAATCAAAATCAATTAATGTATACATTCAATAGTTCCCACATAAAGAATGCAAATATAATAGAAATTCTTACCAAAGTGATTGTTCAAATGAATTAAAATTTTGGTCATGCTATATAAATCACCATTTTTTCTCACTATCTAAAATATTGTCCTGCTTAAAACCGCAATTAATGAAACCAACAAAAATTGGCATGCGTACAATATAATCAATTACAATCTTCCACTAAACCATTGACTAACATTTAATTGGATATAATTAGTAAGTAGGGTCAAAGAGAAGGGGAAAAAAATAAGAATAAAACTAGCAAACTAGGATCAACCAATGGCCAAAGACACACAAACATCTCAAAATCATATTGTTAGAAATAAGTAATATGACCACAATCCAATTAATTACGTGTCAAATAATTTGTTATTGTTATTATATTAAAATGCTAATATAATAAGGTCCTTGATTAAATTTAGAGATTTATCATTGTGATGATGATTATAATATTCAGAGATAAATCTTTTATAATTTAATCTAAATTGTTCTTGGTCATAGGATTATTAAAAAGGACATTAATAATCTGAAAAGATCAATATATAAATAATGGTCTTTGTTGGATGAAGATTAATAGATCTCATTTATTAAATTATATATATAGATGGTGTATATAGAGATATGACCATTGAACTGACTCACTTTGAGAATTCCTAATGGTTATAATTACCGTATATTTGTCAATAGGATATTCTCAAGATGAACATAGTAATAGAGTTTTCTTTGACCTGCGACTGTCATAATAATTAACAATGTATTTATTATACTTTGATTCTGGACACCTAATATCCTAGGGTGCTAGTTGAATGGATATTGGGTATGATTTTAAATACTTGTAGAATTAATGATTAGTCAATAAGGAATCCGTCAACTCTCGGTAAAGAGTTTGAGCTCTATGATTATAATGATTGAGATGAATAAAACATTGGCCAAGGGGATTGAATGAATGAAGAAATGAGTTTCTTAAGTCATTCACAGTTCATTATAATAATGGTAACAAGTTAGAGTTTGACAATTAAACCATACTCTAAGGGTTAACCAAGAGCTGAAAAGATGGAAGGAATTATACTTTGTTCTTCTAAGGTTCTTAGTAAAGATATATTACTTCATACTATCGGGTAGTTGAGGAGTGTTGCTAGACACCAACCTTGATTAGTAAATATAGTATGACTTAATCAAATCTTTGCTTAGTATTGAACCTATGGGATCACACACTAACGAGTGCTCTAATCTTTGCTGTGGAATTATTTAATTATTGTTTTGATTTAATCAAATAAATAATTATATTAATTCAAATAGAATATTTTTATATTCTTTACTAGCACCAAGAATGTAATAATAATATGATAATTGAGAATATTAAATGAGATTTGAGAATAATTAGTATTCTATTTCTAAATTTGGATGAGATCCTAATTGATTCTGTTTCAAATTGAGTTATGATATGATTCATAAATTTGAAAGATTCATATTTGGAATTTCAATATATGATTTAAATTTGAATTGAGATTCAAATTTAAAATCAGTAACAAATCTCATACTATATATATGTATGCCAAGAGTAGAGGAAAAGATGAAAAAGAGAAGAGAATAAAACACAAGGGTTTTATTCCTTTACCTCTACACACATAAACGTATGTGAGTCTGATTCTTGGACAAGAATTTTATGGCGTGCAAAGAGTTGCAAGAGGTTTCTCAATTTAGATCAGATGTCCATTAGTCAAATAGTTGACAGCAAAGGTTGGTCTCGGTGTGGATACACATAGCGCCTTCGTACTATCGAAAAAGAAAGTGATTTTTACTAAAGCGTCTAAAGGTATTTATATCTGATCTATATATTATATTTTTAGAATAAAATTTAAGCACAAAATAGATCTTTAGGATTACTTTCTTTTCTTTCGCTTCGTGTTATGAACACATGGTAATCCTTCACATATTGCTATTCATAACTAACAGGGGGCTGAGTTTAGTATTACCCAAACATACCTCAACTTCATGTTTTGAAATATGAAATACCACAATTTGATTCATATTTAAAAGCCATGATCACACGTAGAATCTAACAACACCTCAAATTTAAGTGTAAAATTGTTTTGAAGATGCATTCACATATGATAATAGAACAAGTTGAAATGCATATGAAGTATGAAAGAAAATCTATGTTTATGTATGATGCTAAGCTGCAGCAACAAATCAGGGACATCTTGTTGAAAAAAATCAATTTTAGGAAAAAATCAATTAATGTAGTATACATTCAATAGTTCCCACCTAAAGAATGCAAATATAATAGAAAAGATCATCTAGCAAAATGAAATACCATAACCGAATTCTTTAATAAAACCTGCATATGAAATCAAAAGTAACATCTAACAAATCCTTAATTATACCCAAATCAAAGGCAACATCCAACAAGTATCATTTATGGTACTCAAACCCTACATCAATCAACACCAATTATTAAACACTAACCAATAAGTAATGTCAAGCGATGTTTCGAGGCTGGGGTAGGGGAGTCCTACTATGTTCGTCAGAGCATAACAGAGAGGCTTTAATGGCGCTGCCAACAGCGACATGCAGCAGCAGCGATGCACTCTTGGTAAGAAGAAGAACCCCCTTATTCCTTGCACCTGGATGGCACGACGTCGCTGCGGCGAAGATGGGCGAGACTCCTATTAATGCGCCAGTGACTACGTTGATGGGATGGAAGCATTACGGAGAAAAATGTCCTACGATGAACACGATAATGTGGCACTGTCGTGGATGGTTTTGGAGTTCTGCTACGGTGAAACGGTGAAAAGAGAAGAGAGGGTTTAGTTAGGTTAATTTTGTTTACCTAGGTGAATTTTGGAGGTTGATGAGGTGAAGTGGGCTTCCTGGTCCCAGCCCAATAGGAGTTGGTAGGTTTTTGGCTGGACTCCTCTTGGTTTCCTAGCATTATTGATCAACAGCACCTTGAACTAGGGGTGAGCATAGGTAGCGGGTACCCGATTACTCGTCCGAACCCAAATCGAATCAATTAAATTGGTTTTGGAACCAACGGATAATTGGGTTCAACCCGAACCAAACCGATGGCTTTTGTTAGTGATTGGTTCGAGTATCGATTTGGGGATGTGGAATCCGAACCAACCCGCGAACTCAATTATATATTAATTAAATAATAAAATATATATATAAATAGCTTTTCTATTAGACAATGATTATTCATTATTATTAATATGTTTAGATTTTAATGAGTTTAGTTTTTAATGTATTTAGTGTTTAACATGTTTGGATTATTTCTATTGATGTTACATGTTTATTGTACTTGTTGAATTTTTAAGATAAAAATTTGATTTTTTTTATGAATTTTAAAGTCATCGGGTACCCAATTACCTAAACTGAACCAACCCGTTTGTAATCGGTTTGATTTGATTCAGGTACATGTACAAAAAAATGTAAATCTAAACTAAACCGAATCAATTACATTTTGATCGATTCGGTTCTAATTTTACTATAAATCCGAACTAAATCGATCCGTGCTCGCCCCTACCTTGAACTGTTGTTGAATCTCCATTACGACCTTGATCAACCACAATAACTTGTCCACCATTATCGTATGATGAGAGATTCTCATCATCAATGATTAGATCATCCCAACTAATCATATTTCTACCAACATCATCACCTTTTGCCACAACCATAATCGCCAATAAAGAGTCAAGATTATATTTATCCTGAGATTTACAAGTACATAATTATTGCCATTTTTACATCCAATTTTAACTTTTTTTTTTTGTATTGTCATCATTTTATGTATTTTTAATATTAAAGATATAATCATTTTATACTTTTTTTTATTAATTTAAATTTTTTTTAAAAATATTTCATAACATAATTTTAAAATATCTATAACCAAAAATTTTAGAATTTGATCTTTAATTTTTTTAAATATAGAGTAAATAAAAAGAGATATTACAAGAAACACCCTCCTAGTTTGATATATGGTAGAATTTGCTATTGAAATTTATACAAATATTCTAGTAAAGAATAATAACATGAATATGTCATGCACAATTTAGATTTCAGGATATGTATGTATGATTATAAATATAAGCTAAGAAATAATAATGTGTTAATAGTGAATTGATTTATGCAGAGAAAGAGTGCATGTGCCAAAAAGCAAGCCATATATTTAGTTTATAGGTAAACCGTAAACCTAATAATATAACGATGAATGGCACTGACGTAAATAAATGTAACAGAAATTGGCAGTGCCATATTATTACTACCTGTTATTACAAATAGCACTAAGGCATCAGATAAAGGTTCAATGGAGGGGCAAGAATTAGGCATGTCTAACACAGCAACTCTTTGGGTTCAATCTGATTTCTTCTGTGCAACTGCTCTTACTATTGAGGTAACAAAACCTATTATGTTTTTTCAACAAAGAAGAGATTTTGAGGTGACATGAAGACATTTAAATTCTCACTCACTAAACTATTTAACTTCTTGATTTGGTGTTAAGTTTCATGCCTGCCACTCGCCATTAAATATTAAATAACCAATCCCTTTAATAGCTAATAAGTTAAAAAACTTTATGTGAATAGTAATAATATAAAGAAATGCAAAGCACGCTTCTGGTGCAACCGTGCAACATATCCACCTACTCCAACCTGCTGGCTAGCTAATAATGTCTAAAACTCATTTACTCTATGGACCAAGAAACAACAATATAATTAACCCCTCTCTCTCTCTCACGGAGTAATTATTTATTTTTTTTTTAATTTATAGTATGCTACTTATAAGTAGACCAAATTATTCCGCTCTTATATATGCATGCACGAGAGTGTATATATTATAGGAAAAGTTCAGGGACCAGTAATTTTGTTGAATTTTGGCCAACATGTAATCAGCAGAGGAAGGTGAGCCATTGGATGAAATCTCACACCATCAAATCATCATTGATGGCTAATTGATGGCTAACAATCACAAAAATTGCTGGCCCTCTAGCATTGCTCTATATTATATGTGAGGAAAAGCTTTCAAGTGTACTATTATATCGGTGTTTCAATAATTTTTAATCGTTGATTTTAATTATAAAATATATATATATATATATAATATTAAAATCAACGATTTAAAATTATTAAAACACCAATATACTGATATATTTTAAACTTTTTTCTTATGATGATTATGTTACAAATATTTTGTGTATTTAATTTTTTTTTTCATACATAATGTAACATATATTTTTATAATACATGTTGTGCACTTTATTCAGTTTATTGTATAGCATAGAATGAATTAAAGGTTTAATTTATAGGAAAATTTTACACGTGGTAGTTTTTGGCAAATTTTATTTATTTAAATTAAATATTTTCAATTGAAGAAATAGACTCACAATAACATCTTTAAAACTTGGAAGTAATTAACTACTAACTAATAATAATGATAATAAAAAAAAAGCTGTATACAACAACAATAATAATAAGGTGCCTTCTATGGTACCTATCATCTTATTGTACCTATGGTGACTACAAAGAAGTTTACCAATTAGTTGTGGACATTTGGTAACTAAACGCGTATCACTAAAAGTGTTGCTTAAAGAGAAAGTGTTACCCTTAATCGTTAACTTGGCTCTGATACCAAATTTTTAATTTGGATTTTTCTTTTAATTTCTTTTTCGAAATTTCTATTTGTATAGGTGCTTTATAAAAAGTATTGACCATAATTTTTCAATCTTGTTTTAGTTTATAATATTCTTTTTTGCATGGATTATTGTATATAAAATCTTTTATCTGTTTGTCTTTTTCTTTAATATAATTTCTCAAATCCTCAATAACTTCTTTTATTTCTTTACTTTCTCCTGTTTCTAAGTATCTGTTTAATTTTTCAATTTCCTTCTCCATTTTTTCTTTTAACAGCTTTAATTCTTTTAAATCATAATATGGTGTTCCAGACATTTATAAATTTTTTAAGTTTAGCTCCAGCTTGTTTATATTTGTTCTTATTTCTATCCTTTTTATTATAAGGTCATTAATTTCGAATTGAAGATTATTTAATTCTCTTTTATATTCCTTTATTTTACTTTTTAATTTTTTCGCCCTTTTTCTTTTTATTTTATTTTCTGGTCTTTCAATCTTTGTATACTTCATTAGTTATCTTAGAATTTCTGCAGATTCTATCATCGATTCATCATTATTTTCTAGAGATTCTATTAATTTTTCTAACACTTCAACTTCTCCTTTCAATTTGTCATAGATTATTTTTAGAGTTTCAAATGCTCTTTGATTTATTTCAGAAAACTGTAAATAATTCAACCGATTTTTTCTTTCAAAGAGCTCTTGTTTCTTGTCTTGATAGGTTACATATATTTTCTCTTTATTTATTGTCATAACTTAGTGTTTAGGATTTCATTTAATTTTTCGACCTTTTTTGTTAATTCTTTTATTTCAGAATTTTCTTCTTTAATCTTTAACTTAGATAAACTTAAAGGGCTATTAATTTTGGATTCTCTTATTTGAAAATTCGATGAAACTAATTTTCCTGATGGTTCTTTTAGTAAAAGAACTGGGTTTTCAATAGCTTTATATTTTGGTATTTCTGTTTTTATAATTTTCTGAAATAATTCATCGACATAAATTCTTTCTCTGTTTTTAAATATTATACTATGATGGCTATTTGTTAAAGCATAATTTATTGCATATGTAATTGAAAATGGTTTATCGTCTTGTTCCATTAGATTCTTTCTGTGAAATTTATAAGCCAAACTTATAGATCTTCCAAGATTTTCAGTTGATAAAGGTATAGCATATCCAAGATGGGCATTGAATTTAACATTTACGTTTGCCAAGTTTCCATGAACAATTCCAATTATTTGATCTATTGGGTCATCAGTAATTCTTTTGTCACAGATTGCTAAGCTTATTGGTGAATTAATTCCTTTCATGTATGTAGATTTGATTAAGACTTGTATAGTACTAATATGAATCCATCCAATTTTAGATCTTTTTTGTTGATCCTTAATTTTCTCAATCTGTTTACTCAATTCTTCATCATTTATCAGAGCTATTTCAAGTTCTCCATTAGCAGATTTTATCTTTATAGGGGCTTCAAGTTGAATTTTTCCATAGTATATTATATTTTTTCTATTAAAAACTTCTTTTAAAAGATTTTGTTTATTAAAATTTTCATTTGATTTGAGATTTAATTCTGTTTTTAGAACAGCTTGTTTTTCATTATCTAATAAGGCAGATAGTCTATAATAATCAGATTCTTCCATTAATTCTAGACTTTCTAAATAATTCATAACTATGAGATTAAGATAAAGGCGTACCTTTCTGGAAAAAAACTTCCTTTATTTAGAATATTTTACATAAGATGTTTTTATCTCCAGAGGGGAGATTGTAGATACTAACTCCAGAGGGGAGTTTAGAATTGGTTTTTCCTAAGGGAATTCTTCTTCAAAATATAGAATCGCCTCGGCCGCTTCCTCCTTGCTCTCCTAGCATATGAGTACTCTTAGCCTTCTGCTTTCTATTGTTTGATGCCTTCTACAATTGCCTAAGCAACCTATTTATAATGGTTGGGTCTGATGGACAATTCCCATCCTTACCCTTCTTATGACGTCATTGCTTACGTCATTGTTTATTATCTTGTACCAGCTACATTGTTGGTGCTCTATGACCTAAGCGCTTACGTCACTATGCAATAATGTTGAGAGATGCTTCAGATGTGCTGTCCTCCTCTTTCATCATGTGACCTTCAGATGCGTTGTCTTCTTCCTTTATCATGTGGGTTGATTCCGTTTTATTATTGCTTTCTTCAGATAACTCTGAGACACATATCTGGCACTTGTGGTCTTCTCTGTCTTTTATCAAATAGCAGAGATTCCTCTTTATCCCTTCGGGGAGCTTTTCTAAGAGTCCAGATAAGTTGTAGAATGCTGATTTAAATTCCACTAAGAGTCTCATCTCTCTTTCTTCAATTTCATTCCTTTTACTGGACACAAGCAAAGTATTTCTGCTTTTATAATTGATTCTTGTGTGAGATTCCCTTGTTATCTTTTGAGTTCTTTCGAAGACCCTTGCTAGTGTGCTGGCTAGTCTTCCTTCATGACTGTAGATTGTTAAATCTTGAACTTGATCAATTGGTTGAAAATTTCCTGGGAAGACGAACATGAAGATCACTTGATGTGCTGGAACCAAGCATTCTTCTTCTTCATTAAAAATAGGTTGACTATTCGTAAATTTTAGGGATATATCCCTTGGATTTACGTTGTCAATCATATTTTTAAATCTTTTTACTGCATCAATAAATCCTGCAGGAAACTCACTAATAATTTTCAAATCATTAAAAATTAAGATTGTATCAATTAATCCATACTGGAAAAACTGATAGGTGTCAGATGGGGAAGCTTCTGGAAATATAACCAGCTTTGTTAGCTGTTCTTTGGCAATAGGATAATATCCCAAGATCCCCCTCTTTTCTGCAGTCCAATTCAAGACTATGTTAAGGGTTTCTCTGAGATTTGATCTACAAACCCTTTTCTTTTCCTTGATTTCAGCCCTTGTAGGAATGTTTCTTATTATCCCTGTTCTCTGGGTTTGAATTGGAACTTTATCTGCTCTTTTTAGGGTTTGCTCTGGATGAAGAGCTTCATATTCTCTAAAAGATTCCTTTGCCTCTTCCAATGTTAAAAACCCTCCTTTATGAATTATCCTTGATTGCTGTGTAAATGGTGCTGCGTTTTCCCAGGCATCATATACTCCTTTCATGGGGCCATTATAAATTACATAATATTTTTTATCTTGGGTGGATTTTTTGATAATTTCAGCAATTGTTTTATTTTCTGGAATTTTTTTCTCACCTGATTTGTCCACCACGCTTAGCTGGCTGAACTCTGATGGTTTTGGTTGTTGTGTTAATTTCATTGCTTCGATGGCCTTCTTGAGGGATTGGATCTGTGTCCTTATTTGCTGACAATGCTTGCATTTTTCGAGTTCTTGTTCGTATTTTTGAATTTCTTGATTTAATGCGTTGTAGACGAACTCCATTCTCTTGTTAATGTATCTGCAATAACATTTTTGTCACCTTTAATATATTCAATTTTTATTGGATATTGTAACAAAAATAATTACCATCTTACCAATCGTCCATGATTATAATCAACTTTCAAATTATATCGTATGAAACCTGTTAAATAACTTGAATCTGTCCTTAATGTAAATTCTTTGGGTAGTAAATCAATTTTCCATTTCTTAAGAGATTTAATTGCTGCTAGAGTTTCCCTTTCATGAGTAGTATATCTCTGTTCTGTTGGAGTAAAAGTCCCTGAAATATACCTGCAAAGTAATTCCTTTGGGGGATATTTAGAATCTAGTGATTCTTTTTCTTGTTCCAAACATTTTATAGCTTTCTTAGCTTTTAGACATCCTGACCAGGTTATGTCTGAAGCATCTGTTTCTACTATTAAGTAGTCATTTTCTTCTGGAATATAAAGTTCTGGAAGTTTTTCACATAATTCTTTAATTCTTTGAATTTGTATGCTATCTTTTTCATCCCATTTCCATACTTTTTTAGTACTTATTTTTGAAAATAAGCTTTTAGTGTATTTTGTTATATTCTTTAAAAATCCCTTATCAGAAATATAATTTATACACCCTAAAAATCTTTGTAATTGTTTTCTATCTTCTATTTTATTAGGAAATAAATTTACCTTTTCTAGAACATTTGGTTGAAGTTTTAGCTTTTCTTGAGTAGATAGAATTAATCCAAGGAACTCTATTTCTTGTTTTGCTATTCTTGCTTTCTTTTTACTAAGAACTAATCTTTTTTCCTTGCATCTTTCTAAAACTATTAATAATTTTTGAAGATGATCTTCTTTATCCTGTTTTGTAAAAATTAGTATATCATCAATGTATACTAAAACAAATTCATTTAACTCTTTTAGATTTTCTTCCATAAATCTTTGATAAATACCTGGGGCTTGCTTTAATCCGAATGGTAATACATTCCATTCATAAAGCAACACACTTGTTGATTCCTTTGTTGGGCAAGTAAAAGCAGTTAATTTCTTTGTTTCTTCGTCTAAACGAAGTTGCCAATATCCTATTTTGCATCAAGAGATGAAAACCAAGTTGCTCCTTTGATTTTTTCTAAAATAGAATCTTTTCTTGGAAGTTTATGAGCATCACCAATAGTTGCTTCATTCATTTTCTTATAGTTTATTACCATTCTTCGTTTTCCCCTTTTAATTTCATTATTGTTTTCAACGTAAAAAGATGGAGCCGCATGAGGACTTTTACTTAATCTTATAATTCCTTTTTCCAAAAGGTCTTTACACTCTAATGAGAACTCTTCTCTATCTCTTGCGGAATAAGGAATTTTATTTGGAACATTTATCTCTTTTGTGGGATCTTTTAATTTAATGCTTACTAATTCGTTATTTGTATTTTTAATATCTAAAGGATTTTCAGCACAAATTTCATCCAAGAGTTCTTCTATCTTTATTTCAAGATTATTTTTTGGAATATTTATCTGAAAGTATAGATTTAAATAACATGTTTCTAATATAGAAAATATTTTAAACTTTAAGATCTTATCTATAGTAGTAGTTGGTATTTTTATACGTTTTAATTTTTGATTTATTAAAGAATCGTGTGGAGCTTTTAAAACTATATATGTTAATTCTTGAATGAATGGATGATATAGCTTTAAAAAGTTATTTCCTATGATAAAATCCATTCCAGAATCTAACATATATATAGATGGAACAATGAACCTATAATTTTGAATAAAAATTTCAACCATCTCTGCTTTTTGGTCAATTTTATGTATTGATTTGTCAGCTATTCTAACTTTTAATGGTTTCTTTAATTTTTTCCAATCAAGTTTTATACTTGAACTAGCAAAGCATTGTGTTGCCCCAGAATCTATGAAAGCATTTATAAACTTTTCTGTTATTTTTATAGTAATAAATGTAGCATTATTACTCAGTCTCTGAGTCTGTTTCCGAGACATATTCAAAAATATAGTCTAAGTTATCATCAGATTCTTCTAATGGTTCCATAAAACAAGACTTAGCAATTTCTATTTGTTTAGTAAGATCCTTTTTATCCTTCTTTTTCGGGCATTCATTTGCGTAGTGTCCTTCTTCTTGGCAATACCAACATTTACAATTTTCTTTTTTATTCGGGCAATAGTTATTTCTTTGTCTTTTGTTTTTATTGTTATTTTCTTTTCTAAAATATCTCTTTTTTCTCCAGTTTGGGTAGTATTTTCTTCTTCTAAATTGATATTTTCTTTTTCTTTGAAGATTTTTATTAAGACCATATTTTTGAGGTATCTCCTCATTATCCTGACAGCAAATTCTGATTATATTTGCAAATTCTGATCATAGCAAAGGTTGCTATTAATATGCTATATAAGTCATTCTTTGCAATATGCCTCATTAAATGCATGAGTTTTGAGTAACTAAGAAGAAATTACATATATGTATGTATCTATAACTCATGGTAACTTATTTTACCTGCAGCTTTACATAAAGTAAATTTCTTTCGGACTCTCAAAGAGAAGTCAGATTAACTCATTCCACCAACTTCCATACTTGCCTTATGGTTGTTTAATTGTTAGGTTGCAAAACTATGATTTTTCACTGTCTTGTCTCTGTTTACTTACTCTGTCTATTGTCTAGCTAGTTTCATCACTCATTTTTTTATTGAAAATAACAAATGATTTATTATACTAACTACTACCAAATAGGTTATTAAATTACTTATTAAATTGGGATACTTTATTTTGATAGACCGTGTATGATATGTGGTTGTGTTTGGTGTGTTTGTAATTGATGGCTGTGCTCCTCCTCATGGGTTATTAATAATTTTATTTGTAGAACTTGGATGGTCGCTTTGATAGTGGATTGGATGGTTGAATTTCGTATTTGCTGCTATGTCTTCATGAGTTAGTTTTTTATCTCATTTATAGATGGTTACAAAAGGAAAATTGTGAGGTTTGATCTTCATGAGTGATCGTCTTTGAATTTATGTCACTATATATATTATGAGATCATTTTTTATTGTTAAATGCTCCTGAAATTGATTTTGAGAGCATCTTAGATTGTTGCTGGAATTGAGGATAGAATGAGAGTCGAGTGTTAGAAACGAGAAAATTTTATTTTATTTCTTTTTCCTTAATTAATTAGTACTTGCATATATCGTTGTTGCGTTGGTATTAGATGTATTCCTTTTTTTTGTATTTGCTACTAACTCGATGTACACATGATGAGATCAATTATATGTCGGATGGTTAGTTTTTCAGGCAATTGGATGGTCATTTTTCATAATGGAGATTGCTATTTTGATTTGATTGTAGTGACAGCACCTTTTTAAAAGGTAATGCTAAAAGAGTCTCTGTTTTCTACGTAAACTAGTGTATATATGGTGCTGAAAAGCAGGTTATAGTCTTAGATATTCAGTCCTGACGTTTACTGAAACAGATGGTTACTTTAATTCATTTTGTGGTTGTTATTTTTTGCTGTAGCCATTGTTGTTTGGTAATAATATGTTGTTGTGCTGTGTGATTCTTATTTACCATGCTCATTGTTGTATTTATAATTGGTTGATTTGGTCTCTAAATCCAGTTAAATTCTTGCTGAAGATTTCCTTTCTCTATATGGGGCTGCTATTTTTTTTATTAGCAGCTGGAATGAATACAATTTTTATGTCTCATGTTATTTTAATTTTTCTTACTTGATTATAAACTGAAAAGAATATTCACTTGGATTGCAGAGAACCTATTGAGTGAGTATTTATTCACGGTGATCATACATTCTCCTACAGTCCAAGCTATAAATCAGATGGGTAAAAAGGAAGTGAGATCACCATTCTCGGCTCCGAGCACGAGGACGTTGAAATAGCGTACAGAAGGATTGCCAAAAGGGAGAAAGTTCAAAAGAAAAAAAACTTAGCATACTTAAGATAACGTACTTGATAAGATTTGAATATTTACCTTATATACTAGTTAGAGTCTTTGGAATTTATTTATGACACATTGGGATGACATTTTTGTGGTGAATCCCTTTTTTTTTTAGAACTTATGTGAATCTGTTGGTGTAAAAGAATTCAAGCATGACACTGACGAGTGAGTCGAAAATGACCATCTATTTTTCTTATGAAAGTAACCATCTAGATACATGGTGAACCGAACATCCAGTATACTATTTCTTAGTACAGGGATATCTCTTTTGTATTTCAAGCTGACATTACTTGAATCTGATAAGTGTTGACTTCATTATCACTGTTCTTGAACCAATATACTATAATTTGTTTTGAGTACCTGCTACAGTTTACAAGGGTTGAATACCCGAAAACAACCATCCACGTATACAGTTACAGTAAACATTCGATTTCATACATAAATGAACATCCAACACATATAAGTAAAGATAAACATATAACTACTATCTAAAGCGACTAGCTGCACACCGAATGAAATTAATCAAGCTCCTTATACAACAAAGCATCGGAACTTATCTAGATTAAATTGGTTTATTGAAATTAATCAAGTCTAGTTTCTTGCAACAATTACGAACACACCGGATACCAATATCTTTAGAGAATAAAGCCACCCGTTGCTAACAACAAAAGCATCACACTTGGCATTTGCGTCTTTGAAAAATATCATCTTCATCTACAATTGCTGACAAATGAATAACTATTGAAATCCTATATCCATGAAGAAAAATATTAAAGGTACTCGAAACCATTTCCAACAGATTCTAACTGCTGTCGAATGAGCTTAACAAACACATGTAACTACCAGCTTGTTGGCGCTCATGCCGACAAACCGGAACAGCCAAATTCCATATTTTGAGAGGCCTCCAGAGGAACCACCTGCTAAACAACACAAAAAGATGACAACAATTAACTATTTGCATAGTAATGTACTAAATAATCGTGCAAGGTCGGATTAATTTAATCATGTACCGGAGCGACATTTAATTTATTCTCTATCTAATTTATTCATCATATAAATATAGTTAATCTAAATATGCAGGATAAATATTTAGTCAACCATGAATTCATATCTCTTGAATATTTAACAATTATTTTACAGAGAGTCTAAATAACCACATCTCCATTAGCTATATTTTATATTATATACTTCACTAATACGGTTCCAGTGGAGCTTTGGAATCATTATCACACGCAAATTCTGCACATATCAAATATACATGACATTGAATTATCACATGCGAATTCTTCGTCCATATAATCATAAAAAGAATTTAATAAAATCATAGAAGTGGTTGCATGTGGAGTGCTTCTGTTGCATCTACTGAAGCATTTAACATAAAAAAGAGCCCCCTACTTTCACTAAGTGGAATGAATAAAAATCATAAACAAATAACCATCCGCTATGCATGCCCCCACATAAATTGCTTACCTTGTTGGATTCCTCACCCTCTTCTACGCAATGGTTGGGATCATTGTTATGTGAATTTGATGAATTTCCGTTACTGACGACCAATAGAACACCACATAGCGGTTGAATGAAATTCAATTCCATTTATGCTCTTCCGAGGTGTGATGGACGTCTCAAACCTGACTCCACTTGTAATCCCTCTAACTTGTGAATGCCGACGTCGCAAGGAAGACGCAAGCCGGCAGCGACGGAATGCCTAAAGATAACAAAATTTAAGATAAATGCTGGCCAAACATAGGAATTAAATAAAAAGTTTCACTCAGGCATTTCATCGAGCATATGATGTGCACAATATGTAAACAAGGATTTTCCACTCAATTTATGCAGCAATCAAATCAAAAAAACCAGCCATCAAACATTTTGGAATCCAAAAAGTATCAATCCATTAATCTAAGCCTAATCTAAACACTAAAAACAGATTTAAAAATTAGTTAACATAAATAAACGAAAGAACACGGGAAGGAGGAAGCATGGAACCTACGTTGGTGAAAGGGGAAGAATGAAAAGAGAGGAGTAGCAGAGGCGACGTTGCAGCGGCATAGAGCTCAGCCGCTGCTGGGTTGCACTGGGGTTTCTCGCAGGTGGACTTGATGCGGTGCCGTCAAAACGTGCCGGACGACCAGAATGCGCTGCTGGGAGTTCACCGGTGCGGACTTCTGGTGACAAGACACGAGCCAGGGAGAAGATGCGTTATCACCGTCGGCAGGAGAAGCTGCGTTTTTGGTCTGTCCTTGCCCTTCAGAGAGAGATGTTCGTGGTTTTGGATTTCATATAACTGAATCCTAATTTTTCAAAAAACTCAAATTATCAAATCTTTATAATTAATACTTGTATCCATAATTTAATTTTAATTTCAATTAAACCCCCATTGTATGCATTGTACAATAAAGCTATTGTCTCCTCATACTTTTCCATATTATAACTGTTCCAAAAGAAAAAGTATAAATCACCTAAGTATATTTATATGGCACGCAGCAAATTGGCTAATAATCAAGCGGCTAATGTTTTAAAAAATCTAAAAATTTTAAAAATTAGAATTGCGCTCAAAAGACATGCGCTCTCTCACTTCAATTTTTTATGGTGAGACTTCTCTTTCCAACTTCTCATGTCGCGACATCGTACCTTTTTTTTAACTTTTTTTGCTACGTTGTCGCGCCCTCGCTCTTGAACGCTTCTCGCTGTGTCTTTCGTGTGCAACTCTGCTCATCGTGACATCGCATCACTCTTTCTAAATTTTTTTATTGTGATACCTTCAAATCCTTCGGCGTCTCCCTTCTCTTTTCCAACAACGAAGTTCGTACGTCTTTTTCTTCTGTCTATATTCTGTTTTTTTATGTTTTTTTATTAAGTTCTAGATGTTTTTTGTATGTTTTCTTCTTTTTAGGCTTTATATTATTTTTGGATAATTTAGATATTTCTTTTTCTTAATTTTCGGATGCTTTTTTTATTTTTAATAATTTTGAATGTTTTCTTTTGTTATGTTTTGGATGTTCTTTTTTCAATAATTTTGAATGTTTCATTTGTTAGATTTTAGATGTTTTTAAAATGATTTTAGATTATTTTTTTTGCCTCTGGAGTTTATTAAATCCGTAATACTCGTTATATAATAATGGTAATTGAATTTTATAACAACTTATTAAACGATATACTAGGCATAAGTTAATACTATAAACTAGATAATTATAGATGTTCTCTGTAACACCCAGCCACACAGAGCCCTACGCTTAAATCGTAAAGTAGAGGTGGCGAGATATTACTACCTCTAAAAAAAAGACGTATATAAATATAGTTGAAGAAAATTATAACTAGGTAACCTTGAATAAAAAGTTAAGCAAAGTCAAAATAAAAAGTCGCATCACACTCGTCTGGATAAACATAAATTAGATAAACAAGATCGAAAAGAAGGCTAAAATATATACATAAAGATAAGAGTTCCGAAAGATACAAATATCGAGCTCTAGACTTGCATCACACACACACACACACACAAAGAAAAATACAAAACATCAAGTCCCAAAATAGTTCTTCGCTTTCAAAGAAACTCCAGAATGCTTAGGGAGGTGCTTCTCGACCTACATTTAAAAAACAACAATATATGTACGGAATGAGAACTGGGGGTTCTTAGTATAGTCAAGGTGTCCACATAGATAATATATAAGACCCCAGAAAAGGCAAAGGCATTCCTGAAACTCCAACACTCAGATTTAACTTACAGATTATACTAAATCAGAAATTCGGTATTCTATCTAAGGGATTCTAGTTCTAGTCTAACTCTGCACCTTCTGTCTTCAAACCTCCTAACCACAGGGTGGAACAACCTTCACATCTCCGCCAAAAGAGGGTATCTTAGATACATACACATACAAATCAAACAAAAAAAGCACAAATAGGTTACACATACCGTAGGTAGAGCAATTAGTAGATAAGCATAGTTAAGCAGTTAGGCAAACCAAAATAATGCCGATCAAGCAAAACATACAAATGAATATAATGTATGCCTGTCCTACGAATGATGAGTCTCATCTGTCGGTTATATAGCCAAACCCGATATGTCCGGTAGCTAACATTGGATAGTCCCTCTGTGCGCGCATCCCCAAGCTAAAAAATATCCACGGAAAAATTTCAAACTCAAATTTATATATATATGCATGCCCATGGGAGAATTCGTCGAGTTAAAGTTCCCGGTCACATCTTGCGACAGAGGTTCAACAGAGTATCGAATCTCAACTTGGAGCAAGTTGCGGCAAGCCACTGCGTCTACCAGGAAAACTCGTGTCTCAGATAATTTCAAATGCTCATCCCAAATAGATTTTAGTTCATCATTTATCAATGTCATTCTCACCATTAATTCATATCTCATTCAATCATAATTCATCATTATTATCATCATCTTTATCAATCACTTCTTATTCAGCATTACCAACACCTCATTACTTAGTTATCACTTCGCAAATCGTTCTCAATATCCCCTTAACTCATTTAACATATTTAGCCTTGTTCCAAAGCTTAAAAATTCGCTAACGAACCCTAAACATGTGTTAAAGAGGTTTGGAAAGTTAGAGAATATGTTTAATTCAGTTACTGCCTCAATCTTTGAAGGATCCACAGCTATTCCTTGCTTACTCACCATATGACCCAAGAACTTCACTTCCTCTTTCCAGAATTCACACTTAGACAGTTTTACCTAGAGCTTTCTCTCCTTTAGAATCTGTAAGACGATCCACAAGTGTTCCGCGTGCTCCTCCTCAGTCTTAGAATAGATTAGAATGTCATCAATGAAGACGACGACGAATTTATCCAGAAAAGAATAGAATATTCGGTTCATATAGTGCATGAACACTGCAGGGACATTTGTCAACCCAAAAGATATTACAGTATACTCGTAATGGCCATAACAAATTTTGAAAGCGGTCTTAAGGATATCTTCATCTCTTACCCTTATCTAGTGATAACCAGATCTCAAATCAATCTTAAACAAGACTCTAGCTCCTTGCAATTGATCCATTAGATCATCAATTCTCGATAGTGGGTATTTGTTCTTCATGGTTACTTTGTTCATTTGTCTATAATCTACGTACAACCGCATGTTTTCATCCTTGTTTTTCACCAACAACAACGGTGCTCCCCACAGAAAAACGCTTGGACAAATAAAATTCTTACTCATTAACTCTTCTAGCTGAGTTTTAAGTTCAGCCAAATCCAAAGGCAACATTCGATAGGGCGCAATTGAAATTAGTCCGACTACAGGCACCAGTTCAATCGCAAATTCGATTTCTCAAGAAGGAGGAAATTCAAGTAGTCTTCAGGAAATTTCTCAAAAAATTCGCTTAGTCCCACTATAGTCCACCATAACATAATTCAGATAATATTCCTTTGCCATCACCAGTCCTTTTGAACCTTCAGATAATTGCACTAACCGGTCAAAAGAATCTAGAAGTATGTGATGCTTTGATAGCCAATCCGAGTCCAGAATTAGATCGAGTCCAGTTATCGGCAAGCAAATCAAGTCATGGACAAAAGTTCGGTGTTCAATTCTAAATAGAACTTGCTGACAACCTAACCTAGTCACGACAGCCTTAGAGGCAGGAGTATTTACTTGAAAATTATATGCTAACATGGATATTCTCAATCCTAGCTCACTAGCTTTCTTAAACGATATAAATGAATGTGATACCCCATTATCAAACAAAGCAATTAAGGTTTTGTCACCAATTTCACAATTACCTCTGATCAGAGTGTTCGATCTCTTAGCACCATCCGCCATCATAATGAATACGCATTCCTACTATTGAGCTCTCCCAGCTTTCTGACTCTTCTTCTCCAGACAATTTCAGGACAGATGCCCAACTCCACCATAGTAACAGCATACACCCAAATCAGCTCTGCACAGAGTATTCAGATGATATGCTCCACATCTCCTACATGTCAAGTTGTTAGGAGGATTCTGAATTTGCTTTCTCTTGCCTCATCCTTGTTGTTGTTATTATTGTTGAATCTTCAAAAATTATTCTGATCCTGATGTGGTTGTGGAACATAGCCTCGCTCCTCCCTTGAAATTTTGACCTCTAGACATAAAGTTCTTCCTTGGATCTCTCCTAAATATAGCTTTTTTGTTAAGTTTAGATGTTTATTTTTCAATTATCTTAAATTTTTTATTTTGTTTGGTTTTAGATTTTTTTTATATTTTGGATGTTTATTAATAATGAGAGGAAAAAAAGAGAAAGTTTCGTATTTTTTATTCTGAAGGGTGTGTCAAACTTACTTTGGATGATGAGTTTAATTAATTTTTTGTTTTTTAATGAATTTTTTTACGGTTCAACTAATAATTAACTGTAATTGACTAATTCGCTGCCACCTTAATTGGTTAATTAGTATGATTAGTATTTGTACATAGATAATAATATCTAACATTAAAATCGGTTGGAAGATTTAAATGGATAGCCAATTCAGCTTATGCACTTAGAACAAATTAAATCTTCTCGCCAATAATATCTCTTCATGTACCTGAGGCCAATAAAGTGTTTAAGCAATGACTCCAAAGTCTTCTGCACCCAAAATGACCCACTAAATCGTCGTTATCGGATTCTCAAGTTGCGGATTTTTTTAAAAATAAATAAAATAAAAAATAAATATTTAAATAGATTCTTATCTAATTTTAAATTAAATATTTTATTTATAATAAATTTTTATTATTTTAAAAAAATTTAAGATAAATTAATTTTTTATAAAAAAATTAATTTATCTTATAATAATATATAAAAAAATTTTACTTTTCTCTTAAAAGATGTTAAAATAACACTTTTCTTTCTATTTGTAAAATATACGTTCTCCTTTCTTATAATTTTTAAAAAATTTTCTCTTTAATTTATTTTAAATTTTTTGTATTAACTAATGTTAATTTTATCTATATTTTAAAAAAATAAATTATTTTTACAAAAATACTTTCTAATAAAAATTTTATTTTTTTTGTTATTAAATTTTGTTTACCAAGATATCCGTTAATAAATTATCTTTTTATTGATTAAATTATATTTTTATCGGGAGTAGAATATAATGGATAAATTTTTATTGATTAAATTGATTAAATTTTTATTGATAAATTATTAAAGGATATTTTGGTACGTAAAATTTAATAACAAAAAAATAAAATTTTTGCTAAAGGATATTTTTATAAAAAATAATTTATTTTTTCTTAAAAAATAGATAAAATTAACATTAGTTAATACAAAAAAAATTAAAATAAACTAAAGAAGAGATTTTTTAAAAATTATAACAAAAAAATGTATATTTTACAAATAGAGGAGAGAAGAATGTCATTTTAACATTATTTCGAAAGAGAAAATAGAATTTTCTCTAATATATATTATTAAAAATTTAATTGTCTTCTAATAAAATTTATCCAACACATGTATTAAACAGTTGATAATAAGTAATAGAAGAACTAAATTATGTGACAAGAATTTTCAGAAATTTAATTTTTAAAGTAATAAATCTCATTTATTTGCTTTTCAGAGATGAAAGAGACTCCATTTCAAACATTTCAGCGTGTGAAGCAAGTTCATATTTTGGAGCCAAAATTTTACCATTGCATTCTGCATGATTTCTCTAAAACTCAGCTACAACACCCTACAACTTTGTATGTTTGCAAGATCCAAAGACGACAATCTCTTCTTTTGAGAGATTTTTTATTAAGTATCCATCCTTCTGAGGTGATCAATATAGCTCATCATATATTCTATCAAATGTCTTTAATGATTGGAAACACCCTTTCTCATATCTCATATGATTGCTTGTAACATAGAGAAAATTCTTATTTTCAATTACACCCTTAACTAATCATATATGTTTTAATGAATTTTTTAAATTATATTTAAATTCGTTAATTAAAACAAAATCAATTTGAGAAGTATTTTTAGAGTTATTACTCCAATAATAATAATAATAATAATAATAATAATAATAATAATAATAATAATAATAATAATAATATTATTATTATTATTATTATTATTATTATTATTAGCTGCTAAAATGTCATTTGAAATTAACAATTCTATCATGATAAAAATATAAAGAAAAATAAGCAAAGAACTTATTTAAATATAACTAGCTCAACTCAATTTAATAAAAAAAAAGAGTATATGATTATTTATACTAATAGAGAAAGAAAAATCTTTGTGACTTATGACTTAGACTAATATATAACAAAAAAAAAGAGTATATGAGACTTGTATTGTATTTTTTATTATAATTAAATAATATACTTAACTTATTAATTCTATTTATTTCTGTATTAATAATAATAATAGTAAAGTGATAATTAAATTTTTGAAGATTTTGATTTTGGATTAATTAATTTTTTTAAAAAAAATACTAATTAAATTATTCATTATAATAAATAATGGACATGTATCTTCTTCTGTTAATGGATTGTATGAAACGAAATGAAATTTTCTATGTGTTTTATTATTTATTATAAAACATGTCCCGTTACCGTTACATAAATATAAAAATAATATAATTTTAGATAATAAAATAATTATTATTTCTTAAATTTTTATATAATTTTTATTAATTATTTTTTATTTATCATAAATTCTATTAAAATAAATAAAATTTCACTTCAAAATTATTATCTATATCACAATCTTTTATAAATAAATACATCGTAATAAATAACGTATATATAAATAATATCTTTAAATTTTATACCATCAATGAATAGAAAAATATCACGTAATTGGTATATGCTATTATAAAGAACTAAATTAATACATTTTGTTCTTTAAAATTTAAATAGTGGAAGATCAAAAATTTTAGGAATCTGATTGTACTTTTACTCTAATACTAATCTATGAACTAAATGCACCGATAATAAGAATGAACAATCAATTTGGTTTTTGTCCATTTTTAAGAATGATAACGTGATCTCTCAAAATAAAATTGATCTATTTTGGTTTTTATTTTTTAATTTTGTCACACAACGCGATTTTTGTAAGAATTTTTTCGTCAATTCTGAACAAAAAATGCTGATGTGTCAGGTTTAAAAATGGTTAGGGATCTAATTATCTCTAAATTTAAATAGGTTAGAGATTATTTGTCCTTCTTATTCTTTAAATAATATTTTTTAAAATTATTTTTTATTTATTATATTAATATTATTTTTCTAATAAATTATTAAATATATGGTAAAATAAGTACAAACTAATTAATAAATTATTCAAATTTAAAAATATTATTTATTATAAAACTAAATAAATAATTCTCAAATATAATTTTTAAATATATAAATAATAAATTTTAAAATACAGTTAATACATTAATAATAATAACCCTATGATATACTATTAGTATTATGATCTAGATAATTTTTACAGTAAAGTGAAAACTAATGAACACATTATTTAATATATAGTAAAATATTTTTAAGTAATAACAAATTTAATTTTTTATCTCTTTAAACTAAATTAATAATTCTATTTGATATTTTTGCACTAAAATATATTATGAGTAAGTTATTAATATGATTATGTTACAAATATTTTGTGTATTTAATTTTTTTTTCATACATAATGTAACATATATTTTTATAATACATGTTGTGCACTTTATTCAGTTTATTGTATAGCATAGAATGAATTAAAGGTTTAATTTATAGGAAAATTTTACACGTGGTAGTTTTTGGCAAATTTTATTTATTTAAATTAAATATTTTCAATTGAAGAAATAGACTCACAATAACATCTTTAAAACTTGGAAGTAATTAACTACTAACTAATAATAATGATAATAAAAAAAAACTGTATACAACAACAATAATAATAAGGTGCCTTCTATGGTACCTATCATCTTATTGTACCTATGGTGATTACAAAGAAGTTTACCAATTAGTTGTGGACATTTGGTAACTAAAAGCGTATCACTAAAAGTGTTGCTTAAAGAGAAAGTGTTACCCTTAATCGTTAACTTGGCTCTGATACCAAATTTTTAATTTGGATTTTTCTTTTAATTTCTTTTTCGAAATTTCTATTTGTATAGGTGCTTTATAAAAAGTATTGACCATAATTTTTCAATCTTGTTTTAGTTTATAATATTCTTTTTTGCATGGATTATTGTATATAAAATCTTTTATCTGTTTGTCTTTTTCTTTAATATAATTTCTCAAATCCTCAATAACTTCTTTTATTTCTTTACTTTCTCCTGTTTCTAAGTATCTGTTTAATTTTTCAATTTCCTTCTCCATTTTTTCTTTTAACAGCTTTAATTCTTTTAAATCATAATATGGTGTTCCAGACATTTATAAATTTTTTAAATTTAGCTCCAGCTTGTTTATATTTGTTCTTATTTCTATCCTTTTTATTATAAGGTCATTAATTTCGAATTGAAGATTATTTAATTCTCTTTTATATTCCTTTATTTTACTTTTAAATTTTTTCGCCCTTTTTCTTTTTATTTTATTTTCTGGTCTTTCAATCTTTGTATACTTCATTAGTTATCTTAGAATTTCTGCAGATTCTATCATCGATTCATCATTATTTTCTAGAGATTCTATTAATTTTTCTAACACTTCAACTTCTCCTTTCAATTTGTCATAGATTATTTTTAGAGTTTCAAATGCTCTTTGATTTATTTCAGAAAACTGTAAATAATTCAACCGATTTTTTCTTTCAAAGAGCTCTTGTTTCTTGTATTGATAGGTTACATATATTTTCTCTTTATTTATTGTCATAACTTAGTGTTTAGGATTTCATTTAATTTTTCGACCTTTTTTGTTAATTCTTTTATTTCAGAATTTTCTTCTTTAATCTTTAACTTAGATAAACTTAAAGGGCTATTAATTTTGAATTCTCTTATTTGAAAATTCGATGAAACTAATTTTCCTGATGGTTCTTTTAGTAAAAGAACTGGGTTTTCAATAGCTTTATATTTTGGTATTTCTGTTTTTACAATTTTCTGAAATAATTCATCGACATAAATTCTTTCTCTGTTTTTAAATATTATACTATGATGGCTATTTGTTAAAGCATAATTTATTGCATATGTAATTGAAAATGGTTCATCGTCTTGTTTCATTAGATTCTTTCTGTGAAATTTATAAGCCAAACTTATAGATCTTCCAAGATTTTCAGTTGATAAAGGTATAGCATATCCAAGATGGGCATTGAATTTAACATTTACGTTTGCCAAGTTTCCATGAACAATTCCAATTATTTGATCTATTGGGTCATCAGTAATTCTTTTGTCACAGATTGCTAAGCTTATTGGTGAATTAATTCCTTTCATGTATGTAGATTTGATTAAGACTTGTATAGTACTAATATGAATCCATCCAATTTTAGATCTTTTTTGTTGATCCTTAATTTTCTCAATCTGTTTACTCAATTCTTCATCATTTATCAGAGCTATTTCAAGTTCTCCATTAGCAGATTTTATCTTTATAGGGGCTTCAAGTTGAATTTTTCCATAGTATATTATATTTTTTCTATTAAAAACTTCTTTTAAAAGATTTTGTTTATTAAAATTTTCATTTGATTTGAGATTTAATTCTGTTTTTAGAACAGCTTGTTTTTCATTATCTAATAAGGCAGATAGTCTATAATAATCAGATTCTTCCGTTAATTCTAGACTTTCTAAATAATTCATAACTATGAGATTAAGATAAAGGCGTACCTTTCTGGAAAAAAACTTCCTTTATTTAGAATATTTTACATAAGATGTTTTTATCTCCAGAGGGGAGATTGTAGATACTAACTCCAGAGGGGAGTTTAGAATTGGTTTTTCCTAAGGGAATTCTTCTTCAAACTATAGAATCGCCTCGGCCGCTTCCTCCTTGCTCTCCTAGCATATGAGTACTCTTAGCCTTCTGCTTTCTATTGTTTGATGCCTTCTACAATTGCCTAAGCAACCTATTTATAATGGTTGGGTCTGATGGACAATTCCCATCCTTACCCTTCTTATGACGTCATTGCTTACGTCATTGTTTATTATCTTGCACCAGCTACATTGTTGGTGCTCTATGACCTAAGCGCTTACGTCACTATGCAATAATGTTGAGAGATGCTTCAGATGTGCTGTCCTCCTCTTTCATCATGTGACCTTCAGATGCGTTGTCTTCTTCCTTTATCATGTGGGTTGATTCCGTTTTATTATTGCTTTCTTCAGATAACTCTGAGACACATATCTGGCACTTGTGGTCTTCTCTGTCTTTTATCAAATAGCAGAGATTCCTCTTTATCCCTTCGGGGAGCTTTTCTAAGAGTCCAGATAAGTTGTAGAATGCTGATTCAAATTCCACTAAGAGTCTCATCTCTCTTTCTTCAATTTCATTCCTTTTACTGGACACAAGCAAAGTATTTCTGCTTTTATAATTGATTCTTGTGTGAGATTCCCTTGTTATCTTTTGAGTTCTTTCGAAGACCCTTGCTAGTGTGTTGGCTAGTTTTCCTTCATGACTATAGATTGTTAAATCTTGAACTTGATCAATTGGTTGAAAATTTCCTGGGAAGACGGACATGAAGATCACTTGATGTGCTGGAACCAAGCATTCTTCTTCTTCATTAAAAATAGGTTGACTATTCGTAAATTTTAGGGATATATCCCTTGGATTTACGTTGTCAATCATATTTTTAAATCTTTTTACTGCATCAATAAATCCTGCAGGAAACTCACTAATAATTTTCAAATCATTAAAAATTAAGATTGTATCAATTAATCCATACTGGAAAAACTGATAGGTGTCAGATGGGGAAGCTTCTGGAAATATAACCAGCTTTGTTAGCTGTTCTTTGGCAATAGGATAATATCCCAAGATCCCCCTCTTTTCTGCAGTCCAATTCAAGACTATGTTAAGGGTTTCTCTGAGATTTGATCTACAAACCCTTTTCTTTTCCTTGATTTCAGCCCTTGTAGGAATGTTTCTTATTATCCCTGTTCTCTGGGTTTGAATTGGAACTTTATCTGCTCTTTTTAGGGTTTGCTCTGGATGAAGAGCTTCATATTCTCTAAAAGATTCCTTTGCCTCTTCCAGTGTTAAAAACCCTCCTTTATGAATTATCCTTAATTGCTGTGTAAATGGTGCTGCTTTTTCCCAGGCATCATATACTCCTTTCATGGGGCCATTATAAATTACATAATATTTTTTATCTTGGGTGGATTTTTTGATAATTTCAGCAATTGTTTTATTTTCTGGAATTTTTTTCTCACCTGATTTGTCCACCACGCTTAGCTGGCTGAACTCTGATGGTTTTGGTTGTTGTGTTAATTTCATTGCTTCGATGGCCTTCTTGAGAGATTGGATCTGTGTCCTTATTTGCTGACAATGCTTGCATTTTTCGAGTTCTTGTTCGTATTTTTGAATTTTTTGATTTAATGCGTTGTAGACGAACTCCATTCTCTTGTTAATGTATCTGCAATAACATTTTTGTCACCTTTAATATATTCAATTTTTATTGGATATTGTAACAAAAATAATTGCCATCTTACCAATCGTCCATGATTATAATCAACTTTCAAATTATATCGTATGAAACCTGTTAAATAACTTGAATCTGTCCTTAATGTAAATTCTTTGGGTAGTAAATCAATTTTTCATTTCTTAAGAGATTTAATTGCTGCTAGAGTTTCCCTTTCATGAGTAGTATATCTCTGTTCTGTTGGAGTAAAAGTCCCTGAAATATACCTGCAAAGTAATTCCTTTGGGGGATATTTAGAATCTAGTGATTCTTTTTCTTGTTCCAAACTTTTTATAGCTTTCTTAGCTTTTAGACATCCTGACCAGGTTATGTCTGAAGCATCTGTTTCTACTATTAAGTAGTCATTTTCTTCTGGAATATAAAGTTCTGGAAGTTTTTCACATAATTCTTTAATTCTTTGAATTTGTATGCTATCTTTTTCATCCAATTTCCATACTTTTTTAGTACTTATTTTTGAAAATAAGCTTTTAGTGTATTCTGTTATATTCTTTAAAAATCCCTTATCAGAAATATAATTTATACACCCTAAAAATCTTTGTAATTGTTTTCTATCTTCTATTTTATTAGGAAATAAATTTACCTTTTCTAGAACATTTGGTTGAAGTTTTAGCTTTTCTTGAGTAGATAGAATTAATCCAAGGAACTCTATTTCTTGTTTTGCTATTCTTGCTTTCTTTTTACTAAGAACTAATCCTTTTTCCTTGCATCTTTCTAAAACTATTAATAATTTTTGAAGATGATCTTCTTTATCCTGTTTTGTAAAAATTAGTATATCATCAATGTATACTAAAACAAATTCATTTAACTCTTTTAGATTTTCTTCCATAAATCTTTGATAAATACCTGGGGCTTGCTTTAATCCGAATGGTAATACATTCCATTCATAAAGCAACACACTTGTTGATTCCTTTGTTGGGCAAGTAAAAGCAGTTAATTTCTTTGTTTCTTCGTCTAAACGAAGTTGCCAATATCCTGATTTTACATCAAGAGATGAAAACCAAGTTGCTCCTTTGATTTTTTCTAAAATAGAATCTTTTCTTGGAAGTTTATGAGCATTACCAATAGTTGCTTCATTCATTTTCTTATAGTTTATTACCATTCTTCGTTTTCCCCTTTTAATTTCATTATTGTTTTCAACGTAAAAAGATGGAGCCGCATGAGGACTTTTACTTAATCTTATAATTCCTTTTTCCAAAAGGTCTTTACACTCTAATGAGAACTCTTCTCTATCTCTTGCGAAATAAGGAATTTTATTTGGAACATTTATCTCTTTTGTGGGATCTTTTAATTTAATGCTTACTAATTCGTTATTTGTATTTTTAATATCTAAAGGATTTTCAGCACAAATTTCATCCAAGAGTTCTTCTATCTTTATTTCAAGATTATTTTTTGGAATATTTATCTGAAAGTATAGATTTAAATAACATGTTTCTAATATAGAAAATATTTTAAACTTTAAGATCTTATCTATAGTAGTAGTTGGTATTTTTATACGTTTTAATTTTTGATTTATTAAAGAATCGTGTGGAGCTTTTAAAACTATATATGTTAATTCTTGAATGAATGGATGATATAGCTTTAAAAAGTTATTTCCTATGATAAAATCCATTCCAGAATCTAACATATATATAGATGGAACAATGAACCTATAATTTTGAATAAAAATTTCAACCATCTCTGCTTTTTGGTCAATTTTATGTATTGATTTGTCAGCTATTCTAACTTTTAATGGTTTCTTTAATTTTTTCCAATCAAGTTTTATACTTGAACTAGCAAAGCATTGTGTTGCCCCAGAATCTATGAAAGCATTTATAAACTTTTCTGTTATTTTTATAGTAATAAATGTAGCATTATTACTCAGTCTCTGAGTCTGTTTCCGAGACATATTCAAAAATATAGTCTAAGTTATCATCAGATTCTTCTAATGGTTCCATAAAACAAGACTTAGCAATTTCGATTTGTTTAGTAAGATCCTTTTTATCCTTCTTTTTCGGGCATTCATTTGCGTAGTGTCCTTCTTCTTGGCAATACCAACATTTACAATTTTCTTTTTTATTCGGGCAATAGTTATTTCTTTGTCTTTTGTTTTTATTGTTATTTTCTTTTCTAAAATATCTCTTTTTTCTTCAGTTTGGGTAGTATTTTCTTCTTCTAAATTGATATTTTCTTTTTCTTTGTAGATTTTTATTAAGACCATATTTTTTAGGTATCTCCTCATTATCCTGACAGCAAATTCTGATTATATTTGCAAATCTTTTTTGAGTTGCTTCTTGCATATAACGTTCTTTTATTTCCTCTCTTATAGCAGAGGTTGCTCCACCAAAATTATTTTCAATTGTTCCTCTATTTATTTCTCTTATAAATCTTCCCATTATAAATTCATTAGCAGGATATGGAAGTTTTGTTATGTACATACTAAGATAATGATTTTTGTCTTCTTCTTTTAATTTGTAATAATGTATTCTATATTCACATATATAGGACTCCACATTACATAAATCATATATCTGAATATTAGCTAAATGGTTTTTTGCTTCTTGATATTCTTTATTATAGACTTCTTGTCTATGATCTATAATATTTTTTCCAAAAAATTCTTTATATAGAATCATCGTTATATATAATATCTTATCATAAGCTGTTGTTTTTGTTTCTAATTCTTCTATTATTTGGTTTTCTATTGATATCATATAATCTCTTATAGTTCCTTTAGTATGAAACCCTATGTAATTCCAAATGTCCCTTCCAGACAATTCACCAAGTTTTGGATTAGTAAAGGCTTCTAATAAGAAGGAATTCAACCAGTTTTCGAAAATTTCTTTTTCGTTCTTTTTGCAGTCTAAATCGAGCATTCTTTCTCCTTCCATTTCCTGGATTTTAGGAACGTATTTTGATGGTATTTTTGCATATTTTGAATCTTTATTTATAAACCCTTTTTTAAAAGCATAATTATCAAAACCTGTTTCCCATTTAAATTGAGATTGATTATCCTTAGATGTTCCAGCTTCATTCTTTACTTGTATTGGAATAGCTGGTTCTTCGTCACTTGAATAATCTAGAATGTGTTCTTCATTTTCTATATTTTCAGAATTTACTAATTCTTCCTCTATTTGAAAACCATGTTCCATAATATTATTTTCTTGAGCCATTTTTAATTGTTTAAAAAGCATTGTAACTTCTTCTAATTTTTCTTCAATATTCATAATTTTAGTGGTGGTTTTACTTTTAAATCTGTTATGTTAATTATGTTTTGAAATTTTTCTTCCTTGGGATTCTCTTTTTCCTTATTTCTTTGAAATTTTATGGATGTTAATATTTCTTCAAGCATATCTACTATAGAATTTAATTGTGGGTTAAAAGTATGATATAGATGTGGGGAATCATTTCCATGGTAACATTTTTTAGAAATTCCGTGTGAAAAATAAGTTTTTTCAGGATTTTGAAGTCCTTCAATAAAACTTATAGTAAAATAAAGATTTTGAGAAAAATCATTTTGTATTGATTTTAAGAATTCGGTGTCATTACAGTTGACATTAGTTAAAATCATTAATTTTTGATCTATTAATTTTGATAACTTAATTATTTCTTCTCTTAAATCTTCTAATTTACTTTTTTCCAATAGGTGACACTTTTCTTTGTGAAAGGTTACACTTTTAAATTAAAAGTGTAACCTTAGCCACCACTAGTTACCATAGACATAGCCACCAGAGACTTGGCTTAATAATAAACCACATGGCTGCGTAGGTGTTATAACTTATATAAAAAATATTATTTATATACTAAAATCAACTATTAAAATCAGTTATTAATATATTTATGTATAAATATATATATATAGTTTAATTTATTTTTATTTTATATTTATATTCTAACATGTATTTTATATTAGTAATTAATTTTATTAGTAGCTGATTCTCATGTAAACCCAGTATAGTCCAACTTATATATTGCTTGTATAGATGTCTTTGATTGACTTAGAACCTTTGTCATACCATATTTTTCATGTTTCTTCAATATAAAATATTTATACTATGCGTGTGTATATATGATATTAGATAGGTGCCTTCTGCTGTGCTCCCAAATCAAGGGGGCAGGATCCCATAATAACGAGTGAAATAGGTAAATATTATTAGGTATCCTAAATGCACATGTTAACTTCGGTGACAATTGTTAATTGGTCAACAACAACTTACTTGAATTTTGTTTAAGTGTTGGATATTTTAATTTTATTCGTAAATTTTTCAATGAAATTTTAATTTGTGAAAAATTAGTTATTAACTTGTTAAATTGAAAATTAAATGTGTCACCAAAATTTATTCTGTTATTAGCACTAAATTCCAATAAATTCACTTTCGTTTTTCTTTTTTATTTTTTTGTTTTTGGTCTTACACTCTCTCACACACTCATTAGTCATTACTATGGGTTCTTATATTTTACTGTCATGGTTAGGCCCATGTTCCAAACCCGGTTAATTAGTTCAATGGATTTTCGCTAGGGAGCTGGGCTTCTATATAAATTTCAGCCCAAATCATTCAACCTAACAAAATTAAGCACGAATTTTTATGCAAATGAGGCTTAATTGAAATGACACATTAGCATGCTTTTTAATATGCTATTGGATTTAAACTTTGGCAATGCCAAATGGTAGATAAAAACCCTTAAAAATGTTGGATGTGTGAGTGGATAGTTTGTGTGTGAGAGTTTTATGCTTAAGTCGTAAAATAAAGATAATGTGGTATTACGACCTCTAAAATAAAAATTTATACAGATAGTAATTGAAAGGATATAATATATATAAGGAGCCTTGAAAAATACGTAAAACAAAATCACGAAATTAAAAAGTGCAACGTTCAGGAAATAACGTAACTTGCGTACCAAGAAAGTTATAGTTCACTAACATATATACACAGAAGACAAGAGTGGAGGGTCAAGAGTACAAAATAATAAGCTCCTAACTCAACCTGTGAAACTAAGGTTGGCTGGAAAATATTTTCATACATATATACATAATTCGAAGTCCAAAATACATATATAAAATCCTAGTTCTCCTTAAACTTCTAAGAGGTACAAAATAAAACAAGTTATTTCAAGAGTTATACATATGACCATATATATGCTATATATCAAAATAAAGTCCCAAAATACACTTTACTGCAGAACTCCAGACGCCTAGCGAGATGCCTCTCGACCTACATCTGAAAAACAACAATATTGTATGAAATGAGAATTGGGGTTCTCAGCATGGTAAAGATGTCACGTACATAAGATATAAGGTTCTGAAAATACCAGAGGCAATCCTAAAATGTCAACATTCAGATTATAAAACTTAAAGGACTAAAACAAAAACCATAAACGGGTGGTCTTCTAAGATTCTAACTTAACCAAACCTTAAATTTGACTAAACTCCCTAACTTTCCCGCCTTTCCTTTCCTCCGATCCTCCAACACCAGTGATACTGCACAAACAAACAAGCAAGCAAAGGCAAACACAGCTGGTATACAAGTACTACAATTAGCGAATATAACAATTAACATAGTAGATTCACTTAGACATTCTCAATTAATGCACAAACAAACAAAGCAAATAATATGCACATGATGTATGCCTATCTTATGGCTGATGAGTCTCATCTGTTGGTTATCAAGCCAATCCGACAAGTCCGGCTGCTAAACCCTAAACTGTCCCCCGTCGTGCAACCCCATGAGTCTATGCATAGTTTTTTCTCTCTCATTCATAAATCATATATATATATATATATATATATATATATATATATATATATATATATATATATAAAACTTTACTCAATGGGGGTTAACCTTCCCGGGAATTTATAAGTACCCGGTCACCCTTACGACGTAGGGTCAACAAAATATCGAGTCTCAACCTGGAACACGTGGTGGCAAGTCACGGTACTTTACCCAGAGAAACTCATATCTCAGATAATTGAGTGCATAAGCCAGAAAAACATTCATAGTCATTTGTAATCATTACATAATCATATCATTAAAGTCATAACACCATATGCACTCCAAGTATTCACATTTCCATATATAATTCATCAACTTTCCAACTTTGTTTCACCCCCAAGTTACCACCATTTCCTAACTCCATTTTGTTACTAGGCTTACTAATAATATTTAGGGTTAAAAGAATGAAAATAGAGGTTTAGAAGTTCAAAATTTAGCTTTAAAACACAAAACTTAGGTTTGTTGAAACAGGGACCACGCGTACGCGTGGGCGTGCGTTTTGCCATGCTCGCGTACGCAAAATTCCCAACCCAGAAAGGTTAGTCGCGTTGCGTGTAGGTGGTCGCGTACGTACTCCTTCATAAATCACAGCTCGCGTACGCAAGATGCCAAACTCAAAAGAGTTTGGTCGCGTCGCGTACGCAAGTTATGCAGAACAGCTAAAATATTGAATGATACAAAATTTTTAGTTTTGTCCTCCAAAATTCTGACGCGCATAATTTTTTCGTTTTAAAAAATTTTTCACCCATTTTTCAAACGGTGTAAACTTTACGAATCCAATTTTCATATGAAATAAATTTGAAACAATTTGGAGGTCCAGGAGTCGAGTTATGGCTTGCTGAAATTCGGTCAAAATTTAATTTTTCACAAAATTCTAAAACCTCAATTTTCATTAAAACTCAACCTCAAATCCAACCTCCTATACACATATTCAGCTCAACAACATATCATAAGATACCAACACAGCACTAAAATTCCCACATCACACCACATTAAATCAAGGCCTAGGGTTGGAATCCTTCTCTTCTCTCCCCTTAGCTTGTTTCAGCGTTCCTTTGCTTAATGGGAAAGAGGAGGACTCTCTTTATTAAGTTATTGAGCCAATGGGTTGCGCTTTGGACCCATTTTGGATCCGGTTCAATCGGTTTGGTCTGTTCAGCCCAATCTTGGGTCAAATTCTTTGAAATTAGCGTCAAAATTTTTGTTTTAATTAGCTCTGTCTTATTTTATTATAAAATTCACATTTCTAATTTCCTTTATTAAAATTTAATTTATTAGTTAATTATTCGCTAATTTTACGGAATTTACGGTGTGAGTTTGTGATATAATGCTGAGGATTAGAAACGTTTCAATCCATCTCAACAAACAAACAAAAAAAAGCACAAATTTGTATATATATCACTGTCTAAAATTCAGAAAATGAAAGAGAAATAACATACAAAACATTACCATATCAACCAACACTATATACATTATACAATGAGTGCTAATGTTTTCAAGACTAAGAACTAACAGAAACTTCCATGTATTATACTAAAGAGAGCAATCTGCACATTATTGTTTTCAATCCATGAAAGGATAAGTTAGAAGTTTAGAACCATATTTGACTTGAATGTGTATAGGAACAATTATACCTTACAAGGGAGTCTAACAATGCAGGACCTATGTACCTGAGTTAACCAAAACTACCACTCCTATTGCTAGAACAAGATTGTGAAAATGGGAGGTTTCTTTTGCGTGATTCGGTAGCTTTTTCTTGCATTACTCGTGAATAGGGATATCATCATCGTCATGGTCGCTGTCACTGATCTCAATAATATTTTGAAATTTGGATCCTCCCTCAGCTGCATCAAAGACATGGAAATTGAAGAATGCTAGATTGGATAACTCGAATGAAATATATATCCATAATTATTGCAACATTTTTTTAGGTAAAGTCAATCTCAAGCATTTCATGTAATTGAAAGTCTATTGTATAAGAATAATGCATTCATCAAGTTTGAATAACATAACAATAGGAAACTCTGTGATCTTGCTTGGATAAATTGATCAATTTACTTATCTACTCAACAAAGATAAAGAAAATTTCAACAATGATATTTTAGAATTTTCTTATACCCACAAGCCTCATGTAACTAAGCTTTTCCAATCAAGCCAAGAAGTAAACTTCAAACAGAGTAAATTGGAACAATATTCTATTTACATTGCACAAATAATCACATAATTTTATTTGGTAAACTTGGCAGTTATGAACTTAATACTTGTGGAAGCACCAACCTGATGAACTTCACAAAGCACTATGACATTTTGATTTCAAAGTAAATTGAATTCTGTATTGAATTTATGTTGTCAATTTGTGTCATTTAGTAAAATCACTAGAAGAAATTTCCCCTCACATTCTTTCAAAGTTATTTAAGATATATATAAAAGGGAACATTTTCTGTTAATGCAGGCATGCAGCTTCCAAAATACTAGTTCAATGAGTTAATGAGATTAATATATTGCTCTTAGACTCAATCAAACATAATCATGACCCGCACACCTAAAAACCTGACAAAATTATATAATAAATCCAAAGATCACTACAACGTTTAATATTTTCAAAGAGTACTACCAATAAAAAAAATGGACATTACTAATTGATTTAGTAATAAGAGAATAATTTGAGTAGAATTTCAATACCAGCTGCAGCACCATGAGATTGATGAAAATCTTTATTTCTTTGCAAAGGTAGAGAACCATCATTGATTTCATCATTGAACTCCTTCACTTCTTCTTTGACTTTAGAAGGAAAACCAGGATCATCAGCTTTATTAATATCATGCTTTCCATCAAAAGAAGCATCACTCATCCAAACCTTTATAGTTTCCTCACATGTCACAACCCTGTCAAGCAATTCCAAAAACTTAGCCTTCAATTTCTCATCCACCAACTTCCCATTCTTATCATTCAACTCAGTAATAGTATCCAAATTATTCTTCTTTTCAGCCTCTAACTCAGCCACTTTCTTCCTTAATTCATCAACAGCATTGCCATCAACCTCATATTTCTTTTTCAACTCCAACAACTTAAGATTCTCGCACTCTAACTTTTTGTTCTTCTTCCTCAAACTCTCAATGGTTTCCTTGTCCAACCCACTTTCCTTCACTCCCTTAAACAACGTCTCATAAAGCCTCTGTACCTTCTCACACTCTTGCTCTTTCTTCTTCAATTTATCCTCAGCATCAATCCTTGCTAGACTCTGAAGCTGAAACTGCTCTTCAAGTTCACCAGCCTTGGTTTTAAGTTTTTTCTCTCTTTCTACGAAAACCTCTTCAACTCTGTCATAATCCTCTTTTTCCCACTTAACTCGAAGAATTTGAATGAGCTCAGGAACGCTCATCGTCTCCAAGCTTTTGTTACTGGTTGATGAGAGAATGGGGGGTGACCCAGGTTCAGTTTTTGGTTGAATTGACATGACAAGGGCAAAAGATTCGAACTTTGAAGAAAAAGGGATGTGGGGTTCGAAAAGTTATTGCCTTTTCTTTGTCTAAGCTGAAAAAATCGGAGCAATGTCACTGTGAACGAAGAGCAGAGGAAGATGAAGAGTGCTTTTCTTCTTTTGTAACAGTGAATAGCGAAGTTGTTACTGGTTCTGCACTTTGAAACTTGAAAGGGCAGTGTATGAAAATTGATGGTTGATTGTTCGGGAACTCAGAAGACATTTTAGTAATTAAATGCAAGGAGGGTAGAGTTGGAACTACAATGCAAAATGAAATATAGTATAAGAAAATTAAGAAAATTTTTTGTTTCTGTTAATTTATTATCATAAAATGATAGAAATTTATGGATTTGGATCCTCTAAAGTTTGAATTTCACTTTAGAGAATAAAATGTGATCTTCTACTCTTGAATAACTTTTCTTAATCTCTTTTATATTTATTCTTGGCCCCACCTATAAAATTAATGGTAAGAGATCACACTTTATTCTCTAAAGTAAAATTCAAACTTTAGAGGATCTAAATCCAAAATTTATAGTATGCTACTTATAAATAGACCAAATTATTCCGCTCTTATATGTGCATGCACGGAGAGTGTATATATAGTATAGGAAAATTATCAGGTATTCCAAGTACTTTCGGAATATGGCTGTTCCAAGAAGCAAAAGGTTTTCATGTTAATTTTGTCGTTTAGTAACCTTTTGAAAGACCCAAACAGAAAAGCTCTGCATACAAGTGCTAACCACTTGTATGCTTTACAAGTTACTTAACACCCTAAAACCTAAAACGCGCTCCAATGGCTACGTCATATACACGCGCTATATACAACTACCAAATTTAAAAGATTTGTTTCCTTCTTCGTTTTCCTTATTTGCAGATTTGCTCGTTCTTCGTCTCGCGAAGCTTCCCCTAGTTTCTTCGATCGTTCTTTTCCCCTCCTTTCTCACTCGTTTCTTCTTCGTCATTTACGTTAGTTCCTCTCTCTGTAACTCCAGCTTCGTTTTCTATTTGATTTTTTGTTTTCTGAAATCAAAGTTTGAACTCGTTTTGAAGATAATGGATGATTCAACCTCAGATTGTCAGCTGAATCTAGGCGAAGTGGACTATGAATTTGAATCTAACGAAGTTCCTGCGGTTTGATTTACATAGGATTACTATGAATTTTGTTGTAGTAATTTGTATAGCATTGTGTAGGTGAATAATTTGTGAACATTGATTGTCAAAATAATGCATGAAGATAAATCTGTGTATTGAATGTAATGTATTAGTTTTGATTAATTATCTGGAATTTATAGCAGACGCTCGGGTGCAGATCAGATCTTTTTTGGGTGTATTTTTGCTAGAAGTGTGGGTGTATTTACAGTTTACTGCTTTTTCTGTTATTTTAACTGAGTTGTTGTTGTTCGGGTGTATTATATCAGACATGATTGGATGTGTTTTTAGTTTTTGACATGGTGTATTCTGTAGCCTGTGTATTTACAGTTTATGGCTTTTATTGTCATTTTAGTTGAGTTGTTGCGGTTCGGGTGTATCATATCAGACATGATTGGGTGTATTTATAGTTTTTGACATGGTGTATTCTGCAGCCTCTCTCGGTTGTTGATGACCAGTTTGTTCCGAAGGTTGGAATGACCTTTACCACCCTTGAAGATGCTGAAAAATTTTACAGGAACTACGCCAAGGCTGCAGGTTTTTCTACAAGAGTTCGGAGCACAAATAGGAAGGGAAACGAGATTAAGAATCAATTGATTACATGTAGCAGAGAGAAAAAATGGAAATCTAAAATATCTCCGACCGAGAAGACTAATCCAACAGCCGGTATAAACTGTCCTGCAAGAATTTATATACACACATTGAAGGATATCGGTGCTTGGATCATTTCAAAGGTTGTGCTGGATCATTCACACCCCTGCTGTCCAAGTAAAGCAGATATGCTCAAACAGCACAGGGAACTAAGCATGTCTATTCGTCGTACAATCGAGAATAACGAGGAGGCCGGTATCAGACCAAGCAAAATCTACCAATCATTTGTTGCGGCTGCCGGGGGTCACCGCGAGTTAAATTTTATCGAAAAGGACGTGAGGAATTACATTACCAGGGAAGTGCGGAATGTTTCCGAACAAGAAGATGCAAAGGAATTTGGGAAATATTTGTTAAGAATGAAAGAGAAGAATCATAATTTCTTTTTTGAGCTTGAACTCGAGGAGGATCAATCGATTAAGCTGGCTTTTTGGGCCGATGCAAGAAGTAGAGCTGCCTTTGAGTATTTCGGAGATGTCATTTCATTTGACACCACCTACAATACAAACAGGTAATAAACTGCCCCTGTTTATGATGCTAAATTAATGTATTTTTATGAATGCGCAACAGAGGTGTATATTGGCTGTTTTTTTAGTGTATACGAAGCATTTGTTGGGGTGTACCTAATGATTTTGCATTCTGCACTATGGTAATTTGTTTCAGGTATAATTTGGTCTGTGGTTCTTTTGTCAGGGTGAATCACCACGGTCAGTCAACACTTCTCGGATGCTCTTTGATGAAAAACGAAGAAATTGAATCATTCAAATGGTTATTTCAATGTTGGCTTCGTTGCATGGGAGGAAACGCTCCGAAAGGGTTTCTCACCGATCAATGCGCATCAATGAAAAGGGCTTTAGAGGCCTGTATGCCAACAACAATTCACTGTTGGTGTATTTGGCACATCATGAAGAAGATTCCAAGCAAATCAAACGGGTACAAGGGACATGCAGATATTGAACAAGAAATGAGCCAAGTTGTTTGGAACTCTCATAGCAAAGACTCATTCGATAGGAATTGGAATGATTTTCTGCTGAATTTTGGTCTTGTGGACAACAAGTGGCTTTCAGGTAATGTTTGTTTAAAATTTGCAGCAGAGGTGTATTTATAGTCTGTGTTTGGGTGTATTTATTGTCTGTGTTTGGGTGTATTCTGCAGATCTGTATGAAAACCGTCATATATGGGTTCCTATCTATCTAGATCACCACTTCTGGGCAGGGATGAGAAGCACACAAAGGAGCGAGAGCATTCATTCATTTTTTAACAAGTTTATCACCCGGAACAGCTCACTTATTCAGTTCATCAAACAATATGATAATTGCCTCGGAAGCAGGGAGCAAGCAGAGAGAGAATCAGATGCTGCAGATTTTCATACGGTCATACCGTGTGCAACCAAATCCTCCATTGAAGCTCAGTTTCAAGATGTGTACACTCATCAAAAGTTTAGGGAAGTCCAAGCGCAATTCAGAGGAAAAGCGAATTGCATCACCAGATTAACGAATTCCGCTCTAGGCTATTCAGTATACGAAGTTGGAGAACAAGTTTCCAGTTCAATATTCAACAAGTTTGTGGTTACTTACGACTCAGTTGCAGCCGAGGTAAAATGTCAATACTTATTATTCGAGTCGAGGGGGATACTGTGTCGTCACGCACTAAGCGTGTTAAGCTTTGAACAAGTAAGCCAAGTGTCACCTAGATATATACTGGAACGATGGAGCAAGAAGGTAAAGAGGAGACACACACACATCAAGAGCAGCCACGAAGAGCCACTGATGGAGCCAAGAAGCAAGAGGTTTGACCAATTGGTTTTTTGTTCGCAAAATATTTGCGAATTTGCATCCGAATCGGAGGAGCTGATTGCAATTCTGCACCGTGCGTACGATAACGTCATGGCTGAGATGGAATCATTAAAAACCAAAAGGAAGGAGACATCTTCTTTATCCCACGAAGACGCCAACTTGGAATCCGTTAACGAGCTTCAAAGCCCGCCAAGGATTCGAACAAGAGGACGTCCAAAAAATAGGCTAGGTTCAAAGTTGGACAAACAGATTGCAAATGCCACAAAGAAGAAGAAAACGAAAGTTTTAAGCGAGGTAAAAGTAATGTTCTTTAAATTTGTGGTGATTGAGTTTATTTTTCTTGTTAATAGTTTAGCTAATATGTGAGTGTTATATTCAGATAAACCGTTTGATGCTGCATCAGTGGTGCATTCAAATTCCAGCCAATATCAAGGACATGTTATGAATTATCAGTTTAGGGTACCAGCAGCAGGGGATAACTCTTTGGGTGTATAGTTTTACAGAATATGGGTGTAAAAGCACTGTTCTTTTGGGTGTATTTTTTGTGAATTCACATTTTACATATAGATACATATATATAATATTAGATTTAGGGTTTTAGGGTTTACAGGTTAGGGGTAAGGGTTTAGGTTTTAAGTGTTTAGGGTTCAGGGTTTTAGTCTCAAAGCATCAGGTGGGGGGGATAGATTTCAGGGTGTATATTCAACTTTATTTGGGTGTAAAAAATCACAGGTTATGGGTTTATATTTGATTTGATGTTTTTCTTCATATTTTAGTACCTGTAATTCATACATTTTGAATACAGCACAGACAGTTTAACAGCACAGACAGTTTGGGTGTATATTTTAAGCAATCTTGGGTGTATATTAAACTCCCGTTGGGTGTAAAAGTTTATAATTTGTGTTTATATCTGCCTTGATATTTTCCTTCATATTTTACCACCTGTAATACAGCTTTTGAATACAGCACAGACAGTTTAACAGCACATATAGTTTAACTATGGAAAAAAATTTCATTGAATAGAAGTTGTTTATAAATGGCAATTTTTTACAGCATTTATTCAATTTACAAATTAGCTACCAGTTGGATTACTCAGTTTCTATATCAGTAGAATTTATCTGACAAAACAGACTCAATAATACGGAGGATGGCTTCGACAGTCTTATTGCATTACTCGCTCTAATTGCTTGATCTCTCTCTTTATTCATTTCACTGAATAGTATCCGCGAAGCATACTCCACTCTATAGTGGTCCACCTCGTCCTACAATTAAAAAGTATATTCTGTTTAAACATCAATATTAATTCGGTAAAGTAATACAGAGTTATATAGTTCTAAAGACAGTTACCTGTTTCCAATTATCCTATTCATACTTCCCCCTTTTAATGTTTTCCGGCTCAATTAACTCAAGCCACTTCATAACGTAGATAGCGCAGTAATAGCTGAAAATGAAGAAAATAAATTACAAATCTCATTTAGGAAAGTTTAATGTTCAGAGTCACAAATTTATACCTTGATTTTTGGCCTGATATATTAACGTATGATGCTTTAATTTCCTTCTCCTTCTCGTCTTTCTTCAGAGGTTCCCCGCCGGCATATGCTCTCATTCTTGAAATTACATATCCCTTAAATACCAAAACAAATCAGTAATACACCCAAATGAATGCAAACAATCATTATTTAGAACATACTAAAGATATAAAATACACCCAAATGAATGCACAAGATACAACCAACTGAATGGACAATATACACCCAACACAACAAACGAAATACACCCAACTTAATAAACAACATACACCCAACTTGATAAACAAAATACACCCAAATGGTTCCACAAAATGCACCCAACTCAACAAAGAAATTACACCCAAAGCAAAACATACATACACCTTATATTGAATTGAAATACACCTATCTATTAAAGTAAAGAACACAGAGCCAACTTACAGTGAATTTATTAAGCTGCTTTCTCTGATCGCTTGGAGCTTTCTTGTGTAGCGGGTCAAGTATATGAAATCTCCGCTTTGTTGTATCAATCACCCATAACCACCAATGGCCCGAGCAGCAAACAGGTGCAAAAATCTGAAGGATTGCCACATTTCAACAGTGTGTTATTTTATTTAGCATATAAGTAAAGAACGGTACTAACAAATTTTACAAATGAAAACTTACATATGGATGCGAAGTTAATTTTTTTGCATCTATAAAGGGAATAAAACTTGGGTAGTCTTCCACCCTGAATTCTTTATTGGTTTTAGGTGATATGAATTCCCCGTTTGGGTGCTTCGAAATGGCCATGTTCTGCAACAATTGTGAAACAACAAATGAAATACTGAAAATACACCCAAGCGAATACTTTAAATACACCCAAATGACTACACAACTTACACCCAATTGAACGTAAAAAATACATCCAAATGAATACAGAAAATACACACAAAATTTGTAGAAGTAACACTTACCACAATATCGGGGGGAGACAGTATACTTGTTCTTGAAACCTTTTATCATTTTTCTGGTTGAGGATGAGGCACATGGCAGATACAATCTAGAAATATATGCCAAAATCAATTTACATTAATAAACATTGCAGTAAACTTTGGTGTAAAAACATTAATGTTATTTTAATATTACCTCAGCTTCTATATAACTTCCCGCCTGGAGTGATGCAAGGTGCATTCTTGTCAAAATGTATTTATCTTGGGCAATCAGAGTGCACATGTTGTCATACTCGTTAGTGCTGCCATCTGCGTATGTCTTCACTACGTCCCCCAGATGTAGCACTTCTCTTTCATATCATTTGTATTCTGATTTTTTCCCGCAGGAGTTTCAAACTTCCCAGAACTTTCTCCCCCAGTCTCCCTTTGAATTTGTGGACTTTTACTTTCTTCTTTCGCTGCACTGCTTGCTATTTTTTGTACCAAATTCTCTAATTCTTCTATCAAATTTGCAGTTTCTGGAGATTTTGTCCTTTCTGCCTCCTGCGTTGACGCTCCCTCCTGCGTTGCTGTTTCTTCTTGGCTTGAATCAGTGAGGGCAAGGCTGAATGATGGCAACGGATCTGTTCTAGGAACATACGATGCTGTCCGTGCCATCATCATCAGGACAGCAGCGTCTTCTGCGGCTGGATAACTGCGTCATCATGTATAACGTATTATAAGAATAAGAATATACGGATGATAAGTAAAGATTGATTTTAGTCTGATGAACTTACATTTTAGTTGGAGCTGGGGGAAGCGTGGGTGTGCTTTCTTCAAGTTGTTGGGGGGGTTCAGGAGTGCTGCATAGTTACACAAAATTAATCATGGCGTAAAAAAAACTATTCAGGAACAATATACACCCAAACTGTTACCAAATATACACCCGAACTGTAACCCAATATACACCCAATACTATTTCTTACGTTTTTGTAGTTCCTTCAATTTGTAGCAGAGGGGTTGGTTCAAAATCTGTCTCAGGTATTTCTTCAAATTCCAGCACAGTGGTTGTTTGGGACACTGGCACAAAAACTTGAATCGGAACTCTAAACAAGAAGAAAAATGAAAGGTTAACAACGCCTTTGAAAATAATAAGGTTATAAGGTTGAAATATTCTTGAAAAACTCACATTGCAAGTGCTTCCGACGGTGTTTGTTCCCTCATAACCATCATATTCGAATCAGTCGGCTCACTGGCTGACTATTGAACCGGACTCAACCTAAAATACACCCAAAGAAAGTCAAAAAATACACCCGAACAATTCAAAAAGAAGACAGGCTTTGTTTTTTGAGAACTTACATACTTGCAGTTTTTGCTTTTTTTCCTACCTTTTTTTCTTGAATAAAATAATAAAGGGCTTTTTTTTCTAAAAAAAATATATACAGAATTAGAAGTAGAAGGTAATAGAAGAATAAAAGTAACGGTTATTTGAAAGAGAAATTACATGCTCTCTGCCGGCTTGTTTACACTACTTTGTTCTGTGCGTCCTTGAGAGGAAGGATCATCACTTCCCAAGTTCACATCCGGTATTCTAAACAGATTTCATATTATTCAGACAAAATATGATACAGGTATAAAATAGACCCAAATGAATGCACAAGATACAACCAACTGAATGGACAATATACACCCAACACAACAAACAAAATACACCCAACTTAATAAACAACATACACCCAACTTGATCAACAAAATACACCTAAATGGTTCCACAAAATATACCCAAATCATGATAACAAGATTTTATTAAATAAAGCTTCTTACGTTTCAGAGGAGACATAGTGACCTTCTGTCGATTGCAGGTCAGCTTCGTTCTTCCTGCGAAACAAGAAATAATTATTAGCAAAGAAAACACACTAAAATCTGAAATATACACCCCAACAAGACATACCCCTCTGCAGCAGATTTTTCATCATTTCCCCTTAACAATTCATCTAGATCTTCACTTCCTATTTCAGATCTGTCAGTACATTCATAAAAGAAGATGTTAACAAAAATAATTATGATGATAGACGGTAATATAGCTTACGAGGTACTGTACCCATCATAGTATTGATCTTCTTCAGGAAATGAATGCTCAACAACAACCTTTTTCTTTTTGGATTGTGTTCTGGGTGGAAAAAACAAGTATGAATCAGAAATAAAAAATTAATTTTATCACAGAATATTATCCAAAGAAGTGCTTACTTTATAAGTATTTTTTGTGTCTTTTTCTTTTTCTTTTGCTTCTCCACCGGTGATGATTCTTCGCTTCTATAAGTTAATAAGAGACACTTCAGTTAATACACAAAATCTTTATAATGAAGCCAAAAGAAAGGAGTAATAATTTCAGAACATTACTCATCAGTTGATTCAGATTCTGAATCAGAATCTAAATCCTCTTGACTCTTCTTTCTTTTTTTGGAGTCCATTCTGGAAGGCAAACAATCATTATTTAGAACATACTAAAGATATAAAATACACCCAAATGAATGCACAAGATACAACCAACTGAATGGACAATATACACCCAACACAACAAACGAAATACACCCAACTTAATAAACAACATACACCCAACTTGATAAACATAATACACCCAAATGGTTCCACAAAATACACCCAACTCGACAAAGAAATTACACCCAAGTATGGTACTTACTTTTTTCCTTTTTTGCTGGGTTGTTTTCTTGGTGAATCCTCTGAGTCTTCTTGAGTTTCAGACTCAGAGGTAGAACTGTCACTGTCAGTTGTTTCTGTCTCCGAAGACAATGTTGAACTCGCCTTCCTTTTTTTGTTTTTTTTTTTATTTCTTATTTTTTTCTTTTTTCTCTATTTTTTTTCATTTTCTCTCTTATTTCCGCCATCTTTACAATCCCCTGAAACATTAGATATTTTAGTTAGCAGCATTTAGGTAAATAAAATACACCCAACATATTATGTTCACTTACCAAAATTTCCTTTGTTTCTGCACTCACTCTTTCGACCAACTGCTCCTTACTCTAGTTGGCAATCCAGGGTTTTGGCGGTCTTTCAACCCTCTTCTTGCCTTTATTTTTATAAAGATGAAAGTAAATTATCATCAGGGCAAAGAGGCAGCCATCAATTGCCTTCTTCTTTTTCTCCTTGTAGTCGGTTATGCCCTTGACGATAAAGGTCAAAACATGCCCCCCCAGTTTCGCTCCGTTATGCTGTCCATCTCAAAAATTGGGGCCAGGTGCACAGGCGAGATTTTGTTTATTGTTGTTGGTAAAAGGAACGCCATCTGTATATAGAGGATGAAAATCCTCTTGAACATTAGGCGTTCCTCTTCGTTACCAACGCCAATATCCATCATCTCATCTGTAAGACTTTTGAGGGTCTTACCCTGGAATCTTCTAAAAATTACTTTGTCATCCTCAGAAAGTTTCTTATAATCGACTTTCTGAGGAAATAGATCTCCTACAAAAAGGAAAACAACAAAGTATCAAAGTCGGTTCAAATACACCCAAGCATCAACTTAAATACACCCAAGCATCAGTTAATATACACCTATAATTTTTAGCGAGTTACCTATTACATTGATGCCAAGTGCATGACCTATTTTTCTTGGTGTTATTTTAAAAGAACCGTATCCGGTTTCCAGTCTGTTCTCTCCTAGTTTGAAGTTGTTAGCCAGCTCCCTTAACACTTGGTGATGCACCCTTAGTGGTGGGATGTGCATCAAGCCACCGAATCCCAAATCCCTCATAAATGTTTTCTTCTCCTCACTTATGTTTCTGAATTTATCACTTAAGAGATGTGTTACACACTTAAGGTCTTTGGTTTGCTGTAAACAAAAATAAAATTATAGTCAGATATATTTCTATTATATAAAACTGATTTCATGTAAGACATATATTTGTTCTTACATTTCTTTTAGGTTGGTTTCTCGCTGCCATTTTCTCTGAAATGAAAAATACACCCAAAGATATTAGTAAGATACACCCATATATATGAGTTAGATACACCCATTGATAACAGTAAGATACACCCATAGATATGATTCAGATACACCTATATATATCAGTCAGATACACCCATAGATATGATTCAGATACACCCATATATATCAGTCAGGTATCACTCAAACATGCATCAATATCAAGCAACAATACAAGGTCAAGCAATATACACCCATGGACAAGCAAATATAAGCAAGTGCTGACTATTACAGTATATCAGTTCAGAAATATACACTCAACATTTTATGCCATATACACCCAACAAATTACTCCATATACACCCACCAAACTACGAAATATACCCCCAAAAATCAGTTACCAGAAGAATTAGAACAACAAGAACAGTAACACCTACAAGAACGAAAAAGAACAGTGTAACATAGAAGCAAGAATAACAGTAAAATCTAGAACATTATAAACTGTAAAATGAGACATAGAGCAAGAAGAACAGTAAAACGTACAACAACGTAGAAGAACAGTAAAATCTAGTTCGAAATCTGGAAAATATACAGGAATGGTAATGTAACGTACCTTGAGATTCTTGATCGAGAGTTTTATGATGTGTTGATGGAGTTTTCGAATGTTAGCGACGAGTTGTATATCTTTAGTTTCGAATGTTGCTCGAAAATGGAAGGATTGCGTTTTCTCTAAATGGCTTTGAGAAGTGGAAGAAGTGGAAGAGTCTGCCATTAATGGGCGGTTTACGCGAATAGAAGCGTAACCGTTTGAGTAGGAGCGCGTGAATGTTACGCTCCATTCAATATAATTAGTGAGCGTGTGGAATGTTTGTGGGCTGGGGGCTTGTAACACTTGTAAGGCCTTATTGCTTGTATGACAGTAAATGACATAAATGGGCAGCTATAAATGGTCCGCTACACTAGGGTTGTTGGCTTTCAATGTGAACTGACTTAGTTGTTTACCCTCTAAAATGTACTTTGTGTGCTTCCATTTTAACGTTGGAGCTTTCCTCGGTGGGGAAAGATTATCTGGACTTTGAAAGGACCAGGTTATAAACTCAAATAATAAAAAATACATAGGTTGGTTCACAAATAAAACAAAGTAATGGTTGGGAAGAATTTGAAAACGGTTTAGAATTTCTTATTACAAAAAAGCACCAAAATCCATTATTAAGTACTAGGTAGGCTTAAGTTGGATTGGAGTCACTGGCAAGCTTCGTTTGGAACCCATAGAAGGAGACGACGCACCATGATGGAGGAGATCGAGTGATTGAACTCCAAAACCCTAATCAGAATTTTCGATTCCAATGGAGGAGAAACACCGCGATGCCGCATCTCCAACTCCTTCCACCACCACTGACTCACCCGCATCTAAGCCTACCTCAACGTGCCACCGTGCCGAAGCTCTGAAGAGCAAGGCCAGCTCCCTCTCACTATAGCACGTCAAATCCACGCGGTGGCATTGCTGCGTCGTCTTCCCCAGCAAGTTCTGCTTTTGCTCCGGCGGATGTGAAGCACTCAGAGCACAGTTTGGGCGTGGACTCAGTGCCGCTGGCTGAGGAGATCTGAGAGAAGAGCAAAACAGAGAGATTCAGAAAGGAGAGAGAGCTCGCCTTGCCGTCGTCGTTGCTGTCGCCACCACAGTTCATCGCCTCTCCAGATCTGGTCACAACACCCAAGCCTCTGAGGATGTTCCATTACGATCTCCTCAACGAGACACAGAACAAGCTCGATTACATTCTCTCTCTCTCACTGTCGAGAACTTCCTCGGGCGCCGCCTCCATATTCTTGTCTTCAAGTCCGTCATGGCCAAGTCCATCCATCAGTGCATATTAGGTCTTTTTACATCTTTTCACATTTTTTTCTCAATTTAGGGTTTTAAATTCCAAAATTTCTATCACTCATGTTTCTCTGTTTTTTTGTGCTTATTTTAAAGTTTAGAATCTAATTTCTTAAACATTCAAGTAGCTCAAAATTATAGTCTGATCTCTTCGTTGGTTTAAAATTATTTGGTTCCATTGGTAATTGCACTGTCTTTAATTTTGCGATCAAGAATGGCTTTAAAAACTTGATATCCTCATACGCATTTTGGAAGAAAGCAATGAGATTCTCTGTTGAAGTTTTACTACCTTGAAAGCTTTTTTATTGTTATTTGCATCACTTTGAAGTGTTGAAATGGACCCTTTGTTGAAGGTACTATATATATATACTTCACTTGCAAACCTACCCATGTAAATTTGATTGAGACAAATTTCCAACTCCATTATCTATTTCCAAATTTGATTGAGACAAATTTTGCAAACAGGGCATAGAAGAAGCTCTCAACTGTTGGATTGTGGGAGAGTAAAAAGAAAGCCTCAGTGGAGGCACAACTCAAGATAATTGAGGTCATCAACGTTTCTAACTATACATAGATTATTATTTGCAAAGAGAATGTTTTTTAAATTTCACTAAGGATTTGTATGTGTTCAACTAACACATGACCTTACCAAAAAAATTGTTTTAACAGGAAAACTTGAAAAGAAAGAAAGCAGAATATGCAGAAAATATGAAGAATAAGATAGCTGATATTCATAGGTCAGCAGAAGAGAAAAAGGCAATGATTGAAGCTCAAAAGAAGGAAGAGTTTATCGAGTTAGAGAAAACAGCTGCAAAATTTTGTAGTAGTGGTCCTACACCAGCCAAATTCTTTGCATGTTTTGAAGCATAAGTTTTTTTATTTGAAAAAACTACTAAAAGTACCCATGAAGTTTACGAACGCTGACAAAAGTACCCATAAACTAAGGAAATTAACGCTGTACCATGAAAGATGAATTCTGTATGACAAAGGTATCCAAATCCTAAATTTTTGTTGATTTTTTAATAAAATTCCTAAACTACCCTACACTCAACCTCAACTCACTTTTTCAACCTTTCATAATCCAATCTGCACCAACCCTTGCCATGGAGTCCGAAACTACTCCTATAACAAACCAGACCGAAATCAATGGTGGTGGTGGTGGTGGTGGTGGAGGATCGGACCTCAACCGATTCACTCATAAGTTTACAATCCATACCCAAACCAAATCAATCAAACACCAAAAAATACTCAACATATAAAAATTTTCAAATTCATTCATCCAATTTCAATTCACTTTAGCAAAACTAGAAGTAGAAACAGCCATCAACCATAAAAAACCAACAAATCCATTCATCAAATTTGAAATTTATTTCAGCAAAAATCAGAAGTAGAAGTAGCCATAAACTTGATCTTCTGTAAATCAATCTCAGCCTTCATAAAAAATAGAAGCAGATTTAAAAAAAATAGAAAAATATCATTTTAGTAGTAACCAAATCAATTTCTGAAAAGAAGAAAAATGAAATAAAAAAATGTTTGAAAAAAAAGAAATACCTTTTCTTTGCCGGTTGTAACATCGTCAATGGCAGAACCTCCATCCACAGCACCACCTCCCTTTTTTTATTTCTCTTTACCGAACCCTCTTCCTGCATGCAAGAGCACCACGACCCCTCTCTCTTCTCAGGCGTGCAACGATGGTATTCTCCTCTGCTGCGTCAGGCGCGCCACGATGACGTTCTCCTCGGCTGCAACAGGTGCGCCACGGCGATATTCTCCTCAGGTTGGATCACATGCGCGCGATGAAGGTGTTGTAGTCACCTTAAGATTGAAAGGGAAAAGACTCTGCGAGGGTTTTTGAGAGAGGGATAAGTGAGGAAAGAGGAAGAAGTGAGAAGAGATGGAGTGACGGTAGAATTAGGGGTGTTTGCGGTGCGGTTTGGATCGGTTTTAAGTAAAAAACTCATCCGATCCGAACACTAATTTTACTTGCGGTGCGGTTTGGATTTGATGCTTTTTTTAAAAAAATCTGATCCGATCCGATCCAATTTCAAGCGGTTTGGATTGGATTGGATTTGCGGTTTTATAAATTAAAAAAATTAAATACATATAACAAGTTTCAACATCAAATTTTAAATAATCAACAATGACATAATAAGTCTCAACAATATCTTAAAAAGTCAACAATAACATAACAATAGAAATAAATTTATAGGTTAGTTAAAATAAACAAATAACTAACATTTTGAACATAAAATATTTATTAAATAATAATAATATATGAATAATATAAAAATATATAAAAAAAATTAAACATGTTATAAGTATAATTGTAAATATAATAATAAAATAATAATATTATAGTTCATTGTGCGGTTTGGATTAGATTGGATCGGTTATGAAAATTAGATCTAAAATCCGATCCGATCCAGCGGTTTGCAAAAAATATAATCCAATCAAATCCGAATTAGTGCGGTTTTAATCGGTTTTCGATTTGGATTGGATTAGATGAGCGGTTTAATTTGGATTGGTTTGGATTTGAACATCCCTAGGTAGAATGGGGTAAGAGTTGGGTAATTTGGAAATTTTATTAAAAAATCAACAAAAATTTAGGATTTTGATACTTTTGTCATACGGAATCCATCTTTCATGGATACAGCTTTAGTTTATGGATACTTTTGTCAACGTTCGTAAACTTCATAGATACTTTTGGTAGTTTTTCCTTTCTATTTAGCTAACTACAAAAAGATCAGAATATGATTGGTGTAGTTATTACTTGTTAATATTTATTTAAAAATTTGCTTTGGAGTGTTGTATTTTTCTCTTGGTGTATATACTATATCATTGATATGAACAAGGAGATAAGTGAAGCAATTGTCTTCACTATGTATGCTTTGTTTTATATATATATATAAATAAGTGAAGCAATTGGCTTCATCATGGTCGGAAGATAAAAGTAATTTTAACAATTAGATATGAGATAACTCCTAACCAAAAATTTAATCTTGATTTAAATTGCATCAATTTGAGTATCATGATAAATTCATAAGCTATTGTCTATCTCTGCATTAGTTTATTTTAATTGTGCAACTAGATGATTTCCATTAAAATAGTATTTGTTAATTAATGTTAATGTGATTATTGTCTTATATAATAATTGCTTCATAAGATACTGATGTTTGTGTAATTCTAATGAGTGGTCAATGGGTTGATAATGAGATACATCCCCTGTATTATGATTGAGGGGTGATGTAATGAGATACATTTCCTGTGTTATGATTGAGGGGTTATGATTCAGTTCTAATTTGTTATTTAATTTGTAACTTTACTAGTTAGTATAGTCACTAACTGTTATTCAATCTGTAATTTTATTAGTGAGAGGTACACACTTATTTTGTAGATATAATTTTGTATCCTAAAAGTGTAATGCGTTTATTGAAAGTAAAAAATTGTAACTTTTATGTTCACTTACCTGTATTTAGGTTTGTTGTTGGTTATTATTAGTTTTAATAATTTTTTCTAAATTTTTTTTATTATTTTAATACTTTTTTTATATTTTGATTTTCTATTTTTTTAATTAAAATTTTTATTGTAATTTTATTATAATATAAATTATTAATTTTATTAAAAATGACAAAATAAATAAAAAACTCATTATACATAATAATAGAGTCATAAGTAATAAAATTTTATCGTCCAAAATAATACTAAATAAAAAATACTTAAAGTACTAAAAAAAATTATAGAATATTTTTTTATTTGATATTGTAAAATTTATTATTATAATTATTGTTCACTCTTTATTATTCTAATTTTTTATAATATGTATTATTGTTCCTATTAGAAATGATAAATTAAATAAAAAATTAATCATAAATAATAATAAAAATATAATTAGTAAAAAATTAAAATTCAAAACAGTAAACAAAATAAGATTATTAAAAATACTTATAAAGAATACTAAAATATGTTATTTTATATGTTATCTTTATTTTAATAAATAAATATTAATTTTTATTATAAAAAATACTTAAAAAATTGTCTATTTTTATATGTTATTTTTAATTTAATAAATAAATATAATTTTATTATAATAGTAAAAAATTATAACATACTAAAATAGAATATTATAAAAAATATTATATAAAAAATATATTAAAAGAAGTATAAAAAGATTAAATATATTAAAAAAATAACATTATAATTTAATATTATGTTTTTTTAGTAATTAACTAATTATCTATCTAGAAGTGATTTTAATTTATATTATCTAAATAATATTTATTTTATAAAAATCAATTTTAGTATAGAATTGCCAAATCTAAATCATGTTGTCACCGACTCACTTCTATCCAAAATTAATTCTACAAAATCACCTTCGTTCAAACTCCATTTTAAGAAACGCTAATTCAAATACACACTAAATTATCATCTAACGGCTTTCAATTATTAATTTTTTTCTAAAATTAAGTGTACATAAATTTCTACTATATATAATTATTTAAATATAAAAACATAATTTTAAATCATGGATATATTTTAATCATATGCCAAAAAAAATTGATTAATTAATCCGTTATTAATTTATCTTTCAGTTATATACCGTGACTAATAAAAAATCAGTCAACATCAATTAATAATAAAAATTTAATACCCATTTATATTTTTTTTAATTCCTTTTTACCATTTTTTTTCTTTCTTTCAAAATTTCAATTTTAACTACTATTATAAGTCATAATCTACAATCACCACCATCAAACACTGTCGTCGGTATTAACTATCGCCTCAGGCAATTACCATTGTCGCTGATTACCGATCACTGATCATCTTAAATTTTAAATTCCAAATTCTAAATCTTAAATTCTAAATCCTGAATTCTAAATCATAAATAGTAAATTCTAAATCCTAAATCCTAAAATACTAAATTCTAAACTCTCAATTCTAAATCATAAATTCTAAATTTTAAAAACTAATCCTATTTTTTATTTGAATTTTAGATTTTTTATTATTTCTAATTTTAGACATTTTTTATCTTGAATCGTTTGCTATTTTGTTGGCTAAAAATCATTGGTTACTAATATTTTTCCTTTATCTTCAGTTAAAATACATTAATTAATAATTTGACTTCACTTAGCTTGAGCGAAGATAATATAAAATTTTAAAAGTTAAATAAAATATAGAAAGGTAAAATATATTTTTTATTTTTGAAATTTGACAAAAATTTTAAAAATATCTCTAAATTTTATTTTGTTTTGATTTTGTCCTAAAAATTTTTTATTTGCAACAACTATATCCCAAGCCGCTAATTTTCCAAACAATTTAAGACCAATTGAACAACAATTTCATAAGAACAACTTTTAACACAAATAAATAAAATATATTTTTTATGCATTTTTGTTGGATTGATCTTAAATTTTTTTAAAAATTTAGCTACCGAAAAAATAAATAAGACAATAATAAACACTCAAAACGTAGACCATGTTGATTTTAAAATTCAAATATTAGATAAGACATAATTGTATTGAGTTAGAAAAGAATTATTACCACAGGTTAACACAAGCTAATTTAGAGTAATATTTTTAATTGGTTCTCAAAAAAATTTTAGTTGGATAATTTAATTTTTAATAAATTTTAATTATTAAATTAGTTTCTAACTTTAATTTTGTTAGATATATTAATCCTCACGTTAAATTTTGTTAAAAAATTAGACAAATCAACTGATGTCGTTATTTAATAAAAAATATATTAAAATTCTAATATCAATTCTTTTGTATAGACAAAATTTGATGTAAGGACTAATTTGTCTAATATAAGAAAATAAAAATTTAAAAACTGATTTGATAATTAAAATTTGTTAAAGACTAAAATGTTAGACTAAAAATTTCTTAAAAATTGATTTGAGATATTACTTGTTAGTTTAACTATAGTAAAATTGTACGATTCACTAGAAGTTAAATTAACTATACTATATAGTATAAATTTAAAAATATTATAATTTTTAAAAATCGATTAGATAATATATAAATTAATGTAAAAATTATAAAGTTTATTTGTAAAAAAATATTATACAAAACATTCATTTGACGATTTATATATAATTTAATATAATTATTTCACAGAAAAAACACATGAAAAATTATACAACAATAACAACAACAAAGTTTTATGAAGTTGACATTTTTTTTAAATATTAACTTTTGTGTGTTTTCTAGTGTTTTTATGTAATAAAAAATATTATCATCTAATATACTCAATTCTAATAAGTAAATAGATTTATTTTTTGTTTATTGACGTAAATATATTTTTAAGATGATGCTCAATAGTGTAATTTGAGATTTAGTTATAGCTTTCTTTAGTTTATATTTAGAGATAATTAAAGAAAAAAGAGTTAAAAAAATGATTGGGAATAAAAATACAAAATAAAATATAGTATAATGTTATAAATAATGAATTTTTTTAATCATCATATATTAGAATATATATCAAATAAGTATTTATTATTATTATGACAAAGTTAAATGTGTTTAGAAATATTTCAAAAAAATTCGTTTGATTGGAAGAATATGAGATGGAATAATAGTGGTAACATCATATATTCTAAATATTTATAACTAAAAATTTGTATTATAGCAGTTTAATATGTAGATGTTAATTATATTTAATCATTATTTTAATTCAATTGAATAATGATAAGTATAAAATTTAATTAGTTAGTGGCATATCAAAATTAATTTAAATTTTGAAACTATTGATGAGTAATGATACCCATAAATAGAGACAAATGTTTTTAAATATTACAATTTATATTCTTTGAATCATTACTATGTAGAAATTCATTTATTTATTATATTGAGAAATTGTAGAATTATTATTTGTGGGAAATTGTTGATATAATGATATGATACAATTAAAAAAAACAATGACATAAATTATCTTATAATAAATTAGTATTAAATTATATATGATGAAAATAGATTTTAATTACAAACAAAATAGAATACTTGCATGTGATTATATGCCCAGCTGTTATGATCATATAAGATATAACCTGAAAAGGAATACATGTATGTCATTACTAATACTTGTGAAAAAAATTCGAAGACCCATTTAAGTTTTGGCGCAAGCTTTAGAAAGCCTTTCCACAAGTGTCAATTTTACTAGAGACAAATTGGATAAGGGAAATAGCAGTTAAAGACCATCTATAAATCATCTAAATTGCATACTCACAATATATTTTCTATCTCAATCTTAACCGTTAACATTTTTTATTTAAATCTGAATGATTAAATACATTAGAACAAAAAAATTCCAAAATCATACGATGGAACAGGTGATAAGCTTTCTATAGTATACGTGAGGAAAAACTTTTAAAGTGTACTATTGTATCTATCTTTTAACAAATTTTAATGGTTAATTTTAATTATAAAAAATATATATATAATTAAAATCAACTATTTAAAGTTATTAAAATATCAATGTATTGGTATGTTTTAAAAAATTTTCTTATAATGATCATGTCACAAATTATCCTAATTTCCAATATAAGAATAAAAAATATGAAAATATCACGAACAAAATATGAAAAACAAAATATACACTTACAAAAATAATAGCTTTGACATTGTATAGCCACAAGGGCAGAGCTTAGTTCAGATAAAGGGTCTATGACCTCTCCAAATTTTTTATAAAAAATTAGTAGTATTTTTTCAAAAGATAAAAAATAGTTCAATTGGTTTAAATACTTTACTTTGACTTAAAGTACTCAATAAATTCAATAAACAATACTCTCTTTATCTTTAAATTCAAATATAAAAAATTAGATATTTTTATTTATTTATTTAATATTATTTTATATTTTACTGTTTATTTAATTTAATTTTTTATATGATAAGTATTAATATTATTGTATTTATATAAATTGATAAAAAAATTCAATAAATATTATAAATTTTAATATTTGTCCTTCTAACTTCTTCTTTATATATTTTACAGGATATATATTCAAATTTTTATATAAAATAATAATAAAAAATAAAAAATTGATATATTTTTTAAGAGAAATGCTAATATTTAAAAAGGAAAACATATAACTTTTAGTCTTTTACAATATCAACACCTGTAGATAGTTCTTCTACTTTAATGAATCACGAAAAAAATAAGATACAACCTTCAAAAGTTCAAAAAGTTACGTCTGATGAGTTTGACCTTAATTTTTTAGAATGAGATTCTGAAAAACGACTTTAAATTTGACAATATTACCCAAATCAGAGAGATGATGTTAGACGAACTTATGTTAAATAAAATTTATATAAAAAATATCTTGACAATTATTCTCTGTCTCCCCAAATTTTGTTTCAAGTTTTTCGTAGACTCCATGATCTTCAACAATATTTAGGAGAATAGAAAGAAGATCTTATGTTTCAGATCCATCATCACTATTTTTCATCCTTTTTATTTTATTTCTTATAATACTTTCAATAATCACATCAAATTCTTTAGGCACTTTCTCTGCCTCACGTTTGGCTCCATTTATAAAATGAAGCCACGTATAAAATAGAAAAAGACCAAATATAACGAATACACGTTTTACCATCTTTCTAAGATTTTCAACAATGAAATGAATTGTTCTTGGTCCTTACACTTTTTTCCGAAAATTGCCCTAGCAGTGATGGCACTTGTCAAAGAAGCAAACTTTCTTACTAAGATTAACACAAGATCCAATATTATCAGAAATCCATGTTATCAAATTCATTACCTCTTCTTCCCTTGTTGATTTGAATAAACTCACACGCTTAGGGCTAAGAAGTTCCATTGAGCATATTCTTCTTAATTAGTTGCTTCCAAGTTTCAATAGCCACCATAACGCGCGGTGGCTATGTTGGTGGAACCATAAGTCAAGATATCTGCACCTAAATGTCTAAGTCTTTTGACAAAGTTGATGTCATGAATTTTAAACACTTCTTTGGCATTATTTTTTTTTTATTGAATTATAACCTCGATCTAAAAAAGGGAAAAACGTACAAAGACTGATCTTTAATTAATTAAAATCTCCTTTCACATTGCCATCAAAAATAAATAATTAATCAAAAATTAATCAAGTCAAAGTCAAACATAAAGAACTTTACAGCAACAGAAAATTCAGATCTTAAATATTACAAAAACACACAAAAAATATCAACTAAATATTTTACTCTTGAAATACCAACATAACTAGACTTTTACCTTCCAAAAAGTTCATAGATTTTTAATAATAAGTGCCAAACCAAAAATTCATGCTTCACCTTCCTGCAGAAATTAACACTCATAATAATTGAGACTATTCACATCAAATGTATTATCTCCTCTTAATACCTTCTTTGCGGAGAAGAAACCACCATGATTGAGGCTTCACCGAGCTTAAGGTGCATGAGAGGACCATATTTTTTAGCTAACAATTTGAGAAGTTGTGATATGAAAAGGATGAAGATTATTAACGAAAATAGAAAGAAGGGTAAGGATGATGAGGAGTAGTGATGATTCTCCATGAGGAAATCAAATGTGTAGAGAAAGAGAGAGGTAAGTGATTATAAAGTTAAGCTAGTGCTTTTATATATATTTGAAAAATGCTATTTGTATACTAAAATTAGTTATCAATGTATTTATGTATAAATATATGTGTATAATTTAATTTATTTTTAATGTGTATTTATATTACAATGTGTATTTTATATTAGTGGCTGACTTTGGTAATTGATTTTGATATACACGTAGCATAACCCTATATATTTATAGAATATGAAACGCATGCATGTATATATAAATATATGATTTGTAAAAGGAATTATTATTTTTTTATTAAATAAAAAATATTTTGTGTATTTAATTTTTTTTCATACATAATGTAACATGTATTTTTATACTACATGTTGTGCACTTTATTCAGTTTATTGTATAGAATAGAATGAATTAAAGGTTAATTTATAGGAAAATTTTACACGTGTTAGTTTTTGGCAAAATTTATTTATTTAAATTAAATATTTTCAATTGAAGAAATAGACCCACAATAACATCTTTAAAACTTGGAAGTTAACTACTAACTAATAATAATGATTAAAAAAAAAAGCTGTATACAACAACAATAATAATAAACCACATGGCTGCGTAGGTGTTATAACTTATATTAAAATTACTATTCGTACACTAAAATTAGTTATTAAAATCAGTTACTAATATATTTATATATAAATATATATGTAATTTAATTTATTTTTATTGTATATTCATATTCTAATATATATTTTATATTAATGATTAATTTTAATAACTGAACCTAGTATAATCCAACTTATATATTGCTTATATAGATGCAGGATTCTTTGATTGACTTAGAACCTTTGTCATACCATATTTTTCATGTTTCTTCAATATAAAATATTTATACTATGCGTGTGTATATATGATATAGATAGGTGCCTTCTGATGTGCTCCCAAATCAAGGGACAGGATCCCATAATAACGAGTGAAATAGGTAAATATTATTAGGTATCCTAAATGCACCTGTTAACTTCGGTGACAATTGTTAATTGATCAACAACAACTTACTTGAATTTTGTTTTAAGTGTTAAAAACCCGTCCTCAATTCAGATTGTAGGTTGTAATTCGTCTGCATGAAGTCGGAATCGCTAGTAATCGCCGGTCAACCATATGGCAGTGAATTTGTTTCCGGGCTTTGTACACACTGCCCGTCACACTATGGGAGTTGGCCATGTTCAAAGTCGTTACCTTAATCGTAAGGAGGGGGATGTCGAAGGCAGGGCTAGTGACTGGAGTGAAGTCGTTACAAGGTAACTGTACTGGAAAGTGCGGCTGGATCACCTCTTTTTTAGAAAGAGCTAATGCTTGGTGGGTAGTTTGGTTTGATACGACTTCACACCCCAAAAGAAGCGAACTACGTCTGAATTAAATTTAGAGATAAAAATTTTCTTCCGTTGGATATTTGAATTTTATTCGTAAATTTTTCAATGAAATTTTAATTTGTAAAAAATTAGTTATTAACTTATCAAATTGAAAATTAAATGTGGACCAAAATTTATCTGTTACTAGCACTAAATTCCAATAAATTCACTTCCGTTTTTCTTTTTATTTTTTTGTTTTTGTTTTTGGACTTACACTCTCTCACACATTCATTAGTCATTACTATGGGTTCTTATATTTTACTGCCATTGTTACGCCCATGTTCCAAACCCAGTTAATTAGTTGAATGGATTTTCCTTAAGAAGTTGGGCTTCTAAATAAATTTCAGCCCAAATCATTCAACCTAACAAAATTAAGCACAAATTTGTATGCAAATCAGGCTCAATTGAAATGACACATTAGCATGCTTTTTAATATCCTGCACCTGAATTTAAATCTTGGTAATGTCAAATGGTGGATACAAACTCTTTAAAATGTTGGATGTGTGAGTGGATAGTTTGTCTGTGTAACACTCTAAAACAGAATTTTACGTTTAAGCCATAAAATAGAGGTGTAATATTACGACATCTAAAATAAAAATTTATATAAATAGTAATTAAAAGGATATAATATATAAAGGACCCTTAAAAAATAGGTAAAACAAAATCGCGAAATTAAAAAACACAACACTCAAAAAATAACGTAACTTGCGTATTAAGAAAGCTATGATTCACTAACATATATACACAGAAAACAAGAGTAGAGGGACAAGAATACAAAATAACAAGCTCCTAACTTAGCCTGCAGAACTAAGGCTGACTGGAGGATATTTACATACATATATACATAACCTAAAGTCCAAAATACATATATAAAACCCTAGTTCTCCTTAAACTTCTAAGAGGTACAAAATAAAACAAGTTATTTGGAGAGTTATACATATGAACATATATATGATATATATCAAAATAAAATCCCAAAATACACTTCGCTGCAGAACTCCAAACGCCTAGCGAGGTGCCTCTCTACCTGCATCTGAAAAACAACAATATTGTATAGAATGAGAATCGAGAGTTCTCAGCATGGTAATGTGTCACGTAGATAAGATATAAGGTCCTGAGAATGCCAGAGGCAATCCTAGAATGCTGACATTCAAATTATAAAACTTAAAAGACTAAAACAAAAACCATAAACGGGTGGTCTTCTAAAATTCTAACTTAACCAAACCTTAAATTTGACTAAACTCCCTAACTTCCCCACCTTCCTTTTCTCCGATCCTCCAACACCTGTGATACCGCAAAAACAAATAAGCAAGCAAAGGCAAACACAACTAGTATACAAGTACTGCAATTAGCGAATATAACAACTAACATAGTAAATTCACTTAGGCATTCCCAATCAATGCACAAACAAGCCAAGCAAACAATATGCACATGATGTATGTCTGTCCTATGGCTAATGAGTTTCATCTATCGGTTATCAAGCCAACCCGACAAGTCCGGCTGCTAAATCATGGACTGTCCCCCGCCGCGCATCCCCATGAGTTCATGCATAACTTTTTCTCTTCTCATATATATATATATATATATATATATATATATATATATATATATATATATAAAACTTTACTCAATAGGAGTTAACCTTCCTGGAAATTAATAAGTGTCTAGTCACCCTTACGACGTAGGGTCAATAGAGTATCGAGTCTCAACTTAGAACACGTGGTGACAAGCCACTGTACTTTACCCAGGAAAACTCATATCTCAGATAATTGAGTGCATAAGCCAAAAAACATTCATAGTCATTTGTAATCATTGCATAATCATATCATTAAAGTCATAGCACCATATGCACTCCAAGTATTCATATTTCCATATATAATTCATCAATTTTCTAACTTTGCTTCACCCCCAAGTTACATCTATTTCCTAACTCCATCTTATTTCTAGACTTACTAATAAGATCTAAGGTTAAAAGAATGAAAATACAGGTTTAGAAGTTCGAAATTTAGCTTTAAAACACAAAACTTAGGTTTGTAACATACCAACACAGCACTAAAATCCCCACATCACACCACATTCAATCAAGGCCTAGGGTTGGAACCCTTTTCTTTTCTCCCCTTAGCTTGTTTTAGTGTTTCTTTGCTTAATGGGGAAGAAGAGGACTCTCTTTATTAAGTTATTAAGCCAATGGGTTGGGCTTTGGGCCTATTTTGGGCCCAGCTTTATCCGTTCGACCGAATCTTAGGCCAAATCCTTTGAAATTAGTGTCAAAATTTTTGTTTTAATTAGCTCTATCTTATTTTATTATAAAATTTACATTTCTAATTTTTTTATTAAAATTTAATTTATTGGTTAATTATTCGCTAATTTTACGGGGTTTACAATGTGAGTTTGTGATATAAGTTTCAATCCATCTCAACAAACAAACAAAAAATCACAAATTTGTATATATATCACTGTCTAAAATTCAGAAAATGAAAGAGAAATAACATACAAAACATTACATATCAACCAACACTATATACATACGGAAACATTTCAAGTGCACCGGGAGTACCGGTACTCCAGTTGTTTTAACCGTTGATCTGAATTATAAAAAATATATATAATATATATTAATTAAAATCAATGGTTAAAACAACTAGTGCACCGATACTCCCCGATGCACTTGAAATGTTTCCTATACATTATATAATGAGTGCTAATGTTTTCAAGACTAAGAACTAACAGAAACTTCCATGTATTAGACTAAAGAGAGCAATCTGCACATCATTGTTTTCAATCCATGAAAGGATAAGTTAGAAGTTTAGAACCATATTTGACTTGAATGTGTATAGGAACAATTATACCTTAAAAGGGACCACTCCTATTGCAAGAACAAGATTGTGAGAATGGGAGCTTTCTTTTGCGTGATTCGGTAGCTTTTGCTAGCATTACTCGTGAAATAGGGATATCATCATCGTCATGGTCACCACTGATCTCAATAATATTTTGAAATTTGGATCCTCCCTCAGCTGCATCAAAGGCATGGAAATTGAAGAATGCTAGATTGGATAACTCGAATGAAATATATATCCATAATTATTGCAACATTTTTTTAGGTAAAGTCAATCTCAAGCATTTCATGTAATTGAAAGTCTATTGCATAAGAATAATGCATTCATCAAGTTTGAATAACATAAAAATAGGAAACTCAGTGATCTTACTTGTATAAATTGATCAATTTACTTATCTACTCAACAATGGTAAAGAAAATTTCAACAATGATATTTTAGAATTTTCTGATACCCACAAATCTCATGTAACTAAGATTTTCCCAGTCAAGCCAAGAAGTGAACATCAAGGAGAGTAAATAGGAACAATATTCTATTTCCATAGCACAAATAATCACATAATTTTATTTGGTAAACTTGGCAGTTGTGAACTTAATACTTGTAGAAGCACCAACCTGATGAACTTCACTAAGCACTATGACATTTTGATTTCAAAGTAAATTGAATTCTGTATAGAATTTATGTTGTCAATTTGTGTCATATAGTAAAATCACTAGAAGAAATTTCCCCTCACATTCTTCTAAAGTTATTTAAAATATATATAAAAGGGAACATTTTCTGTTAATGCAGGCATGCAGCTTCCAAAATCCTAGTTCAATGTGTTAATGACACTAATATATTGCTCTTAGACTCAATCAAACATAATCATGACCCACACACCTAAAAACCTGACAAAATTATATAATAAATCCAAAGATCACTACAAAGTTTAATATTTTCAAAGAGTACTACCAATAAAAAAAAAGACATTACTAATTGATTTAGTAATAAGAGAATTTGAAGTAGAATTTCAATACCAGCTGCAGCACCATGAGATTGATGAAAATCTTTGTTTCTTTGCAAAGGTAGAGAACCATCATTGATTTCATCATTGAACTCCTTCACTTCTCCTTTGACTTTAGAAGGAAAACCAGGATCATCAGCTTTATTAATATCATGCTCTCCATCAAAAGAAGCATCACTCATCCAACCCTTTATCCAACATCTCGAAACACGGTCAAGAATTTCCAGAAACGGAAACTCAGCCTTCAATTTCACATCCACCAACTTCCCATTCTTATCATTCAACTCAGTAGTGGTATCCAAATTATTCTTCTTTTCAGCCTCTAACTCAGCCACTTTCTTCCTTAATTCATCAACAGCGTTGCCATCAACCTCATATTTCTTCTTCAACTCCAACAACTTAAGATTCTCGCACTCTAACACTTTGTTCTTCTTCCTCAAATTCTCAATGGTTTCCTTGTCTAACCCACTTTCCTTCACTCCCTTAAACAACGTCTCATAAAGCATCTGTACCTTCTCACACTCTTGCTCTTTCTTCTTCAATTTATCCTCAGCATCAATCCTTGCTAGACTCTGAAGCTGAAACTTCTCTTCAAGTTGACCAGCCTTGGTTTTAAGTTTTTTCTCTCTTTCTACCAAAACCTCTTCAACTCTGTCATAATCCACTTTTTGCCACTTAACTCGAAGAATTTCAATGAGCTCAGGAACGCTCATCGTCTCCAAGCTTTTGTTACTGGTTGATGAGAGAATGGGGGGTGACCCAGGTTCAGTTTTTAGTTGAATTGACATGGAAAGGGCAAAAGATTCGAACTTTGAAGAAAAAGGGAGGCGGGGTTCGAAAAGTTATTGCCTTTTCTTTGTCTGAAGCTGAAAAAATCGGAGCAATGTCACTGCGAACGAGGAGCAGATAGTGAAGTTGTTAGGGTTCTGCACTTCGAAACTTAAAAAAAAAATTGAAAAAATGGGATGGTCAATGATAATACTAAAAAAATTTATACTCTCTATACCGTGTCGTCCCTTTTCTCCTCTAGATATGTTCAATATTTGTAACTAACTACGATTAGATTAAGCTCCTAACTTAATACATAGTTATAGAAATAGGTTATCACTATAATAAAATGAAATGAGATATGAATATATATGCTCTAGTAAAATTTACATTCAAAATTTTGATTCTACTTAATCAATTTTAAATACCGAAAGCGTTTCAAATAATATTATTTTTTTTACTAGTTATCAATATAGTCGGTTACAGACTTACAGCATATCTATCCTTATTCCATTCTAATAATTCGGCAACAGATAACAATTTAGAAGACAACAGGTTAATCTAGAAGACAACAGGTTATTATAATGATGTATTTTCTTTTAACTACTTGAATTTTATCCCATATTAAATTTTACTGGAAGAGATTTTAAATAGACACCTCTGGCACCTTCAATTCTAAAGGTTTTTTATTAAATAATATTTTTTATTTTTTTATATTTTTTTGTTATTGTTATTGATCCGGCCATTACAAATCCAACATCATAAATCGACTTTATCATTCATAACTCGACATTATTCACATTATTACCTAGAAACCTGGCGTTATAATTCGGCATTGCAGTCATTAATCGGCATTCAACGTCATTAATCGGTCACTTACGTTACAACTCAGTCTAACGAACTGATTTATAAAAATGAAACGTCCAACCTAACGTTTCACTTTATTATTGCTCTTTAATACATGCAATAAAGCAGAATCATAACGGACTAATACATCTTCGCCTACAAAAGGTATGATCTCCTATCCTAAAGACACATTGAATTCTCAATACTGACTTAAGCTTCAGAGTGCCTTTGCATGTACACTCCCCCCCCCCCGGTTTCTTGCTCAAAGCTCTACACGATTGGACACCCTCTTGGAGAAAAGCTTGGATTACCACAAAGCGTAAAGGTCGACACCGAAAGTAACAACTCGGCGTCGACTCCCCGAGACGGAGCTCTCCCTCCAGGTATCCATACAAGAACAATTGGCGTCCACCGTGGGGTCGAGAATATAATCCCTTCCATATATCATCGGCCTCAAGGTCTTCATTTGAAGTCATGGTTGAACAACTTCCACCCACATCATCTGAACTACTTCAAATGGTGACCGAGTTGCGGCAAGCCATGGCCGAGGAGAACCAAAGAATGGCAAATCAAATTGCCAACTTGAATAACATCCGAATCGAAAACAACGATGACCGACAAGAAAAAACCGAGCATCAGTCAGGGCCGACACACGTCTCTGACACTGCTCGGCACGAAGAGGAGCAACCCGAGCATAATGAAAAAGCTCGGCCAGAGAATGATGACGACAATCAGGAGAGTTCCCCTGGACATTCACGGCAGAGGTGATGAACTTCGTGCTACCCCGAAGGTTCACCCTGCCGACTACCCTAACTCCCTACGATGGGTTAGGTGATCCGAAGAAATACATCAAGAAATTCACCTCCATAATGATAGTAAACGGTGCATCTGATAAAGTTTTATGTCGTTGCTTTCCATCTTACTTAGACGGTCCTGCACTTGATTGATTTTGTTCTTTGCCTGCAGGTTCTATTTCTCGGTTTCGAGACATATCAAAGCCCTTTGAGGAGCACTTTGCTGGATCGACCATCTACCTGCATGACTCCGATTACCTGAACACAATCAAGCAAGGCCAACACGAAAACCTCAAGGACTACATGACGCACTTCACAAAGATAGCCATAAGTATACCCGACCTCCACCCCGAGGTGGAACTGCATGCCATAAAGAGTGGATTGCGACCAGGAAAATTCCAGGAAACTATTGCTGTGGCCAAACCTAAAACTATGGCCGAATTCCGCGAAAAGGCAAAAGGTCAAATCGACATCGAGGAACTCCGACAAGCTCAAAAAACAGAAAGACCTCATTACAGAGATGACGACAGAACTTGAGACAAAAAGAAGAACTTCAAACCGACTTCGCGGTATGAGTCCTACACTCAGTTCAACACCAAGCGCGACGATATCATCAAGGAAATCTTGAATTCGAAGCTGATCAAACCGCCAAGAAAAGCCGGCAGTTACCCAGATTCAAGAGGCGCGTACAGATCAAAATACTGCTTCTTCCACCAAAAGCACGGACATACTACAAACGAGTGTATCATCGCCAAAGACCTCCTAGAGCGATTAGCTCGGCAAGGCCACCTGGACAAATACATCGTCGGCCACGTGCAGCGACGAACAACCACTCCTGGCGAACAACACCCACCAATACAGCATGGCCGAGATAAAGATCGGCCAGACACCAGCCATCCCAACCAACCAAGGCGTATTATTAACTGTATTTTCGGAGGTTTTTCAGGTGGAGGAACAACAAGTTCGGCAAGAAAGCGATCTTACCGAGCTATGCTCTCCATCAGCGCTGATCAAACTCAACAACAGACAATACCACAATCTCCACAGATAACATTCTAGAAATCTGATTATAACAAAGGTATACCAAACTTAGATGACCCGGTCGTCATCTCCCTACAGCTTGGAGATCTCCTGGTAAAAAAGGTCTTGTTGGATCCTGGGAGCAGTGCCGATGTCCTATTTTTCTCCACATTCCAGAAGATGAAATTGAGCAGCAACATCCTCCAACCTTCTACTGGAGCCTTGGTAGGTTTCTCAGGTGAGAGAGTCCCGGTTATGGGCTCCGTGTGGTTACAAACCACACTTGGTGAGTTTCCCTCGTCAAAAACTTCAGATATTCAATACTTTGTAGTTGACTGTTTTAGTCCCTACAATTTAATACTTGGCCGACCTTTCTTAAATAAGTTTGGCGCTATAGTATCTACAATTCATCTTTGCGTTAAGTTTCCTTTGCAGGATAACACAATTGCAACCATTCATAGTGATGCCCGGGAAGTCAGAGAATGCTACAACAATAGTCTCAAAAGACCTAGCCGAAACGCAAAAGCCCATGTTCACAACATCGGCAACATGAACGACCAACAAATGCTGGCCGACCTTGACCCCAGAGCGGGAACACTGGAAAGGCCAACCCCAACAGAAGACCTGCATAAAATCTATTTCACAGAAAGCACGGACAAATTCACATACGTCGGTTCAACATTATCCTCAGGAGAAAAATTCTCATTCCGAGCATTTTTACAACAAAATGCCGACCTGTTTGCTTGGACCCCAGCTGATATGCCAGGCATTGATCCATCCATCATATCACACAAATTGGCATTAGACCCATCTGCCCGACCAGTAACACAGAAAATGAGAAATCTTGGCCATGACCGAAAACAAGCCTCCCTGGAAGAAATTAAGAAGCTCATCAACGCGGGCTTCACCGAGAAATTAGATTCACAACATGGCTGGCGAATGTCGTCATGGTTAAAAAACATAACGGTAAATGACGCATGTGTGTTGATTTCACTGATCTCAACAAAGCATGCCCCAAAGATTCCTACTCTTTGCCTTCTATTGATTGCTTAGTTGATAATGCATCTGGTTTTAAAAACTCAGCTTTATGGATGCATATTCTGGTTATAACCAAATCCAAATGCATCCATCCGACCAAAATAAGACAGCCTTTATTACTGAATATGAAAACTATTGTTATAAACTCATGCCATTTGGCCTTAAGAATGCAGGTGCGACATATCAACGTCTCATGGACAAAGTCTTCGCCAAACAAATCAGCAGAAACATTGAGGTCTACGTTGACGATATGGTCGCCAAGACAAAGATCGGCAACAATCACCTTCACGACCTCGCGGAAATCTTCGGACAACTAAGAAAATACAACATGCGGCTAAACCCCGAGAAGTGCGCATTTGGGGTCCACAGTGGCAAATTTCTCGGCTTCCTGCTCACTAGCCGAGGCATTGAGGCAAATCCAGAAAAATGCCGAGCTATTCTAGACATGGCAAGTCCACACACCATCAAGGAAGTCCAACGGTTAACAGGGAGACTTGCTGCACTCTCTAGATTCTTACCTTGCTTAGCTTCTAAAACTTTATGTTTTTTCCAAACTTTAAAAAAGAAAAAATCTTTCCAATGGACTGATGACTGTGAACAAGCATTCACAACCATCGAAGAAACTCTTTCAAAACCACCAATTTTACAAACCCCCTTACATGGGGAACCATTATACTTATATCTATCTATCACTAATTAGGCTGTAAGCTCCGCTCTTGTTGCAGAAAGGGAAAAGCAGCAGTTTCCTATCTATTTTACCAGCAAAACATTACAGAATGCCGAGCTTCAATATCCGACCATTGAGAAGCTGGCCCTAGCCATTGTCTTCTCGGCCAGAAGACTCCGACCATATTTTCAGAGCCATGAAATCCATGTTCGAATAGATCATCCTTTACGCCAAGTCCTTCAAAAGCCTGAGTTGGCTGGCCGACTAGTAAAATGGTCGGTAGAGTTATTAGAATTTAATATCAGGTACGAAGGCCGAGCATCCATCAAATCTCAGTTTTTGGCCGACTTTATTGCCAAATTCTCAGTACCGAGTACAACTGAAGACTACATCGAATGGTCTTTATACGTCGATGGGTCCTCCAACCCACAAGGGTGTGGAGTAGGTATCATACTTGACGATAGCCACGGTAACGTCATCGAACATTCTCTCAACTTTTCATTTAAAGCAAGCAACAATCAAAGTGAGTATGAAGCACTAATTGCTGGCCTTAAACTCGCTGCTGACCTAAACATCACCGAACTTAAGGTATATTGCGACTCCTTGCTTATCGTCCAACAGGTAAACAACTTATACCAAGTAAAGGACCCTTTGCTTTCTAAATACCTGGATGTCGTACAAAATTTACTTTCAGAATTTTCTAAATATGAAATACAGCACATACCAAGGGAGAGTAATGACCGAGTTGACATTCTGTCTAAACTCGCCAGCACTCAACCAAATGGGTCATCACTTTATCAGTCAACACTACTCAAGCCAAGCATTGAGCTAACATAAGTCTTAAGTGTAACACAGGTATCAAATTGGAGATCTCCATACATACAGTATCTCTAGACAGAGATCTTGCCAGGCAACGTCGAAAATGCTCGACACTTCCGCCACAAGCCTCCTTTTTTACAATTATAATAATTGCCTATATAGACGGGGATTCTCCCGTCCGTTACTTGAATGTCTTTGCAGAACAGAAGCCGAGCTTGCACTCGCTGAGGCACATAAAGGGATCTATGGTACACACTTCGGAGCCCGAAGTCTGTCTTCAAAAATCCTCAGAGCTGGATTATATTGACAGGATTGTCAAGCAAAAGTTAAAAGCTGTAACAATTGCCAAAAACACAGTCCGATTACACATCTCCCGGCCGAACTCCTACACTGTTCCGATGTTAGTTGGCCGTTCAACCAATGGGGCATAGATATCCTCGGTCCTTTCCCCACAACAGCAGGTCAGGTAAAATTCCTTGTGGTAGCAATTGATTATTTTTCCAAATGGATAGAGGCACAACATCTACCTAAGATTACATAACAACAAATGCTTTCCTTTGTTTGGAAATATATTATTTGTCAATTCGCCATTTCTCGGCACATTATCACAGATAATGGTCACCAGTTTGCCGATCAAAAATTCACATCTTTCTTGCAGAACTTGAAAATCAAACAACACTTCTCATCAGTAGAGCACCCACAAACAAATGTGTTAGCTGAAGCCGTAAATAAAGTAATACTACATGCTCTAAGAAAGAATCTGGATGATGCAAAAGGCCTCTGGGCCGAACTTATTCCAGAGATCATATGGGGATACAATACAATAATTCACTCAACCACAAAGGAGACACCTTTCCGGTTAGCCTACGGTTCAGACGCAATGATACCAGTGGAGATCTCCCAATCCTCACTACGCACTGAATTGGCCGACCAAACTACACAAGACATAGCTCGGCAATCCGAGCTCGATCTCACTGAAGAACTCAGATCGTCCACAACCGTCAAACATTTAGCCATGCAACAGCACATTTCCAGAAGATATAATCAAAGGCTTCATCCAAGATCTTTCCGTGTAAATGACCTTGTGCTTAGAAAAACAGAACAAGCTAGGAAACCATCATCACATGGCAAACTAGCAGCTAATTGGGACGGCCCTTACCGAGTCACCGAAGTAATCGGCAATGGAGCCTACAGACTACAAACCCTAGAGGGTAAAAATCTCCCTAACACTTGGAATGTATCTTCCTTAAAGTTATATTACAGTTAACACCAGGGACAGGCCAGTACTCTTTTTCCTACTACCAAGATTTTTTCCCACGAGGGTTTTGCTTGGAAAGGTTTTAACGAGGCTAGCCTACCTGGGCCTTTAAATTCAAAGGTTTTACATTAATAAAATCCCTTATCCAGTCAATATTATGTGCATTTTATACTCCTCATTTGTCAAAATTTAAACAACCGACCTTAAAACGAAATCCGAACACTCGGATGCAATCAGTCATTCCGACTGCCGACCTTAAAACGGGATCCGATAAATCGAATACAATCAGTCAATCCAACTACCGATCTTAAAACAGAATCTGAGTATTCGGATACAATCACTCATTCAGACTGCCGACCTTTAAACGAGATCCAGTAACTTGGATAATATGATTCAATCCAATAAACGATCTAAGTCGGAAAACCGTTCATCACTCAATACACCAAATAACTGATGTTAATCCGACCACAATCAGTAAATCAAATTACCGATTACAATCTGAATCTGATCATTCGGCACATTTCAAATCTCAAACCACAACATACCACTTGAAATAAATCACTCAGATACCAGAACAATACTCAAAAAACAACTTTTCAAAATTTAACACAAATCACTGCCAACCACTCAACAAAGTCCAGATATTATCAAACAAAACCTAGGCCTATCTCAATATGCTCGGCCTACTCAGCCTTTTTATGCTTCTCCATCAAATAACGGCATCTCACCATTAACACATTTTTACCTAATAAAGATACCTGCCTCAAAACTACATTCAAAAACCAATACCCATTCAAGCAATAATATTATCTCATAAACATAACATGCATAAAAAGCATGTAACCTGAAATACCAAGAGTTTGTTCTCCACGAAAACAGCAGCATACATAATATCACAAAATTAAGATTAACTCAGGAGCAAAACAAGTATACAAACAGCAGCAAAACAACACACAAACTAAACATTTTCATCTCCTTGCTCAGCAGCACCATCATCTTCAACCATAACGCCATCCTGCACTATTTTGCCTGGATCCATTGCCGAGAAATCCATCTCGGGAGCCAAAAATCTCGCCTAAAGAACAGTCCTCTCAAATCCTTCAAGGAAGGAATCAAGAATTTCTCCTTGCTTGTTCTTCTCCACCTCCTTCAACTGGGCAGTAACCTCAATCATACAGGTACTCAAAGCAGATAAGTCAGCTTCTTTCTTCTTTAAATCTTCAACATCTTTGGCATAGCTCTCCTTCACCTCTTTCAAATGCTTCTCAACCTCAACTAACTTGACCTCCAGCTCGAAAACCTTAGCAACCTTTATAGCAAACTCTTCCCTCAAACTCGAATCCTCTTTTTTCTCAACCACCTTTCGATGAATTTTTTCACGGCTCCGTCCTAAACTCGCCAGCCGCAGACCAACCACCTGAGGATCAGACATTAACACATTAATTTTCCACAAAACAAAAACACAAATTCAAAACTTTTTACCTCAAAAACAGAATCACTTGCATATATTGATCAATCGCCACATCCCCCACCTCTTCCGCCAAACTAACATCGAACGGGGTCTGGCATACATCATCAGCAGTGATCATGAATGGATAGTCTTTCCCCCAGAGCGACTACTCCTCACTCCGCTCAACAAAACCATCCAACTTCTTCTAGTTATCACAAAACCTATGAACCTCCTCCATCGGAACATCATCTTTCTCATCATCAGAAACGTCGGACAAATCCACCACGTCACCCTTTCTTTTCTTAGCAATAACTTTTCTCCTCCCCGGCCTTGGCTGATCAACCTCGCCTACACCGATCTTATCCGCCTTCGATGAAGATACTTCCTTATCCAAACCTTTGCTCTTCACCCGAGACCTCAAACTCGCTGCAGATACACCCGTGTACTTACCACCTGAAAAGCAAGAAAAACAAAAAACTGTTCAAAAAACCTCAGATATGATACAACATCCACAATTCAAAATCTTACCCAAATAATCTATAACAGCAGCCTTATTTTTCTCCCACTGCAGTAGAGCATAAACAGAAATCAACTCCTTTCGATCAACAACCTCGGTCAAAAACTCAATTATGCACTCATCTTTTGGACTTATAGTTTCAGGACCTAAAATGTTTTGAGGCTCTGAACACCACCAAGAGAGGAAATTTTTTCCCCAAATGCTCGTCCACATAGAACGGAAAGTCATCCTCGCAGCTACTCACCTTAAGGTACATTTCCTTAAAGTTCCTAAAAGACGATTTGTATAACTTGAACACACCAAACCCTGGAGAGCTGTTCAGGTTTACCCAACCACCCTTCCAAACACCCTTTGCCTAAAACAATGAGAAAAACAGCTCCATTGATGGATTTTCTTCCAAAAAATCCATAAGAATCTCAAACGCCCAAAGGAAAGCCCAACCATTGGGGTGAAGTTGTGAGGACGCACAGTTCAACTGCTTCAGAACTTTACACTCAAAATCACTGAATGGAATTCTCACCCTTAGTTCCTCCAAAACACAGCTATACATAAAAAAATGCTCAAAACCCTCCCCTCTATGAAAAACCCTATCATCAACCGCACATGGGAGCAGCTCCAATCGAAACCCCAGAATTAGCCCTAACAACCTTAGACTTATCTATCTCATTCACAGCACCAACATCCAAAAACAGAGAAACACGATCCCTTACATCATCATTCACCCAGTCGTAAGACCAGTCTACCTCCCCTTTCGTTTCTTTCTCATAACCCATTGAAAAAATAAAAGCAAAGAAGGAGAAGAGGAGAACACGATTAAGTAGAAAAAGCAAAAAAAACTAAGAGACACTCACCTCTTTTACTCATGTTTTGGTTGAAAATGCTTCAGAAAAAATAAAACAGCAAGCATGCAAACCTTCAGAATTCTTAAACTTTAATTCACACACTTTAACCCAAAATCTCGCTTCCACTTCCCATCAAATCAGTCACGTCAACCCCAATAAACCCACCTTGGAAACACACAAACTCATTAATACCTTCATTTAATTATTTCTCTATCCTAATCATGAATGCCTATAGTCTTAGTAACTGTTCAATAAAGCACCTTGACCTGGGGGCTACAAGGCAGAACCACACGCCGAACTATTCAGCAGCCGACTCATACATTATTTAAAGCTCAACCTGCTTCATTAAACATTTCCTCAGGCTAAGCTTGGGGGCTGTGATCCGGCCATTACAAATCCAACATCATAAATCGGCTTTATCATTCATAACTCGGCATTATTCACATTATTACCCAGAAACCTGGCGTTATAGTTCGACATTGCAGTCATTAATCGGTATTCAACGTCATTAATCGGCCACTTACGTTACAACTCAGCCTAACGGGCTAATTTATAAAAATGAAACGTCCAACCTAACGTTTCACTTTATTATTGCTCTTTAATACATGCAATAAAGCAGAATCATAACGGACTAATACATCTTCGCGTACAAAAGGTATGATCTCCTATCCTAAAGACACATTGAATTCTCAATACTGACTTAAGCTTCGAAGTGCCTTTGCAGGTACACTCCCCCCCCCCCCCGGTTTCTTGCTCAAAGCTCTACGCAATTGGACACCCTCTTGGAGAAAAGCTCGGATTACCACAAAGCGCAAAGGTCGACACCAAAAGTAACAACTCGACGTCGACTCCCCGAGACGGAGCTTTTCCTCCAGGTATCCATACAAGAACATTTATATTTTATTTTCTTATCTCTTTAATGTTAGAAACACAAACTGATCTATATGCCAAACCAAAACCCCATGCTAATCGATATTATATACGCTATTTCCATAACCAAGTTTTAAACCGACCAATTATATTGGTCATCTAATAATTCCTATAAAATAATTTTGCTCCTGCAAATTAGTCAAACAACTTAGTGACAATCAAAGCTATCTATGTGACCTATTAAAATTACTCCTCATTAATTATTATTAAATATAAAAAAATCTAGGGCCAGCAATTTTATCAAATTCTGGCCAGCATGTAACCAACAAAAAAAAGTAAGTCATTAGATGAAATCATATACCAATCTTACACCATTAAAAGCCTCATTGATGACTATTTGATGGTTATAAATTTCAAAAGTTGCTGGCCCCTAGCATTTCTCATTAATTATAAAGGAGACTTGCTACACATACAAGCATTTTAGTTTACAAGCTATACAAGTTGCAAGTCTAAAAAAAAAAATACGGGCACCACTCCTTTAGAATCGAGCGTCCAACGCACGCGCCTTAATCACCCGTTGCATTTTTCCATAACACGTTCATTATGTCGCACTCTTCCTCTTCTTCCTCAATCAAAACGCAAACTGTCAATATTCAAACGACATTCGAAACAAACTACGATTCTAAAGAAACGATTCCAACTCCTTGCGAAGAGTAGAAGAAATCAAGAAGAAAAGATACAAATCTCCATAAAAATCACAGAAAAAATGAAGAAACGTTATTCAAGATACTGTTTTACTGTTCTTCTAGGTTTTTTTTCTATATTGTCTCTGCCATGTGCCTCATCCTTAACAAGAAAAATATTAAAAGATTTCAAGAAGAAATATACTGTCTTCCCCCTGATATTGTGGTAAGGTGTACTTCAACGAATTTTGAGTGTATTTTTTTAATCCTTTTGGTGTATTTCTGTAATCATTTGGATGTATTTCTGCAACCGTTTGGGTATATTTCTGTAATCGTTTTGGTTTATTTCTAAAGTTCCATTATCTTCAAGACGATTTCAAAGCTTGATTTCAGAAACCATGAAAATTGAAAAAAAAACGAAGCAAAAATATAGAGAGAGAAACGCACGTAAATGACGAAGAAGAAATCAGTGATAAACACAGGTAAAACAACGAATGAAAAGGTAAAGATAGAACGCACGAAAGAGATCGAACAAATTTGGCAAGAAACTCGAAAAAAGAAACGAAATCTTTTGAAAAATAAAAGTTATATATTTGCGCGTTAATTAATTTAAATTGATTTAAAAGTCTATTAAAAAGACACGTAACATAAACAGTGTGTTTAGAAGTTTGGTTCTATTCAGGCTTATAAAGTTTATAAGCACAAAAATACTTATATATAAAAATTAATCCTTATACTTATTCAATTTTGCAATTTTAAGAACAACACATATAAGTTATTTTATCTTTTATAATATTTATATTTATCTATAGATATTTGTACGAACAAACCACCATTTACTTCTCCACATTTTTTTAATTATTATTTCTATATATCTTCTAATTAAGCAAAATTCATACCGACGACCTATAAGTCGAAACATCAACTTTTTTTCCACAACATATTTTAGAATAGCAAAACAATTACCATGCAAACAATTAAAACATGAAACATACTTCAATTATGTTTATTCAAAATACTTCAAATATTAAAAACTGTTCCCAAAATAATAAACATACTATATTTGACCAAGTTAAACTCAGGTCACAAATCTACCAAAATATTATCATCAAAATTCATCTAATATCATCTATTTAAATAGAAACAAAAAAACATATTCTCTTACATAAAACAAAAGTAACAAACATCAGGGGGGACGGTCACATTTTTACTTCCACCCTCTTGATCCTGAGCATCATCAATCAGTTGACCATTAATGACCTCGTGCTCTCTATCAAATCCAATGATAAACATTTCTAATCCATGGTTATCCCTCTCAGTCTCAAACATCTTTTCTATTATCAACTCCAGTATCTTTGTCTACAAATCCACTTTTTCTTCATTCAATTTTTTTCTTTTTTCTCTAATAGTAACATCTTTTCTGACAAGCTTTTCATTTTTTTCATCTTTCGAGTCTATCTGCTCTAAAACGACCCGGAGTTTCTTCTTTTATTCTAGATTCTCCTGCATAAGTTTCTTCATATTTTTATTGTCAAGCATGTCTCAATTTTTGAGATAGATAGCAACCCATCTTTTATAACCTATAAAGTATTGACACTTCGCTGAGTTGTGTGTCTGTGTGTTGGACACGACACTCGTCCAACACGCGTATTTGTTATGTCTAATTATATCTTAATAAAAAAACAAAAAAAATTTCTCTAGACACACTTTGACACACCTAAATATCATTATGTGTCTGCGTATCCCGTCTTATTCTTAACATATATTCTTAAAATAAATTTAGATATAATATATATTATTATTTATTAAAACAAAAAATATTTTAAATATTTGATATAATTAAAATAAAATATTAAAAATAATCAAAAAAATTAATTTATATTTTAATATCAATAAAATATTAAAATATCATTACGATCTATCTAAAAAAACTTTATATTTTATATGTATGCATGTCCCAGTGTCCTATAAAATTTTAAAATTCGCGTGTCGACGTGTCTTGTATCGTATCGTATCCTGTGTATAATATTGAGCTATACTTAATGAATTACTTTTGTAGTCTCGTTACTAACATAATAAATAACTTAATACATTATAACAAAAACTTACCTGTAAATGTTGAGCTATACCAATATCACTCACATCATGAACCAATTTCACGTCAGGATAACATTGTCCATACTCATCAGCTATTAACATAAATAGAAGGTGCTCACTCCATATAGATAAAGGAACATCATTTTTCTTATATCCATGAAATTCTTTTTGATTTTTGATAAAATTTTCTCTCTCTCCCAAACCAATCTTTTTTTTCCGCAATTTTAAAGTTGATCAGATCTACCATTTTATTCTTCTGAGTATCAATCTCCACTCTTTTTCTTTTCAAGCTAAAATTTTTCTTGCGAGCTATAGGCTGATCCTCTATTTTCTCATCTTCCAACTTCTCATTCTCATCATTCAACTATTCAAATTATTCTTCTTTTCAGCCTCTAACTCAGCCACTTTCTTCCTTAATTCATCAACAGCATTGCCATCAACCTCACATTTGTTCTTCAACTCCAACAACTTAAGATTCTCGCACTCTACCTCCTTGTTCTTCTTCCTCAAATTCTTAATGGTTTCCTTGTCCAACCCACTTTCCTTCACTTCCTTAAACAACGTCTCATAAAGCCCTTGTACCTTCTCAGCATCAATCCTAGCTAGACTCTGAATCTGAAACTTCTCTTCAAGTTGACCAACCTTGGTTTTAAGTTTTTCCTCTCTTGCTATCAAAGCCTTTTCAACTCTGTCATAATCCTCTTTTTGCCGCTTAACTCGAAGAATTTGAATGAGCTCAGGAATGCTCATCGTCTCCAAGCTTTTGTTACCGGTTGTTTGATGAGAGAATGGGGAGTGACCCAGGTTCGGTTTTTGGTTGAATTGACATGACAAGGGCAAAAGATTCGAACTTTGAAGAAAAAGGGAAGTGGGATTCGCAAAAATTATTGCCTTTTCTTTGCCTGAAGCTGAAAATATGGGAGAAATGTTAATCTGAATGAGGAACAGAGGAAGATGAAGAGAAGAAGCATTTCTTTTGTAATAGTGAATATACATTTCCGTAATTAAATGCAAGGAGGGCAGAGTTGGAACTACAATGCAAAATGAAGTAGTATAAGAAAATTGAGAAAAATTCTTAAAATAATTAGAGGAGAAGAGATTTTTAAAAAATGAATGAATTGTTGTTAAATAATAGATAATAGAACCTCTCAAAAATTGAATGAGTTTCTTTTGTTTAGAATTTAGAGTGAAGAAAAAAAAAAAGAAAAAATGGGATGGTTAATGATGATACTAAAAAAATTTATATTAAATATCTTGTTTTATTAAAATTTGTAGTTTATCACTATGTTTAACGTATAGTAATTTTTTTCTCTAGATATGTTCAATATTTGTAACTAATTTAGATTAAGCTCCTAAAATAATACATAGTTATAGAAATAGGTTATCACTATAATAAAAGGAAATGAGAGATATGAATATATAGTCTAGTGAAATTTACATTCAAAACTTTTATTCTACTTAACTTGAGAACTTGTGCTAATAAAATTACATTTTATTCTGCTGAGTGATAAGTGATAGGAATCAACTCCAAATCATATTTTCTTCTTACAGATAATCCAAAGGATTCAGCCATGTCAAGTTCTTCAGGTTTGCTATAAACTTGTATTAATCATCTGATGAGTTATTATAATCATCAATGAACCTTTCTGGATAAAACGAGTTCATCAGTTTATCAATCTTCATTATCAAGTATATAAATGAAAATACTAAAAAAGGAGTGATCTTAAGGGAACTCTATTATATGCAAGGTTTCATATTCAAAAGAATACTAATCAATGATTACTTTGACAAAACTGTAAAAGCTTGAAGAAAAAGAATCATATCAGTGTCATGACATCAATTTAATTTTTGCATGGTTTTTGAACTGAAACATACTAACCAAAATGATTGCTTTGACAACACTGTCTGATAAGGGATATTGGAGATCATTTTGCTTTTGAAGCCTTAAAAGAATATCAACAAGATCTTCCCCTCCTCCTCCTCCACCAACTGTAATTTTGTCCCTATGATCTGTCACAGTGTTCTCGAGTATCCTATCCAAATGGAGGATACAGATCAACAACAGAGAACCCTAAACTGCCTCCATGACATCCTTCATGAGTGATCATGACATCCTCCAAAAGATGGTGAGCAACATAAACAAGAAGATGAAGAAAGGGAGGATCATCGAAACGAAAACCTGAAGCTCCAACCCCATGCTAGTGATCATGATTATCAGAAGATGCAAAAGATTAGATGAAGAGTGGTTGTGTGGAACTCACACTCTATCTAATAATATGGTATATATCAACTTGGTACGCCAAATAAATAACTACAAATAACCCGAACACGAGATTCGAACCTCTGCCATTTGTTTAAGCAAATTAGTGAGTTAATCACTAAACCAATTCGACTGATTAAAATTTAGTTGGTTGTCGTCAAGTATGGAATAATATTCAAACACGAGTTGGTTTTCCTTTGACTAATTATATAATGTGAGAACATATTACTTCGTTTTCCAACTAAAATGTAAGCGCTACTTGTCAGATTAAGATAGAACTGCATGACTTTGTGTTTTCGTGTCGTGATCATGGTATATTTCCTGTTTTTGCTATTATAAAATTTCTTTATGATGCTTTTCCAATTTTAAGTTTCTAACTTGTTTTAAACCAAAGTTGAATCAAGTCTAGAAATGACATAAGTGTAAAGCATCTTGTGCACTTAAAAAAAATGCTGGTAAATCTGTAAAAGATAATCAATTCCGAATTTGACATGGTGAATTATTGAAATTACAACAAAAGAGATAAAGTAAACACCTAATTGGTTTTAAGAATTTTAGATTAAATACTTTTAAATAAATTTTTATTATTCTCCATCAGATAAATTGGACATCTATCACTTCAAAAAAAATTAAAAAAGTAATATACATATTGAATAAATAAATTCAATTCCAATTACATGCGTTTGCATTGTGTTGCAACAATAAAGTTAAGAATGTACATAACATTGTGCCAAAAACATTGATCCTCCTCCATTTACGCTCATCATTGGAGGCCAGTGATGGAACCTAGGTGACATTGTTGAAAATTGGTCCATTGTTCATCCTTCCAACTAAGTAATGGAGTTCAACATTTGATTATAAGTGTACATATAAAATTAAGTTTGGATTCCATGTATTAAATCGTGAAGGATATATATTATCTATCTATAGAATAAGGAAAATGTTCTGCTCAAATTTCAGTATTGAGTTGAGCATTTTCTGCAAAGCGCTGCTTAAAATCATATAATAAGGAAATGATAGTACAAAGACAGAAAGCTATTAACACTTGTAACCAAAGCACTTCAAATATTTGATATTTCCTTTGCTTATTAACAACAGGATGCCAATAAATCATTAAATTACAATACCATGTAAATGTTATAACTCTTATACTTTCAATTATTTTTCAAAGAAATTAGGAGTGTACAAAAATGAATGATGTTATAACTCTTGCCAAATAAGAAACAAAATTGGCATTTACTTAGAATTACCTGAGTATAGAAAGAACTCGAAGAATGAAGACACTGCATTGACAGTAAATCTTGTGTACATATTCTTCAAGAATGGAAAAAGTACAACGAAGGTGTAACTTGATTGGGTACTTGTTCCCTGCAATAAGTTTACAAACACATTATCACATTAACAATACCTTTTGAATCAATCACTTCAAAATAAAACATTATTATGGATAAAGCAACAACAACAAAAATATATTGCACACAGGACAAAACATAATAGAAAAAAAAATCCAGTGTATTCCTTCTCAGAAAATAACCATCAGGCATAACAATAAATTATAGCACAATACTTCAAAAAATAGTATGCATAACTACTTTAATTTGTAAGGATTACCTTAGGGCTAAGACCATTAAGCCATTAACATTATCCAGAGAAGTGGTGACATTAGAAGTCTTTAAATATCTCACAAATTGCCTGAGCAGTCAATGTGAAGGGCGATAAAGTGCAAACAATCTTTATATGGAAAACGGCTTTCAATACCAATACCAGTACAACACACATATATAACTTAATCTCAAGAGAATCTTGTGGCATGTTGGGACTTTGCCATTTCCCTTAAGACAGCTCCAACGATTGCGGCTTGCTCAAGGCAGTCAGCCTTATGCAGTGCATCTAAAAGGATAACGCATGTTTTGCTATAAATACGACAACCTTTCGTGCGAGTTTCCTCGAAAAGTGTATATGCATCCATTGCTTTATTGACACTGCTTAATCCTTCAATCATAGAATTATAACAAGCTGAATCAGGCCTACCCCCGCTTGCCTTAAATCTCTCAAAGAGACCTTTTGCTTCTTGAACATTTCCAACCCTTGCAAGTCCCGTAATCATGGTTGTGTATGTGATAGTATTAGGTTTTAGCCCTTTCTTCTGCATCTCTTGCCAGAACACAAAAGCCTTGTTAAATTTTCTAACCTTGCAAAGACCATTTATCATAATGCTATAAGTTATTTCATTTGGAGGACATTTCAAACTTTTCATATTCTGGAAGCAGACAAGAGCTTCATCGATTTCCTCAGCTTTCACCAATGCATCAAGTAAGCAATTCCATGTGAATGTGTTTGCAGTTAGACCCTTCTGCATCAACTCCTCCAAAATTAAATATGCCTCATCAATCCTTCCCACCTTCCCAAACCCATCAATGAGACTACTATAGATCACTACATTCAAGTCAACACCTTTGGATTTTACTTCTTCAAATAACATATATGCTTCATCGAGCCTGTCGATTTTAGAAAGTCCATCAATGACAGATCCATAAGTGACAACAGTAGGTTGCAGGCCCTTTGTCTTCATTTCGTCCAGAAGTTGGTAAGCCTTATTGACCTTACCAGACTTGCAAAACCCATCAATAACAGCATTGTAAGCACGGGTGTCCAAATGTAGTCCTTGCTCCTTCATCTCATAAAACAACTTGTATGTTTCTTTTGCAAAGCCTGCTTTCACAAGACCATGAATTAAAATTGAGTAGCTCCGAACATCAGGAATTAACCCTTGAGCCTTTATTTCTTCAAACAAATCCCTTCCTCTATCAATTTCACCTGCTTTAAAAACACAATCCATGTAAATATTAAGGAGCGTTAGATCAGGAGAACAACCCCTATGCATCATCTCCTTGTAAATTTTGTGACCATCCTCCTTCCTACCACACTTGAAGAAATTCCTAATAAGAGATGTATACACTACTGCATTTGGACTTTGATCGGAATCTAACATCTTCTCATAAAGCATGTAGGCATCATCTACCCTGCCATGTCTACCCAAACCCTCAATAAGAGAACAAAATGTAACTGCATCAGGGGTGCAAAGTTTATGATCCAATCCTAAAAATATGGAGCAAGCATCATCAAGTCTTTGAGCTTTACATAGTCTATCAATCATTATATTTACAGTCATGATATTAGGGAACAAACCAGCCTCTTTCATGGCTTCCTGAACCTTCAGTGCGGGTTCGAGCTGTCCTGCCTTACAAAGCATGTCAATCAAGATATTGTAGGTTGCAAGATTTGGTGCCGCATCTTTTTTCATTTCTTCATAGATCCTCAATGCTTCAGCTACTTTACCCTTTTTACCCAGGCAAGTCAGAAGGCAATTATAAGCAACTACACTAGGTATGCATCCCTTTCTTTTTTGTCTCTCGAGTAAATCATATGCTTCATCAAATTTTCCAACTGAACCATAACCCATAATCATGGTATTATAAGCATAAACACACGGGACACTTCTGTTTTGATCCAATTCTTCAAACAACTCAACAGCTTCATCCAGCCTCTCAGCCTTGCAAAGAACACCTATCATGCTAGTATAGGTCACATCATCAGGAACCAACCCTTGTGCTTTCAATTCATGAAAGAATTTCCAGGCCATATCCACTGTGCCGACTTTGCCAAAACTATCTATGCAAACATTGTAGAGAACAAGGTCAGCATGAAACGAATTACTCTTCATTTCGTCCAGCAAGGAAAGGGCAGCATCAACACGACCCTCCCTTGCAAACGCACGAACAAGCGTAGTAAACAAGTGTATATTTACTTCATAGCCTAGTTCCTGCATTTGATGAAAGAGAGTAAGCATGGAATCACATTCATGAACTGAAGAGAGCGCACCAATCAATGTAGTATAAGCTGAAAAAGCAGGGCGAAACATGTACTTCCTCATACTCTCAATAATCCCAAAAGCTTCCCTCAACTTATTTGACTTGACAAAACTACCAACCAATTCAATACAAGTATTGTTATCTGGTCCAAACCCTGCCACACACATTTCTTCAAGAACCTGCTCCAAGTACACCAAGTTTCTAGTCCTAGCCATAACCACTAGAAGTGCATTGTAGGCCTCACGACCATGAGCTTCTTCAGTTTTCCGCTCCACCCATCGAAAAAAATGCAACGCCTTATTCACATCCTTCAACCTCCTTATCACTCCAACAACAAGTTCTGGTTGAAGCATTTCATCATACATCTTGAGGGCATCCTCAACGGCAGGTCCCCACATGCTAGTTTCCAATACCCCACACACATCAAACACTGCCTTATGGATACCTTCCACTTTTGTTGCATTCTCTTCCACAAAGGGAACAGCTTTACCGTTCATCTCAGGAGAAGGAGGAAATCCATTTGACCACTGTGAAGAGAACCTCTTAGATAAGGGCTCAATCTTTTTTCGGCATCTCAGAAAAAATCGAAGTTTTAGAACTGCAACCCCACAAAAAAGGGAAAGAAAACATCAAACTAGAAGACTTCAATTTAACTATGAAACTGTAAAAAGCATATTTATGATGATAAGGACAATGAAAAAAAAAGGACCTTGGCTTCTTGAGAGAATTTTCATTCGTGCAGCCTTCGTTAGTGAATGGTTCAAGTAATGAAGAACTCGACGATCACCGAGAAGATGAAAAGAAAGAGTAAAGAGAAGTGCAACTCTGCAAAGAGAAGCTCAGAATAAGAAAAAACAAATTTAGCTAGAAATTTCAAATGGCTTCCCAACTGAAAGCATTTTTGTTTTTTCCTTCTAGGAGTACACTTTATGGTTAATTAATTTAATGTGTTTCTAATAATTGTGAGTAGCCTTTTGAAATATTCATATATTAACATTTAAAATAAGTTGTTAATATAGAATTATTGGTAACCGTGGAAACTGATAATTAATTAATAAATCATAAAATGATATTATTTTAAATTCAACTTTTTTTAGCTGGATTAAGTTTAAGTTTTATCATTTTGTTATTTTACTATTGTAATTATCTTTAGTTAGAACTGTAATTGATATATCCATCGTTGTCAGAATCAATCTGGTAATTGAACCGTTCAGACTATTGGATCATTAAGTCTCTGGTTCAACCGGTGAGTCATCGATTGAACTTGTTGATCCGGTCTTATTTAAATAAAAATATAAAATAGTCAAAATTTAAAATTAAAATTTGAAATACATGCCTTCACTAACATTTGAACAACAATCAAGTCTCAAATTCTAAAAATAACTAATACGAAAATAGACATAAAATTAATCAGAACTGCTACAATAATATCTTAATTTGACACAATGAGAATAATATTCTATGAACTATGTCCAAGGATTAATTTCAAAGTCTAAGTATTTATCTTCATCTGATGTTCTTGGGATGATGGGGTTTTTCTACGTTAACTTCCTCATGGCTTCATAGCCATCTGAAACATACATCCACAAAAATCACTTACATAAACAGTTTAAAACCTGGATTCAACACAACACAACCTTCCAAACACACACAAGTCAGCACACAAATACGTAACCACAATGCAGGAAATCATGACAATCATCACACATCTCTTTAACCATACTGAAGCAACCTAACCACCATATTACCCACCACTTCCTAAACACAAACAACCTTAACCAAGCCCACCACCATAATCAACAAACATGAAGAACAAATTCAACAATAATCAGCAAATCAGAAAGACAGAAACCTTATAATAAAACATGAAGAACAAAACAATAATCAACTAAACAGTAAAATAAACAGAACAATAATCAACTAAACAAATTAGTAAAAAACCAAGTAATAATTTAGATCAAATCAGTAAACACATCAACTGAACAAATCAGAAAAAAAACTGATTAGTCCATTTATGTTGCACCAACTGCACAACCCCTCCAGTTCCTTTTCCAACCACTTTGATTGTGTCTATATCTGCCAAACTTAGCTGGTAGTCTATCGGCATGATCGGGTTTAGAGGTGGCTGATAATATGACATATTACGGCCATATATTAACAGAGTGGGAGAAATCAGCCAGCATATGTATTGTGCCAAAAATATGAAAAGACAACAAAAGTGCAGGAATCCAATCTTTAAACCATGCCCTCATTATATTAAAAAGCATAATTTTGGGAGTTAGATTTCATTATAACTACATATGTGGAGTTTAACATGAACAAGTTTGAACTGAGACACTCAAAAAGTTTAAATGGAATTGAAATGAAGGTCAAGAACAAGTTTATTTCGTGCTCGTGAATTGAGTGACTTCAGCTGAGCAAAACGCATAATTTTATTTTAATAAGCTTGCAGCTTGAGTCTCCATTTAAAGACAAAGCAATCATGAGGAGAAATTATAACAGAAATTAAATTATGTAACAATATCTGCTTCAGTTCAAAACAGTAGCAAAAGCTAAGAAATATGCTCCATTTGGGTTTGGAAGCATCAACACCCACACCTAATCAGAGTTCTAATAATAAAAAATCAACACCCACACCCTTAATCAGAATTTTAATAACCAAAATCAACACCCACATCCCTAAATTCACAAATTCTGATAATCAAAATCCCTATTCCCTAATCAGAATATTAATTAAACAATAAAATTAATTATTTACCTGAGAAGAAGACCGGAGAAGAGAGCGGAGCAGAGGGAGCGGGACTAGCAGAGCAGAGCAGTGGCGGGGCAGTAATAGAGAAGAAGAAGACGACCGGGCCAAGCAGAGAACCGTCAGTGGTCACCGAGAAGCAGGGCAGCACCGTAGGTCGTCAGTCGAACGACGAGCTTCGCCGGTGACTGGTGTGAGACACGGATGGCTGAGAAGACGAGGAGGGGAGGAGGGTGCGACTGCGTGGTGCGTGCTGGGAGTGCGTCGTGCGTGCTGGGAGTGGGAGAGAAGACGAGGTCAGGGGGTCAGCGTGGGGAGTGGGGACTGCCGGTCTAGGGAGTGGGGACTGGGGGAGTGAAGCTGAATGGCTGAGGGAGGCAGGAACTTGAGTGACTGATTTGGTGCTATTAAATTTTAATAAAAAATAAAAGTATTGGAAAAAATATATATTTTTTATATAATAAATTAATAAAAAAATATTTTATTTTATTTTATCCAAATATAATTAATAAACAAAAGAATTTTTTTTATATAAGATATCCAAACATAAAATTATTTTTATTTTTGTAAAAGATCTTTTTCAAAAATAGTGCCCAAACAAATTCTGAGGTCTGCATTGTATAATTCGTGTAGCTATAACCGCAATTTTAAAAGAGATGTCACTCAAAAAATGCAATATAATTATTTATTGGGTAATTCTGGAACATTTAAGTGCTTCACAAAAAGCCAATGTTAAATATGAAACAAAAGTATGCAAAGCAATTTATCTTTGTACCCGAAATTCAAATTCAAGAACTTATTACATATACTAAAATAGAAGTTTCTGAATTCCGACTTCAATTTGAAAATTAGTTTTCGATGAAGCAAACTTTATGCATATACTTTTTTTATTATAAACAATTTTGAAAAAAGAATGAGAAAATTTAAGAAATAGTTATAGTCGAATTCTAGAGTAGAATCGTTACTGTAGAGTTGAGTATGTTAATATAAGTAGTAAAGTTTGTAAATATCTATATGTAATATAAAAAAGTAGTTGTACTCTTTATAATGTATTAAACTAAACTTACGACTAAGTAGATGTTTTTTTTTATGATATCGTAGATCTGACCTCTATTTAAGGATTTGTTGCTGGCCAATGAGTTACTGCATACACAAGACAGGTTTTGAATTTCCAATACTTACTTAAGCAAACGAGTAAACTA